>NC_083730.1:14904166-15207196 GCF_028564815.1 Eubalaena glacialis
AAACTAGGTCCTTCCAAGCAAAGTCGGGTCATCCAGAAGTGACCAGCATTCTCAGGAGGGAGAATCGTTTTGAATCCAGGATCTTCTCAGTCCTTTCAGGCTCATCAGAATCCAGTCTAGTTTTGGCATCAAGGTCATTAGCTAGGCTCAGACCTGGATCAAGAGGCACAAATGTCTCATGCAGTGAGGAAAGGGGGATCCGATCCTCTGATCTTCAATCATTTGACGTTGTACTGGATTATTTTGGCACTAATTCCTGATTTCTGGCTAGCTATTGCTATGAAACAAATCACCTCAAAACAGGGTGGCTTAAAACAGCATTTTATTAGCGTTTGTGGTTTCTGTGGGTCAGGAATTTGGATGTGTGTCGGCTGGGTGGGTCTGGCGTGGCGTTTCTCAGGCCAGGGCTCCCACGTGGGTGCTACTGCTTCCTTTCTTAAAGCAGAAGCCACTTCCCCTTTCATGACCCAGCCTCGAAATCCTCTCAGCTTCACTTCTGCCGCATTCTGCTGGTTACGAGCCACTAGCAAGTCCACACACACAAAGGGAAGGGAATTAGACTCCACCTCTTAATGGGGGAGTGGCAAAGCTCCAGAAGAGCCTGTGGGATGGGAGCTATTATTGTGGCCATTTTTAGGAAATGCAATCTGCCACACCTGGATTGTCAATCAGGCCATTCAGGGCCATTGAGTTCAGAGTGGAAGAACTTTTGTAGTCTCAGAATAGCAAAGGCAAGTTTTTGTATTTAGAAGGGGATTAGTGGTGGTGGGGGATAATTATTCTTTGGTTTAAAAAACATATATAGAACATATTCTGTCCAAATGACCTAATTTCCATTTAGGAATGGAATATGTTGTACAGAGATGGGTGCATCTAAAGGAGGGAGCTCTATGTGAGCTGTACATACAAAACGTTTGATTATGTCTTACTCAGGCATAACAGATGAAAAGGTGTGGTTCTGACTGTTCAGTACTGAGTGTCTGGAGAATTGTTATCAGTGGATCATTCTGAACTTTAGTGCATTGACAAGTGCTATTATATGGGAGTAAGTTCTGTATCAAGTGTTTAATATTCATTCATAATTTTAAGCATATCTAAAGTCATGGTCACTGAGCACTGAGATTTTACCGAAGCGAACAAGTGAAAATGATGGTGATAAAGGATGTGGCTTGGCTTTCAACACGTGGCTCTTTTGGAGAGGTGTTAGAATATAAACAGAGCAATGATGAATACAATAATATCTAGTGACATCTGGAAATGAGAACTCATTGAACAAACATAAGATTGGTGGGTCATTGTAGATATTTCCTCCCAGTTTGACTCCTAACTTTTTTCGTTGTTGAGTCTCTTGCTCTGTTTTTTTCTAACCTGGAGAACGAATGGCACTTCTAGCTATCCAAGTAGAAACCCAAAAGTCAGATTCCTTCTGTCCCCAACCCCCCATACCTGGTTACTTAGACCTGTCAAATTCTACCAATTCTACCTTCTAAGTCTTTCTCAAATCCATCTTTCCTCTCCATTCCTGCTGTACTTGCCATAGTTCTGGTGTTTTAAATTGCATATCTTCACCACTGCGGCAGCCTCATAACTGGTGTCCCTGTTCTAATCTGTTCTCTTATCAGCCAGAGGGATCTTATCAGGCCACTCACTTGCTAAAAGGTCTCTAATAGGTCCTCATTTCTTAGCTGAACTCCTTGACAGGCACTTAAGGACCTACATGATCTGACTCCTACTACCATTCTAGGCTCATCTCCTGTCCCTGCTCCCCTCACTTTTTTGTCCATCAAAATAAACTACAGACTGTATGTTTGAACACTGTCATGCTTTTGTTCAGACATGAATGCCTTTCCCAGGCCCTTCTTTGCTTAGCAGTCTCTCTTCCACGGAGCATTTATTAATTACCAGGCCTGCCTTTTGTGCCCTCATGCCACTCTGTCCATTCTGCCAGCACAGCAGAATGGACCACTAGACCACTAGGGGGTCTGCTTTCCCCCCTAGCCTGTGAATTCTCTGAGGGTAGTGACTGTCACCTCTGTATCTTCAGAATTAGCACAGTTTTGGCACCAAACAGGAATATAATAAAACGTGGAATAGAATTAAATAAAAAGTGAACAACGATTCAGCAATATAATATTCTCATTTCAAAAAGAATCTTGGCACTTGCATGGCAATATTAACAGGGTAGGATCCCCAGGAACCACCAGGTGGGACTGGGATCTTCCCCAGAGCTTTGTCAGTTTCCAAGAGCTACAACCCAAAGAGGATTGGGGAGTGAGATGGGAGCTTGGAGCAGGTACAGAGGAGTCATCAAGACCCTAAAGATGAAACCTACAGTATCTGAGGAAAGAAATCTTTAAGCCACGGTTCAGCTCGATAACGACATCTAAATTTTAAAAATTCATCTTCACCAGCAGAAGAGATTTAAACAAAGACAGATTTTCTGACAGTGAAGTTTAAACTGGGACAGTGTTTATGGAGATTAAGAGATCTGCCCTTTTTTGGGGGGGGCAGTGGGGAGCAGATAGGGGCAGGAGACTGCAGGGGAGAAGTTTCCCACTGACTTAAGTTTAGGTCTGCCGAAAGTTGGGGATGGAATCAAAAGGCCATAAAGTCTTTTACAAGTCCTTTAAGTCAATGATATTTTCAAATGCTGACCTTACATCATAGTAAGAACATTTCACTCGTTTTTGCGTAGGAGAAATGTTGAATTTACAAGCATACAGTGAAAAGAATTTGTCCTTCTCTAGAGAGCAATCAATTGATGATGCTTGATTCTAGCTATTTCTCCTTTTACTTGCTGTAAAATATCAGTAAAGAAAAGAATTTTTAAAAATGACCTGCTGATTGATCTCAGGTAACATTTGTGGCAAGATAGGATTGTTAGCTCTTCTGTCTGGAAAAATTGTGTGCCTCCCTTGCTTTTATGCTGACACTTTCCCCCCTTTCTGATATTTAAATATCATATAGGAGTGCCACAAAGATGTTCAAATGTTACCAGTGGAAACTGCATTAGCAGTTAAAATTCCTGTATGTTCTTTTTCTATGTCAGTAAAGGAATTGGGTTTCTTTGGAATGGAAAATGCTCTTATGTATCTTTGCAAAATTTAATTTATTATTTTTCTCCTATAATCCCTTTCGTCCTTCCTATACAGTAAAGAATCATTGAAAGAAACCCATATAAACTCTACAAGTTTTTGTTCTTACACTTTAAGGCTAAGAATAGTTTAATGGGAAACAATGCATATGCTTTAATCCATGTTAAGGAAACAGATTTTGCAAATGTTTTTCTTCAAAGTACTAAAAGTAAATGAAAGCTAAAGATAGAGAGTAACAAGAAAGCCTTATTAATGGGAAACTCATTCTGATAAATCAAACTGATTCCAATCTTAATAGTCAATTTAAATAATGGAATTTGTTAATAGCATCAAATTAGGATTAAAGAAAGAGATAAAAATCTATTTCCACAAGTTGTTTCAAAACAAAACATTCACTGGCTGATGCCATATTATATCAATCTGATTATACTGTACACAGTAAAGCATGCCCTACGATAAAATCCTGCTGGGAGATGTGTTTAATCAGATGCCTTTGATATTATTTGAGCAAAAGCTACTTTGGATTCAAAAGACTCAAAGAGAAAAATCTTTAGCTCCTGCAATCGACCTTAATCCACTGTGGATGCTTGTGCTCTGTATACACCCCATCCTAACCTACTCCCAAACATAAGCATGAGCTAACTGGCTGGGATTTCAGATTTGTCTTTTCAGAAGTCACGAACAGAAATTTGTTTTGCTTAGTAACCATGTTCCACACTTACTGTTCATTTCTAAGCTTATCAGAAATCAAGTCAAGATAAATATTTTCTGTTGGCAGGAATTTTAATGGACACAAGTGACTACAATTAACAGCCACCCAATAATAATTTAGAATTACTGTCTTAGCTAGCTTTGTTTGGCTCCCATAGGAACTAAATCGACACATTCATTTCCCAAGACAATCTTTCTATGCCACGGACCAATTTTAAACCAAATTTTGTGACGATCTGTCATAGAAATAACAGCCCACATGAAAAGTTTTATAACTTACTTTTCTCCTTCTTCAACGGAGTGCACTATTTTTGCATTTTCCTGAGCTTGTCACTTTAGTTGTGGAGTTCACTTCATGCTGCCAGCTCCCACTGTATGTCAGAACAACTTAAAGTGGTCCTCCCTTTGCCAGTTTGAAATTGGTCATTAAATTATAATCCGCTCTAAAGGAGGCCATTGGATGTAGGGAATTTAGTCCAGTAACTTTGAGGGGAGAAGGCTACACATGGCTAGGGCTTTTCATCCCCCTCTGCCAGTGCCACGGGGTCGAGTCTGTCTCTGGGGGGAGATAAGACCAGCCTGCTACCAAATTGCTGATGCAACCCAAAGCTACTTGGGAAGGGAGTGAGAACAAAAGGCATCACTTATGTTAGGTGATTAGCGGCAAATGATGTATGGGGGTGGGAGGGAGCCTGGCGTATACAAGAAAGGGGGGCTGGCAGTTGCCCTTGTCTAGATGGGGGAAGGACAAAGAATGCTATCCCTGAATATTTGAGGCCCTGGGGGATTTCTTACCAGAAGCAAACGGCAAAAGACTGTTAGCAGCCTTGAACAGTAAGAGCTAAAGTTCTTTGGACATGTTGGCCTCACAGACAGCTGAAAATATCTGGTGGCAAATACCTATTAGCTACTTATGTACTTCAGAAACAGAAGATAATTGGAAGGCTAACAAATTGCATGTCTTTTCCACTTACCATTGCTTAGTGTTTCCAGTAAGTAAATGCAGTATCTCAGCGGAGCTGCTCTTTCAAATTATTGTTAATTAAATAATACTCCCTAGGAAATCTGTCATTACCGGCAGCCAGGAATGGGTTTGTTGAGTTTCCCTGAGGCTGTTAATGCTCTAACAATCGGGCTCTTAATTGCCATGAGAGGTCATTTCATTGGGGATTGTAGTTCACTTTTCCCAACAATTTTATGGTATATTTTATATCTTAAACTTTTCCTTTGGGTTTCTTTGTCTGGAGTTCCATAAGGCCAGAGGGATCGTTCTCTAATGATTCATCCATTGAATTAGCCATCCTTCTTAATGGAAAAAGTGCCTGTTGTTATTGAATCTGTAATTTTTACCCCCATCTTCCATTATGAGTAAAGAGAAGCAACTAATAACAGATTTTAGAATTAGCTTAATTTTCTCCTGTTCATTTCATTACTTATTCTTTGAGATGTGTGACTTGCTGGAGAAATGATTTCTGGTATGTCATAGACGTAACTCTGACATTATTGCTTGTCAACTTTTCCTAGTAGACAGGAGTGTTGGACGGTAGAACAGTTATCATTCGATATAGTTGAAAAGGGAAAAGATGAGGGCTTTTGGCCCCAGAGAGGAACATGTGCCATGGCCTAGAATTTAAAGTGACCTTATCTTCAAACATTTTCCTTCTATTCATGAGCAGAGAATAAGGACAAATATTAAGAAAAAGTCACTTTTTTTTTTCCCCAGTGTTACAAAAGCCTCCATATGCCATTTCAAATAGAAGTGCTATTTCAGCCTTTTCTTAAATGACCTCTTTTTCATCATAATGTAATATAGTTTTTCACCTTTTGACTGGTACTTTGGTTTTTTAGTAAAGTTACATACTTGTTTCAGAAAAATTACGCTTTAGAATGCATCTTGGTGGTGTTTCATCTTAACAGTTTCATTTGGTCGAATTAATGTGCACGTGTCCCTTAGTGAAGGGAAGCGAGAGAGAGAGGAAGTAGAAGATAGAAGAGTCCAACCTCCAAGCATAACTTTCTTCAGTTTCATATTTCAGTATCATTATACTAACCTTTATCTGTAATAAAAGCGTAATTTAGCTGGATAGCAGTAAAACATATGTATCTACATTATATCAGTGATTTACTGTCTTGTGGTCAAAATAGTTTCCTTTCTTCCCTCTTAACCAAGTTCACGTTTTGTTGTCTGGTGTCACTTGATAATCTTTCATTCTCCTTTTTTTAAAAATCGGGTTCTTCTCTCTCTCTCTTTTTCCCATTAAGATGTGAATGGGCAGGCATCTCGGCCAATATGTCTATACATGGCTGAATACACTTGGAGAAAAGCAGGGTCTCCTTTTGTCTGGACCCTGGATGGCTGCGTGTCATTCCGCACCAATGGGCAGGGCCTCCCTCACAGTAGGAACTTTGCAATAATTGCCAGAACAAATTGAGCTCAGGCTTACTGGTTCCTTTCCTTTTTCAGTTGGAAAATGGAGGGAATGGGAGAACAAGGCCATTTTTGACCAATGACAATATTGTGTAGAAATAGGTCGGATACAGCCAATACCCAGTCATGTTGCAGACGACAATCACAGGATACATCGTGTACAGGGATGATGAGATGCGCCCGCACGATCACGATCACCAGGCTAACCGAGCCTTATTCTCCCCACACGCCTGAGGATCCCGGTGTTCACTGTCTGCATATACAGCGGTTGGCAGGGGGATTAGTGGAACTTACACACAGGCAGCCAGCAGCACAGGCAGCCAGCAGAGGTGAGCACACATACATGTGACTGTTTGGCACATGTGTTCTTTTTGCATCTGGTGAAGACCAGCAGAAGCAATACTCAAATTGTTTTCACCAGAGAGCAATGAGAAAAATGGTCTTTGGTAAGAAAGCTGAACACAGGGGAAAGAAAGCCATTTAAAAATCAATTACATTTTTTTCCTACACACTTTTTTTTAAATCAGAGTCTCTATGAGTCATTTGACATATTTCATATATGACATTGGCAGTGCATCTAGATCCCTCTCTGTGTTTGTTGTATATTTACATGTATATGTGACTACAGGTTTTTATTAATCATTAATACCACATGTATGTAGGCAGCTGGAAACTATAATGTACACATGCAAATGCAAACAGTTGTAATAGCAGAGGTGATTTTCTCTCTTTTGTATATATTCACACTCCACAGGTTAATTCTAAATCTACAAAATGCCACAGGCTCACTTCCAGAAATCCTTCCATCTTAATGAGAGACCGTTTTGGGTTACATGTACAGTCATGACTGTGTACTGTGTTGTCGCTACAGGGCGGTCGGGAGGCATGGCTCGGCAAACTGGGCCGCCAGCCTGGTGTCTCAGTATGGCTAGAGCAGCCAGACCACCTGCCCATGCGACAGCCCAGCCTATATTTTCAAAATAATATTATTTAAATAAACATTTGGAAGTGTGTGTGTGTGCGTGTGTGTGAATTCTCATTCAGCAGGGGTTAAGCTTTGCTCACCTGCTTCCAAAGCAACTAGAGGTTAGACGAGACGGCGCTACGGCCAACTGAATGCCTTTCCATCTGCCCTCTGCTTTGCTGGGAAATAACCAGCCAGACCAACGGTTTTGCTTTGTTTGGCTTTTCTTTCTGTTTTCTTTCTTTTTTTTTTTTTTTCATTTTGATCTGAAGCAGAGGCTGACATGAAACAAACATGGCATTTCCTTTTGAAAATTGGATTCTGAAATTGGCTTCATCTTTCCAGAAGCACAGTTCTATTGCAGTTCTTTTCCAGTTTTGTGAATGTCATAAACAGTTGCATATAAAGCTCCAAATTTGGAGACAGTTACCACATTAGGTTTTTTGCAATTTGTTGGGGGGAGGTGTTTGGGTGTTGGTGGACGTGAAGGGATATGTTGTAGTGGGAGGAATGGAAATGGTTTCCCCTGAACAGAAAGGGATGAAGAAAATGGAGGAAGAAATTCATAATAAAGAACGCGTTTGTCTTTTATTAGCAATTTTAAAGGAGACACAGCAAAATATGAAGTCATGAAAATGTGGCTTCTTGAAGAACTTGATTAGCATCACCCACAAGCTATAGTTTACAATAAATGGCCACAAGGGCCCCCATAGGTCATGGCCTGTGGCCAGCTCACCGCAACTGAAGTGACGCTTACTGTAAGGCGAGTCCCCTGGACACAATGTATGAGGAATGGATGACACTACATTATCTAAGCCAGTCGTGCTGTAGCGGTTTGAAATTGGTAGACTTTTAATGGAGCAAGCAGGGGAAAAAAAAGATACTAGAGTTATGCAGACCATTAAAGGTCTTCTAGCAGAGAGAGACTAAATATGCTTATGCTTAAAAGGAGAGGTAAGGAAAAGAAGATTCTTAGAAAAGAGCTACCAATATTCTTTAATATTGTGCCCTTTGTCTCCCCAAACACACTCACAGACCTACACTAGATATGAAGAGATTTCCCTCACTTATAACATCCTTAGCATATCCTGATGTCTTGAATCTTTAGGGGATATAGGGAGGAAGAGCTGTTTTAGGATGAAATAAGGATTTGAGAATCCTGGCTACCAAGATTGTCATTTCCGTTCTCCACACATGCAGTGGAAAGACGAGCTACGCAATTTTAACCTGATTTCACTTTGACCTTGTGACGGAATCATGGCTGCTCTCACAGATGCAGTTGAGGCATATTGACTCAATAATGAGAGCAGTCACCAAGGAGGCCCTGTGCCATCTACAGAATCAAGTGCAGGCAACCTGACCTGCCGTGCAGCTGGATTGCCTGGGTCCTAAATTTAGCTCTACTGTTTATAGGCTTAAACTGAACTTCTTTGTGCTTCCCTTTTCACATCTGGGAAATGGAGCTGATAGTAGCTGGTTAATACATTTACTGCATAGTCAGTATACATGAAGCGCTGGGAACTGGGCCTCGGCCCACTGTCGGTGCTCCATAAATACTAGCTATTAGCACTAGTGAGAGGAACGTCATGGGCCTTGGGATCAGAGCACAATCAGGTTTAGATCCTACTTCTGTGCCTTTTTTTTTTTTTTTGGTGCGAATTATTTAATCTCTCTGAGGCTCTGAGAGTTTTTTTCCCAATCCACAGAGTTGCAGGGTTGCTCTAAGGATGAAATCATCTCATGTATACAGCAGGCAGAGCATAGTGTGGGGAACATAATAGGTGCTCATTAAAAGTTTAATTCTTTCCCAAAGTAGAAGAAACAGTACACCTATGGTGTAAACTATAATGTTAACCTCTTCTTATAATCGTTTGGATCTTTTCCTTCCTTTTTGAGGGGGAATGAATCTTTCTAGCTTGGGATTTCACATCAACTATTGGCCAGCAGTGGTGATTTCCCTGAAGATGTTGAAGTTGCAAACCCTATGTTTGGTGGATAATGGGAAATG
Organism: Eubalaena glacialis; assembly: GCF_028564815.1. NCBI lineage: Eukaryota > Metazoa > Chordata > Mammalia > Artiodactyla > Balaenidae > Eubalaena > Eubalaena glacialis. The sequence goes on from NC_083730.1 coordinate 14,913,373, forward strand.
GAAGCTTGTTAGTAAAAGGATGTAAAATTCCTCCTGGCTTGTTAAAAGGACACTATTCTTGACCTGTCTGGGGGGGATAAACAGACTGAAATGCTGCAAACATGCTTCTTCATTGTGATTATGTGGAAATTGTCAGATTCTCAAGAGGAGGGGAAGGAAAATTATGCTGCATAAGTCTCTTCAAATATAGAAAAAAATATGAAACATATTTTCCAATAAAATAATTTGCACATAATTTTAATGATAGAATCTGACTGGGGATATCTTAGCACCATGTCTCCCCAATGGCAGACTCATCCATTATGTATATACCATATTATTAGAAACTGTCCCAGACTTCTTTTGGGGCACCTGTGCAGTATATTTCTGTCTTGTCTGAGACATGCCCCCTCCCCTAAAGGGTGGGTCCCCACAGCCTTATTTGTAACAGAGGACTCTGCCTCTCCCTTAGGCCAACGCTGTGTGGAGTAGAGGTGGGGCCAGCTGAGTCAGGCTGGGCCAGGCAGGTTCTGTTTTCTGGCAGTGCGGACTTGGGATGTGCAAGGATGGCTGGGGTGCTCCGTCCTGCCGAGGCAGTGCAGAGGAGGTCGGGTGGAGAGACACCTAAGGAGGGCAGGGGGGGAGAGGCTGTTCCTCCCAGCTCCTGTCCTTTGTCCCTCGAGAAGCTAAGCTGAGCTTCCTGCCCTCGTATTCTGTGAGATACCAGTGTAACTGGACTGATTTCTCTCTTTTTCTTAAAACTAGCTTGAGGGAATTTTGGTTCCCTTGGACCAAAACTTTACCAGCAGGAGTCATATCTACATCATGGAAGACTGGCTTCAAGTTGTGGATTCAGGGAAAAATCGTTTCAAGATTTTCACAGTTATTCCTCTCTCATGACCCCTAGATTGTTTCAGACACCTTTATTAATAAGGTGAACTGCAGAAGGTAGAGTCATAACAAGAATGGCCTTGGAGGAAATGGCGGTGATGTCATGAGCTGCATATTCTGTAACGTTCTGTGACTGGAACATCATGTCATGGGAAGATTTATGAATACTAATTTTTAAGGAAGTTCTCTGTGATAACAGCATTTAAGTGAAATAGTAAGTTTCTATTGTAAATGTTAGAAAATAAGCTTTGAACATTTGTGGATAACTAAGGTAGAACTCTTTCTTGTTTTGTAAGAAGGTGGTAGAGAATCACTCTCAGAATTACTTATCTATTGTAAATCCTGCATTTGTATTTATTTCAAAAAGTGATGGACTGCGTTTCAAACAGTGAAAAGAAGTTGTTTGCTTCTCCTCAGGAATATGCCTTCATTCAGCTTTATATTGTTTAGGTGACAAGTACACCTGCTTCCCAGGGCAGATCCCTGAATCTGAGTGGGTTCCTAAGGTTTTCTGTAGAATTAGAATGAGGATCGTTTTTATTGACTTTGCCCTCACAAGTATCCACTTCTGTTTTCTGGATGCTTTGGTCTGCTATGCTGTTCAACCTTCTTGTTTCATTTCAATGTTAATTTTTAAAATGAGTTATTAAAATTCACCTGGTTTGATAACAAAATTCCAGACCATTAATTCATCCTGAAAATTAAGAATCATTTTATTTCCAAAATATGAAAGTTTTAAAATGTTTTGGAAATCAAATGTCAATTTATTTTTGCAAACCTGGCACCTCTAACCAGCTTCAGGATTCTTATTGCCAGTTCTGTTTTATTTTTTTCAATGTGATGGGAAATATGTATGTTACTAGCAAAAGGTCCATCCAGTTAGAAGATGGGAATGGGACCATTCTTTGTAAGAAATGGCGGTTGTAATCACTGGATGCAAAGTTATGATTGACAGAGGCCAGGGGGCCAGAGGATGACTAGAGTTAATAGATTTGGTGCTGTTCTTTTTAGTAGCTGTAGGAATACACATGCAGAAAGTAAAGAGTGCCAGTGCCTGTTGACACTGACCCTATTTTCAATTTCACTTAAAAAAAAATATATCAGGGGATATTCGTGGGCAACCAGGCCAACTAGTTTCTTTCCAATGAGCTCTGTGATGATCACGTTTGAAATATTTTCAAGGATTTACTTGGGAGTTGAAGTTGTTTGCTCTTACAAGGCTTATTTTGAAATGATTGATTCCATTTGTGGATATTGTCATTTCCTGAAGTTAGTGATGAATCAAGATGTTGTTATACAGTGATAAATACCGTTGAGGATTTTCCAAATATGTTCAATGGCTCCATAGATTTTTTTAGTAAGAATTTTCATGTCCAGAACAAGACAGAGGGTTCCAACTGGTTTCACCACAACCTCAACTTTAACTTCAGCTCAGTGCTTGGTTCATTAATATCTGCTTTCAAGTTGGAGAGGTCTGGCTATTTTTCACCCTGATGCTAATGTTTCCTTCTAATCCCAGATATTGATCAATGGGTGTGGTTGCTTTCAGCTCCCTTGTGGCATCAAGCAATTCACAGCCCACATTCATTCCCAGCCAGTGTTTTGATCAGGGGTTCTGTGGTGAGGATAGTTTTGACAGGCAACTGTCAGCTCCTGTAGCACACCCTGCCATGGCTGGTGTTCCTAGACTGCTTGGGTTGAACAGTGTGTGAGTTCAAAGCCTCCAGAAACAGATGGAAGGGGACATTCCTGGAGATTGCCTGGTCTTTGCTAGCAGTGTAATGAGGGAAAACGGAGGGAGTGTTGTGTGGAGGTTAGAGGAGGGAGGTTGGTGGGGAGCATCAGAGTTGAGGGGTGCCAATGGGTTAGAGCAGGAAGAACAATGAGGAGAGTGATAGCTCATGCTGCAGAAGATGAGCTTTTTTTTTTTTTTTTTACCTTGTTAAGCCACTAAACTGTTCTTCCCTCTGATGTTCTCTTGCATTTTTTTTTTTTTTTGAAAGTTAGGAACCAATGACCATGCTGCATAAGCAGAAAAACTCTGAGCTTACATAAAGAGTATAATGATGTTATCAATAAAATTTAAAAACAGAATTACCATAGTGGTATATATTTAATTACATGTACACGTCTTACTGTGCTATATGGTAATAACAGCAAGCAAATCACATAAACAGGGTAGCTGGTGTTACTTTTAATAGGGAAGGGAACTAATATTTATTGAATCCCTAATATCTGCTGGGCTCCATAGGTAAAGCTGGGTGCTTTACATATGTTATCTCATTTAATGTGTAGCTAAACAAGGCATTTCCAGGGTCCAGTGTGGGTGAAGGAGGGAGAAGTTACACTTCCAGGCCCTTTGGAAGACCCAGGATTCTCTTTTCTTTGGCAGGGGCACACATTTTCCTGATGGTTCGGGGACCTTTGCCCTCTCCCAGGTTTGGGTGTGTGGACTTCCTGGGCCCTGGAGTCTTAGCCACGCTTGGACACAGTGAGGACACAACTTGTCCCCTTGGTATCTGGTTGATCTTACGTTCAAGTTTTACGAAGCGCTGGGAGTTGACCTGGCAGCCTTCTGACCCAGCCTCCAGATCAGAAGTTTGTTTGAATACAAGGAAGCAGAACCCAAAGCAACTCCTCCTTTAGTTTGAGGGAATGTGAGTAGGAACCCTGCTGTAGCCCCAGCTCTGCTCTCTCCCCCTCCCTCATGAACAGCCACACAAAGGGAGAGGAAGATAGGCAAGCCTTGTGCTTTGAGAGGAGACCTCTCTGCCTTTACCCCTCTAATGCCCTTCAAAACATGTTTATTGATAATGCCTGACCTTTTTACTATTTAGACTATGGCTTTTTATCTTTTGGGATTAGGAAATTCTTTGAAAGTCTGATAACAATCTTGACTCCACTCCTCAGAAAAATGTACCAATATTTACACTTCAAGTGAAGACTGCTTGATTTAGAGATTCACACAAACCACTGAAGAAAACCTCTGGGAGGATGGGGAGGGTGGGTAAGGAGAGTGTATCAGCCATTTATTCTTCAGTAGGGTTATTTTATTCATTTGCTTACCTGAGATATGCCTAAGGAAGCAGGAGCTGATGAGAGAAGATGGGCGGGTGGTAGTGTAAGAGATCATTTTGAAGTAAGGGACCTTGGGAGGCCCAACGGGGGAAGGTGGTGGGGATTATTTATAGTGAAGGCCTTGGAGGACAGTCAGGGTGTACATACTTGCAGTGTGGTCCATGGACAGCGCATGGGCATCACCCAGGGGCTTGTTAGAAATGCAGGATTGCAGACCCCACCCCAGATGTACTAAATTGAATCTGCATTTTTGCAAGCTCCCACATTGAAGTTTGAGGAGCATGGGTGTATACTGAGGATACTAGGATAGGGGTGGGGAGCCGGGGTTGAGGTTAGAGGAAGCCAAGAACCAGGAGAGTGGTGCTGAGGATGCCCGTGAAGGTGCCTATGGGTGCCTGAGAGGAAGAGAAAAGGAGCCCAGACAGGAGGAGGGGAAAGAGACAATGGAAAGGGGCCTTGAAGTGGTACTTCAAGGGGAAGGTGGGAAAGTTGTAAGTCTGGGAAGAAAATGATGTATTTAAATACAGGCACAGAATTGTAACAAAAAAAAGAGTTGTTTACTACAATGTTAAATCATGAATGGTACGTAACTTAGTGTGAATTGTGTTTTCTAAACACTCAGCTGGTATCACAGAATTGTCATGCTAAGTTACTTATGATATTTATGGAGTTAATTATTTTAGGCAGGCTTCTATCTCTTCCCTTGGGTGAATCTTTTGAACTTATTACTTTGTTTTCTTGAACCATAAGCCACCCAAGTAGATGGTTTACTTGAAAATCTCAAAGATCTTGAGTTATTAGCTCCTATTATGAGCAGCTATCATTGACATGCCCTAGATGCCCTTTCCTCTTTTCTAAGAGAACCTCTATCAAATATTTGTTGGGCACATTACATTAATAACTGTTGCTTGGTTTCTAACTGTTCCTTTGTTTTGTGAAGAAGGCAAGTAAAAAGAAATTATAATTTCTGTATCAGAGAGAGAATAATACTATCATTTTGGTAATGTTACAGGTTATATTCCAGCACTGAGAAAATGCTAGACACATGTTATAGGTTGAATTGTGTGCCCTCCAAAAAAGATATGTTGAAAACCTAGCCCCTGGTACCTATGAAAGTGGCCTTATTTGGAAATAGGGTCTTTGCAGATATAATCAAGTTAAGATCAGGCTATTAGGGTGGGTCCTGATCCAGTATGACTGATGTCCTAATAAGAAGAGGGGAAGACAGAGACACAGTGGGAGGGTGGTCATGAGAAGATGGACGTTGGAGTGATCCTGCCCCAAAGCCAAGGAACTCCTGGGGCTGCCAGAAGCTGGAAGGCAAGGAAGGATCCTCCCCTGATGGCTTGGAGGGAGCATGGCCCTGCCGAAAACCCTGACTTTGGACTATAGTTTCCAGAACTGTAAGACAATAAATTTTTGTTGTTCTAAGCCACTCAGTTTACGGTACTTTGTTATGGCAGCCTAGGAAACTAATATACCATGCTTAGCTATTTTTCTATAGTTAGTAATCATTTTGATCCAATTTTGAATTCACTAGTTTTATATACTTCTGTTTGAGATGGAATGGTCATTATAAAGAAACGAAAACATTTTCTGAATTAATACTAAATTCAAATCCCCTACTTGTATAGGCCGCTTGTGTAATTTTTATATAATCTGTATATACTGTGGTTCAAATTTACCTTTTCACAAAATGCCAAAATTGCTTTTATATTATCTTAGTAAAGAGATATAAATAACAATGCCATATAATTCATTAGCACTTACTACCTGAGATAGTCTAAATAAGATTCTGATTCAAAAATACTGAAAGATATATTTAATCCTAAATCAGTAAATTATTTAAAAATAAATGAAAAAAGTATTGAAATAGTGTTTGACATTAGTAGCTACTGATGTCTAGGATTTCTACTTATTGAAAACAAAATGGCAAAAACATAAGGAAAACACAACTGGCTAAGGAAAAAGGAAACTGCAAAACAGCTTATGTAATAAATACAACATATGGTCAAGGGATGTCAAAAATCTCAGATTTATTCTGAGAGCAGAGTCAGCCTGATCTTGAGAAGCACCTTCGGGAAAGGATGGTGGAGCTGCCAGTCACTCCCATGGATGTCTCTCCTGAGCGGGAGGTTCAGGACTGTGTTAAAGTGCAAAGAGAGCAGCCGATTCTGAGACGCCATTAGCTGGGTATGCGCGGCCTTTGCGGTGGTGGTTGCCCGTTTATGTTATGACTTCCTTGTCCTGCATGAGGTTTCTGTGATTAGCTCCTCCACTTAAATTGGATGTGGTTTGGATCCTACTACACCTCCCACTTTTTGTCATTTGCCTAAAGTCTGTTGTTTTGAACTCAATGCCAGGAAGACTGGTTACATATGTATCCAGAGGAGCCTCAGAAATGGCTCTGAGATGTGAATATTATTGCAGAATTACATCAAGGTCACTTGTATTTATTTTTTCCTAAACAGTTTCTTGACTTTAAAATGCCTTTGGAATTTCCAGCTCAAAATTCTTAATTCCTTTCAGTGAGCTCAGTCTCTGTGTAAAACTTGCTTCCCGCCTGCCAAATTGAAAGCATCTGGGTGGAATACTGAATTTAGGTCATTTTTTCCCCAATGTGTCCTTCTTTAGAAGAAAGGAAATCAAATCCAATAACATCACACAGAGAAGAGGGTAAAATAGTTCCAACAAGAGCTTTTTGTTTCTACTGTTGGTTGGAATTAAGGGTGTGACACTTCCTCTCTTCCCTATCTCCGCCTCTCCTACAACCAGATCTCAATGGTCGATTTGAATTTTTAAAGACTTACAACCTTTTACTTTCTGTTATCTCTATAGCACCATTCTCTGCTAAGGGGAGTGACTAGAGTATTCCTACTTAATTCCTGAGGTTAATCAAGGTGGACTTTCCCGTCTTCCCAGTGGAGGCTCTGGGCGAGGTATAGACAGGGCTTCTTGAAAGTGCATAGGAATCCTCTGAGGGTCTTGTTGCTGTGCAGATTTTATTAGGTCAGCCTGGGGTGGGGTCTGAGCTTTTGCATTTCTAAAAAGCTCCTAGTTGGTGTGAAGAGCTGCTAGTTGGTAAACCACATCTAGAGGGGCAAGGGGTGGCCCACTTTGGAAGTATCTAGCTTCAGACTCACTTTCTTGGTTCAGTCTCTCCCCTGTAACCTGTCCATTTCTGGTCTTGATATATGTTGAGTGCATATAGGATTTAGCATTGAGTAATGTCTCCCACACATGGCGGTAATCTCACCATTTCCCTTTTCCTTTATTCCATGTCTTTCCCCACTAAGTGCACTAATTGAGAGTTCAAAAATCAGTGCACACAGAAGCTTGCTATTACAGAGAAGGCATTTTTAACTGAGTAGAGAGAGGGAAAACAAGGAAAGATTTGTATCTACATTGAACCTATATTCTACCATCAAAGAATTCAGAATTTAATTTTACCAGAGTTGATAGTTTCTTTAGTATTTACTTAGCATTAAGGTAAGTAATAGTCAGAATGATAATAGATTGAGGCGTATTTAATTTTCAGCTTTCCAAGTGCTCTAAGTAAAAGAGATTATAATAATATGACCCAAGCTATTATATCCCCAGCGGCACTTAAGACTGATAGATATAATGTTCCACTTAGGAGCTATCATGGTACAATTAACTAGATGGTATTAAAAAGAAGTTTCTTAAAACGCTTAAAGTTGTAAGGCTATTCAGAAATAGATCTGTGCTTCTCAAGTAAATACAAACAAGGACTGCAGTCTTTTTAGTGGGTAATACAAGAAATCAACAAGCCCAATTCTAGCTTCCCATGGATGAGATTTAAAGCAACAAATCTATGCTACTTTATGCAATTAACATAAAATATACTTAAATTTAGAAGATTTACTCTGTCATCACCTTCCCACACAACAAACACAAATCCTGGGCTAATTTGCATTCATTAATTCACATACAATTGCAGGGCTGACTTCTGCTCTCAGATGCTTAAGCACAGTCTACCTTCAAGTTAAGTTACTGCATACGGGCCCTTTAGCTTCTGTTCAGATCCTAAAGGAATCACAGGATACACACATTATGAGCCTTTCAGCCTGATTCCCTAACCCTGAGGGAGGCTATATTGATGTATGCAGAATCAAAGAGGTTTGAGGAGAACAATTTCTTGCCTATCGTCTGGCAGAGCTCAGACCCAGCTGCCTGGCTCTGAAAGGGAGGGGGATATGATGGGCCTCATGGGAGAAGAGATACTTTCCAAGATGTCTCTTTGACAGGCTATCTTCCGACCCCCCCCTTCCCCAACTAGTGCAGGAATGGGCCTAATAAACTGATTGAGGGCTAAATAAATCATGAACAATTTAAGGTATTTTGGCTTTCTTTTTGGAAATGGGTATTCAGAATATTCCACTATTCTCCTTAACCAAGGAAAACCCTCTTCTGAGATAGAGTAAATATTGGTTCAATATAATAACCACTTAGGGTAAACTAAAAGAGGATGGAGGAGCAAAGGAGGCTATAGAAGAGAGAAGGCACCAGATGGAGAGGGTCTCGTACCAACAACAGGGCAGACAGAGGAAGGAGAAATAGTCATGGAGAGAAGATGCAGAGGCAGAGGAAATAACAGAGCAGAAAGACACTTGTGTTTAAACGCTTCTGATATGCTCTGTGTGTTTTAATAGTGTTTGAAGGAAGTCTAGTTCCTTTGCTCGTAAAAGGAGTCAATTGAGGACCCAGATTGTTCACTGGAGAATCTGCATTTTAAAATTAAATGTATCATACAGAAGAGGGGCAGCAGCAGTGTGACGCTGATCAGGAAATGGCAGTGGATGGCCATGGCAGTGGAGGCTCCAGGCCTGACTGGACAGAGAAGGGGGAGGGGCAAGGAGGCTGGAGAATCCTCAGCTTCCACTGTTTCAGTGTTGGTTTGGTTTGACTCTAGAAGGCACTCAGTTCCTACCCAAATAGCTAGATCTTGTCATGTGTCTACCAAACCATGTGGAGAACATAGAATACCTAGGCCGGGTCATGTTTTGTATTTGATGACCTGAAAGAAGGAAGGAAAAAATTTGAGCCTGTTACCATCAACTGTGCTAAAATTTATTATTTAGCAGCCTGTTGGATCTCATACCTACCTAGGAGCAAATAAGAGGAATGGGGCTACCCAAACTATAGGTTAGAGGATTGAGGTTAGCAACTTACTGTGGAATGGGACCACTCCAGTCTGTGAGCTTATTAAGTGATAGAGTCATGGGAGTTCATTTTTTAGAACTCTGTAGGAGAAATTCTATAGTGAAGCTGGGTGCAGAATTTAAACTTATATGCCTTTGTTAAAACATTTTCAGTAACTTATTAAAAATTCTTTCTAAAAGGGGTGCTCATCATGGAGATGATGTTAACGGTTCAATTTATATAACAAATATTAATTTGAAGTAAAATTAAAGAGTCATTTTTTCAATGCGATTTAGCACAGAATTGTATGGTGGTTTTTCTTTATGGTAAATTATGTTTTTTTGTTTGCTTGTCTAACTCACGTTCTCATAATATCTTCACATTCCCACATTTGGCAAATAATTGTATGCTTGTGGAATCTCTTAGAAGATGACAGTATGGTCAGAAAACATTATTTAAGAGAACAATATGAACTTCCAGTGGTTTTATAATTAGCCATATTGAAGAAACTCAAAACATGGAATAAATTACTCAAAAACCATGTCATCGTAAGACGATTTAACTACGCATATTCACATTTGAAAAGAAGAGTTGACCTTTTTTCCAAAAAATAATTTCATTAATGGCTCCAGAACCTTTATCTTACAAACTGTCGCATTAAAACTTTTACCCATCATACTTTTTAATTCACTAAACTACAGACTTTAGATTTCTCCAATTTTTCCATTAATGTCCGTCTTCTATTCCAGGATTCAATCCAGTATCCCACACTGCATTTAATTGTTGTGTCTCTTTAATCTCCTTCAATCTGTGGCAGTTTCCTGAGTCTTCTTTGTCTTTTGTGATATTGAACAATGATCTAGCCATCATTCTTGTTGGAAATGGTTTGCGACTATTCTTTTTAACTTGGTTTTTGGTGGAAGAGTTTTGCTATAATTCTAAGTAGTGGTAAAATATCTGTGATAAATAATAATTTTTAAAAAAGAAAATATAAAAAATCCCATAAAGTACATAAAAACAATAATATAAAGTATGTAGAGTTTTGAAGACTAAAAATGTGTAGTGTAAATATGAAGACAATGATAAGATTCTAACAATGAATATAAAATAAGAGCTGAATAAAAGGAGGAGATATTACTGGAATACTATGTGGGAGGGAGGTTGAAAGAGATTTTTTTAAGTTCATCTGGTGTAGCTGGGTGGTGTGAGAGAAGAGGTGAGTGGTATTTGCCCTTTTAGATACTAAATGCATTTTAAAACTGTAATAATTCAATCTTTACAGTACTAAGGCTGTAACGCAGAAAGATCAATGAAACAGAACACAAATTTCAGAAATAGCCAACTACACATAGGAACTTAGAATACAGTACATGTGGTATTTCAGCTTTTATAAAGAGAATGTTTCTCAAAATATAAACCCTAAACAGTAGTGTACCATTAAATGTTTAACAATCAACTCTCTGAAAAAAATGTATGCAAATATATATACATATATGTAGATAAATATTATATATTTTACTAATCTAGAGGATGCATAGCATACAATTTAAAAATTAAAAATCCATAATACTCTTTATTGTAAATAAATGTTATTCTGTATAGTCAATTGATTTTTTTTCAGAATGCTTTTTTTGATTTTTTTTTTTCTAATTTTGAATTTGTAGTCAATATTCAGCCATGATTTGACAAATGGAGTTGCATCTCAGTCTGCTAACTCTTTTCTCAATAAATACATTGTCATTAAATCTGATATGTGGCTTATTAAACTTCTTCTCACCCCCATATAAATTATTAAACTAAAAACTCAGTTTCAACATTAAATCAAGCTCTGATTTATAGCACTTGCTGATTTCCATGGTGTAAATACTCCTATCATGACCAATTTTAAGCTACCAATGTCACTAAATGTGGAGTTGGGAAGAGATGTGGGGTAGCACACCACTATATGGTATTTCCACTCTCTGCATATGATAGTCATAACTGACTTCAAAAGCATAGATAATAATAACACTTAGTAAAGTAACTAGGAATTAGTGTGCTTTGAGTATTTATTGCTTTTATTTTAAATATAATTTATTTAATTGTAAGTTTATGTAATTTTTAAATAATGGCTACATTTTACAACTGATTTTCAAAATTCCTGAAAATTTGGCAGTTGGCTTTCAGAAGTTGTTGGGCTCTTAATCCTACACATTACTGTCTCTAAGACAGGACCACAAAGTAAAATATTTGAAACTAAAATATTTAGACTATAAACAAAGTTTAAAAATAAGATGCAAAAACAGAAAGTGGATTAATTACCTTTCTGGAGGGCAGTTTAGCAATTTTGCATAACAAAATATAAGATTTACCAATTCTTTGATCAAGCCATTTCACTTTTCATTCATCCATTAATTCAACACATTGATTGAGTACCTATTATGTTGCAGGAACTTCTAAGAATTAATTTTACAAGCATATAAAGATCTGTAAGATAGGAGATTTGCCAAAATGTTTTTATGGTAACAAAGCATTGAAAAGACATAAATGTTCATCAACAAGGGATTGGTTAAGTAAATGATGATTCATTGATATAATGGAGTGAACGTAAACAGAAAGAATGAAGCTATAATGACAAAAGTCCATGAGGTAAATATAGAGAGAAATAGACTAATCTAAATAAACAAAAGGAAAAAGCAGTCTAAAAGAAAAAAAAATAATGACGCCATGGATCAATGTTCATTGTAATGGAAATATGTTCATGGTACATTTTAAGAGCAAAAATCAGGTTTTAAAAGTGATTCCATTTTGTAAAAAATAATTATATCTCTATACACGCACGTATATGTGTAGAGAAAGTCTGGAAGTATTTGAGCAAGTTATAGAGGCAAACCTTTCTATTCTGTATAGATGGTTTTATAATGAACATGTATTACCTCTTAAATTAAAAATAACACTGAAACTCTTTCCTTTAAAAAGTGTTGTGATAAATACATCCATCTCATAAATGAAATGTTCTAGAAAAAAGACTTTAGACTTTGGACTAAAAGTCTTGTTTGGAGTTCATAGTACCATTCTTTATAGTTGAGTATCTATTTGAAAAATCCCATAATTAAAAGTAAAGTTAAAAAAAGAGGGGTTTGAATTTCGATTTCATTTCTCTTTAGCTATGTGACCTTGATTGAGGTAACTTTCTGCTCTGAGCCTCATTGTCCTTTCTGAGAGGCAGGATAGACTGTATTCTTTACTCACTGGTGACTTTGAGCCAATTACTTAAATGTTCTGTTGTTTAGTTTCTCTGCCTGGAGGAATGATGGTAATAATGGAGATGATGGTAATAGTTTTACCTACCTCATAGAGTCATTGTATTAAATGAACTAAAATGTGTGCCTGGTATTTGACAAGTTTTGATTATTCTCATTATCTGCAGAATGGGATGATGATGATGACAATGATGCTAAAATACACGTGGAAGGTTTGTTGTGGGGATTAAATTAAATACTTAAATAAAATACTCACACCTAGTAAGTGTTCACCAAATGCTAGTTGCATCTACATTGGAAGTAATGTAATAAAAACACAGCCTGAATACGTTTTCTTCGAGAGAATAGCCAATGTAATTTATTTATCTCATGTCACATCTGGTAACTAGATAATAGAAGATTGAATGCAAGACTCTTGATTTTGATTCATTGAAGAAAATACCCTTTCTGTGTTCAATTATCCAATATATGTTCCTATTTCAAAATCTGGACTGTCATATTAAACAACACAAATATTTGTATATAATTTTATTTCCAGAAATCTCTACTGGATCATTGTAATTCTTTATTATTCCATTAACTCAAAACAATTTGTACTGCCTCACTTGATATTCTCTGTAAATGGAGGCGATACAATTATGCTATTTTAAATAATTTAAAGTGCCATGTTCCTACCACCTATCCATTTGTATAGTATATTATTCTGTGTGCATGCCTATCGGATGTCAACACACTGCCTGGTCTTTTAGTACAGAGCCATTAACCATGTGAGGGTCAGAAATGATGTATATGTTAATGATATATTTTAATTTAACACATGACAGCAAAGGAAGGCTGAGTGACACCTCATATTTAGTTACAAATCAGGGAAGAACTCATTGCTTAGGAGTGTTCAAGTCGTAGGTGAATAGCAAAAGGTTTTTATTCCTTCCCTGACAGAATAAATTTATCTCCTTAAAAGTCACCTTTATACTTTCTACATATCATCAGGAAGGCTGCATTCTGTATTTCAATTTTATGTGGACAAGACATTAATTTTAAGCGAAAAATATTGTTCTGTGCTGGAATTAAATGAGGTCGTTATTCGTTTGAGTGCTAAAGATGTGTGAGGGGGGTTCAGGCTCATGTTTGGCTTTGATGAGAAAAGTGCTGTGTGAATATGGCTCTCTTGACTTTCTTGGCACCGAAAGCAAAGTATAAATGGGGCAATGAAGTTGAAAGCCATCAGTAGCCTCCCTAAGTACCTGGAGTCAGAGTGTACATCTGATATAAGATAGGGAATGTATGCAAGAATATATGGGTCCTTTCTCAGTCGAGAGATTGATATGAGCACTTAGAATTGATTTTAGATAGAGGAACTCAAAGCGCATTAACTTCTGCCATTGAGAAAGGGACTTCAGAGGTCATATAGTTTAAACCAAAGTTTAATCCTTTCAACAATAATGTCTGTCCACTTCTTAAACACCCCCAGAAAGAGATTTAACTACTCCTCCCGATACGTAAATGTCATCAAATTGGCAGGATAGAGAGAAAGCTGGTGATTAGAACAGGATGAATATTTATTTATTTATTTTATTATTATTATTATTTTTTAAAAAAATAAATTTATTTATTTATTTATTTATGGCTGCATTGGATCTTCGTTGCTACGAGCAGGCTTTCTCTGGTTGCGGCGAGCAGGGGCCACTCTTCGCTGCGGTGCGCAGACTTCTCATTGCCGTGGCCTCTCCCGCTGTGGAGCACGGGCTCTAGGCGCACGGGCTTCAGTAGTTTGGCATGTGGGCTCAGTAGTTGTGGCTTACGGGCTCCAGAGCACAGGCTCAGTAGTTGTGGCGCACAGGCTCAGTTGCTCCGCGGTGTGTGGGATCCTCCCAGACCAGGGCTCGAACATGTGTCCCCTGCATTGGCAGGCGGAATCCCAACCACTGCGCCACCAGGGAAGTCCCCAGGATGAATATTTAAAACAACCTTAACACATTCTATATCTGAGAGAAAATAAATGAGGTTTTGTTCAAATAAGGCCAAGAAGACCAATTCAGCTCTGTTCAGGGAAAGTTCAGGTGATTGTAGAGGAGCACAAGCTAATTATAATTAAATAGTGCCTCACTCTACTTCCTGCCAGAGCCACATTTCCTGAAAGGGAACTTTATGTCGTTTTCACTTTCTCACTTCCTGTTCACTCTGCAACCTAGTGATAGCTGGCTTTTGCTTCTCTGATCGATTGAAACGGCTTTTGAAACTCACCCAAGGTGTTCTTGCCTAGTCCGCGGACACTTTTCAGGCTTCTGTTATTTGACCTCTGCTGTATTTGAGAGAGGAGGAGGCTCTTACAATTATTCTGAAATACACAGCTTCCCATTGTTCCCTTAACTGGTGTCATAAGGTGAGGGCTGGGCTTTCTTTTTTTTTTTTTTTTTTTAAAACATCTTTATTGGAGTATAATTGCTTTACAATGGTGTGTTAGTTTCTGCTGTATAACAAAGTGAATCAGTTATACATATACATATGTCCCCATATCTCTTCCCTCTTGCATCTCCCTCCCTCCCACCCTCCCTACCCCACCCCTCTAGGTGGTCACAAAGCACCGAGCTGATCTCCCTGTGCTATGCGGTTGCTTCCCACTAGCTATCTATTTTACATTTGGTAGTGTATATATGTCTATGCCACTCTCTCACCCTGTCACATCTTACCCCTCCCCCTCCCCATATCCTCAAGTCCATTCTCTAGTAGGTCTGTGTCTTTATTCCCGTCTTGCCACTAGGTTCTTCATGACCTTTATTTTCCCTTAGATTCCATATATATGTGTTAGCATACTGTATTTGTTTTTCTCTTTCTGACTTACTTCACTCTGTATGACAGACTCTAACTCCATCCACCTCATTACAAATACCTCCATTTCATTTCTTTTTATGGCTGAGTAATATTCCATTGTATATATGTGCCACATCTTCTTTATCCATTCATCCGATGATGGACACTTAGGTTGCTTCCATGTCCTGGCTATTGTAAATAGAGCTGCAATGAACATTTTGGTACATGACTCTTTTTGAATTATGGTTTTCTCAGGGTATATGCCCAGTAGTGGGATTGCTGGGTCGTATGGTAGTTCTATTTTTAGTTTTTTAAGGAACCTCCATACTGTTCTCCATAGTGGCTGTATCAATTTACATTCCTACCAACAGTGCAAGAGTGTTCCCTTTTCTCCACACTCTCTCCAGCATTTATTGTTTTTAGATTTTTTGTTGATGGCCATTCTGACCGGTGTGAGATGATAACTCATTGTAGTTTTGATTTGCATTTCTCTAATGATTAATGATGTTGAGCATTCTTTCATGTGTCTGTTGGCTATCTGTATATCTTCTTTGGAGAAATGTCTGTTTAGGTCTGTCTGGGCTTTCTATAGCCTCTCTTCTAAATCAAGGGAGGTTGAATTGTCCTAAACACATATCTAGTCTTCTTTTCCTTTTCCTTTTGATATTTAATGAGCATTAGGTCAAGCATTGTGTTCTGTGCTTTACAAATGTTATCTGATTTAATGCCCCACAATATCAATAGAAGCTAGGTAGCATCACCTTCATTTTATAGATGAGAAAATTGAAATTCATAGTGGTGAAGTACTTGTCCGGGGTTATGTAGCTCGTAAGTGGTGGAGCTTGGATTTAAACCAGCCTTGAGCCCTTGTCCAGTATAGCATAACAGAGGACAGCTGAGAGGAGCACTTCCAGGGTCAGAAATCGGCGGCTCAGGGCATCTGTTGCAGTGACAGGAGTGAAGTATAAGTGCAGGTGGTAGAATGTTACTGGGATGAACACATTGGGACTCAAAGAGTAGACTTACGTATGTGAGAGAGTCAGTAAAATGGCTTCAGACTGGCTTTGTAGGAAAGCAGAGAACAGTAAACTGAAGTCACGATGTGAACTTAGGTTTAAACTTCTCTTTCCAAAGAGAATTGTTGGTTTAACTCATCACACTCATAATGACTAATTAAGTGTCTCTTCACCCCATGGATTTTGCTCACTTTTTTCATTGCTGTATTCTCAACCCATAATACAAAAGCAATTAATGAATGTATTAAATGTTACAAACCCCTTTCTTTCCTCTTGAAATTCTCTGACGTCTATGCAACCACACCATCCAGGTTTTCCTTCCGACTCACTGGCTGCTCCTCATTAATCTCTTTATGTACTTTACTTTCTCTTTGACTTCCCAGGGTTTCTCAAGAATCTACCCTTAACATACATGGCAGTCTACCATACTTATATTTTAGGGGCTGTAAACTCCATCCGATGGTGTTTGCTAACCTATATGTATTGCCTCCACAATCTCTAGTTCATTTTAAATTTCTCTTCTGAGCATAATAACTTTATGTTCAACTGTCTTCTAGCAAACTCTACTTTGGAGTCCCATAGGCACCTCAAATTCAATAAGTCTAATATGCC
Source organism: Eubalaena glacialis (assembly GCF_028564815.1). Taxonomy (NCBI): domain Eukaryota; kingdom Metazoa; phylum Chordata; class Mammalia; order Artiodactyla; family Balaenidae; genus Eubalaena; species Eubalaena glacialis. Next base: position 14,930,165 of record NC_083730.1, read on the forward strand.
ACAACTTAGCCCCCGTATTCAAGCATTTGTGTCTCTCTGTAACCATTTTTATTCCAAAGGGAGGGTCTAGAGCTTTCATTAGATACTTTAAAATTTCCGTGGCCCAAGAAAAGTTTAGAACTACTGCACATTCTTCCTAAGATAAAATGCTTTCCTGTGAATCATGATCCCAGTGGTTGGGGCAGATACTTGTGTGCAGAGAGAAATGTTGGCCATTGCAAGACTTCTTATCTCAATCTCTTGCTCCTTGTGGGGATAACGTGATTATTTGGTCTACATATTTGGCAACTTGCTTTGCTGTGCTATCATTCATCATATAGCTTACACTCTGATCTGCTTTTAGGACTGGGCTTCCTGTCAGTTTGTTTCAGGCTACTGTGTTAAGGTGAAGTGAATTGAGGCAAGAACAAACATATCCCAGGATATAAAAAAGGGAGAAATTTAAAGAAAGTCAGAATAGGCAACCATATATAATCATGCAGAAATGAGAGTGAGAAATGAGAATAGGTAATGATTAGGAGGTACTTGGTAATTTCTGAGTAAATAATTTGAGGGGAATTGTGGGAAAGACAGGCTACAAGTGATAAAAAGGGAATAGATAATGAAGAGAGTGTGAAGGTGCTAGAAAAGGCAGCAGTGAAATTCATGACCATGGAACCCAAACTGAGAGATGAAGGACTTGAAGAATATGGAGAAAGGGATTAGAGTGTTTTTTTTTTTTTCCTTTAACCTATTTATTCATCTTTGGCTGTGTTGGGTCTTCGTTGCTGCATGTGGGCTTTCTCTAGTTGTGGCGAGCGGGGGCTACTCTTCGTTGCGGTGCGCGTGCTTCTCATTGAGGTGGCTTCTCTTGTTGTGGAGCACAGGCTCTAGAGCGCAGGCTTCAGTAGTTGTGGCGCACGGGCTTAGTTGCTCCACGACATGTGGAGTCTTCCTGGACCAGGGCTTGAACCCGTGTCCCCTGCATTGGCAGGCGGATTCTTAACCACTGTGCCACCAGGGAAGTCCCGGATTAGAGTTTTTGATGGAGAAGGTCAAGTTCAGGAGCAAGGTAGTGAGAGAGGTGAGAGCAGGACACTGTTAAAGAAGGTGAGCACCAGAGGCAAAATCTTGCGTTTGATATTTTCTTTGGTGATACTGAGTAAGTTGACGTGTTTTTATTTTCATGGGTAGGTTAGCAGAATGGAGGTGAAATTGGTGAGAAATTGTGGGAGAAGTGTGTGTGGTAGTTTTTAATATTTTTGCAGATTATTTGATATTCTTCCCTTGAGATGTGGTCTAATACCCTTCCTCTTAAATATGAGCCAGGCTTTGTGATTGACTTCTAACAAACAAAATGCAGTGAAATGATGCTATGTGGCTTCTGGGACTAGGTCTTCAAAGGTGGTACAACTTCTGTCTGGCTCTCTTGTGGGATGCTTGTCTTTGGAACCCAGCTACTATGTTTTGAGGAAGCATAGGCCATGTGGAGAGATCCATATGGAGAGGCAACGAGGCCTATGACCCTCAGCCTAGGCTGAGCTCCCAGTCAAAATCCAGCACCAACTTGGCAGTCCTGGAAGTGAACCATTGGGAAGCAGATCCTCAAACCTTTGGTTGAACTACCCCAGCTGATGTCACATGTAGCAGAAAGGAGCCTTCCCTGCTGAGCCCTGCCTAACTTGCAGATTTGAGAGGAAAATACATGATTATTATTGTTTTAAGCCATTAAATCTGGGTGGTTTATATGCAGTGCAGAAAACTGGAATAGAGTTTTAGCAAGGCAATCAACAGAGATGTTTCACTTTGAGTGATCTGAATTCAAATCTTTGACCACCAACGTGACTTGGAATAGGTTACTTAACGTTTCTGAGGCTCACTTTTCCTATCTTTAAAGTGAGAACGATTTAGACCTCAAGGGTTGTTGTGTGATTTAGAAATAATCGGTATAAAGCCAATGGCTGTTATGTAATAGTCATTCAGAAAATGGTAGCCATCCTTGTTATTGTTAGGGAAGCTTGGAAGGAGCTTGGGCTTTGGCATCAGTTATATTTGTGTTTACCTTCTGGTTCTGTTGCTAACTGTATGATTTTGGGCAAGTAATGTAACTTCTCTGACTCATACATCCTTCTTGTGTAAGTGGAGGATGAAACCTACCTTGTAGGGTTGTTATAGATTGGAACCAGTGTCTATAAGACAGATTAGAAACAACATAGTGACTAGCACATGGTAGGCACTCAATAAATAGAAGACATCATAATTATAAATATAATAATGACTATTATAGCCCTGAAATTTTTTTGGCTACTGGCAGGAGTTGGGCAGACTAGAAAATTCTGAGCCAAACATCAAAGCCTTTGAGGCAGTTGGAGGAAGGTTCTAGTAGAAGATGGTGATGAAGTTTGGGGAAGGATGATATTAATAATTTATATGTTTCAAAAGAAGGAACCTTTGAATGATGAGAGTAGAATAAAGACTTACAAAAAGCATTTAGAGTGACCCCTTTCTTCTACTAGTACTGAGAATAGGAGGAAATAGGCTAAGGAGATTGGAAAAATAATCAGTTTCTAAATATTAGAAAAGGCCACAAAACTCCAACATAATGGATCTGAAATTATGAGAGAACAAGGGAGATCAAGAGGCTGAAAGAAAAGTAGTATGATTGATAAGCAGGCTTAGTTTTAGGAATTTTAGTAAAGAAGAGGGAGATTTAAATCTCAGTCATTCGACAAACTCATGGTCATAGCTCTGTTCTCTGCTCTAACATTAGCCACACACATAGGCTTGCACAGGACTTGAGGTCATTCACTAGGCCTCTACCTTTGGGCTGAATCTCTCCTGAACTTCCTCAGACAGGTTAATCAGCTATGCACGAGGCACTGGTCTAGACACCCTATCCTTCTGGAGCTTGTAATCTACGGTGAGGCTGGGGAGGGGGTGGCAGTAATGAGGAGATAGACAATAAACAAGTGAACAAGTTCTACTAGAAAGAACATCCATGACATGCAATATATCTCGCCCAACTATGAGCCCCAGACTCTTAGGTGCCTGAGAGAGCACGGGTGTTGGGTATGCTGGGAGAAGGAAAAGAGTAATGGTTCTGGATGGCTGACGGGCTGCTTGCCCATATTGTATACTCGGATTCACTGGAGTATAGGCAGGTCCTAATGCCCTGGCTTAGTCTGCGGCCTTCCGCAAGCAATTTTCCTGACCCTACTGGAGTTCTACCTCCTTTCCCCTTCCCATCCCTCACAGGGTACTGGGCTTCAAGGAGCCAATGTACTGGTTCTCAATTCTGAGATAGCGTCATGAGAAGGGCCCCTGAAAGTGCCTTTCTAGAGTAGTGCTCCCCAAAATTTCATCCACAATGAGATAAGGGACTTGTGCCAGAATATAAATCAGTGCCCTGTGTCTTCTGTAAGGAAAATCTCACTATGGAGAAGACGTCAGTTGAACTAAACAGTGTTTAGTGTTGGCTTCCTATCTTGCTGGAGATCGGAACAAATAATTTGTGGACAGGTGCCACTCTGTGAGCCACACTTCGAGAAGCACAGTTCTAAAGTGAATATTGCAAATTGGGGATCCAAGTGGCTGCATCTGGCCTGCAGAGATATATATATATATAATTTTTTTTTCCTTTGGCCTGCCACTGTTTTCAACATTTTAAAATGGAAAGATTTCACATAAAATTTCCTATTTCTAAAACCTCTTAATCATGCCTTTATTTTGTGTCCCTTCATCATCAGATGTCTTGGGGGTTCCACATTCTTACATGGCAACAGTCAGATGGAACTGAGAAGTGACTGTCTCTTTTATATAGGGCATGGACCTTCAAGGAGCCCAGTGGGCCCGTTTAACCCACTTCGTGTATTTATGTTGTCTACCACTCCCTAGAGGCATTTGATTTCATAACCCCTAAGAATCATGGGGTGGGGTCACTGAAACAGTCTTGATTGTAGCTCAGTCCTGGGAGGGAGAAGAACTAGGTTGGAGTGTGATTAAGAATGCCCCTCCTCTTCCTTTCTTTATTCTTCCATCCATTCATCTTCTCTTGTACCCTCTCCATCATAAAATTACTCAGAATTTATTGCACTGAGCCTGCTCAGTGTTGAGATTGGGAGAGAAAAGGTGATATGCATATGTTCTTTCATGCACAGCAAAGACACAGTTCCAATCTGTTAAGCACTGTTTTTCTCGGAACCTGGGGAGCCATTAGATACATAGACCTGAGGGCAAATCGGCAAGGGGTAAGAGGGTGTCTCAGAGGCCAGCCCTGTGTACCATTGCTAACTGCTCAGAGATGAATTACTGCTAACCTTCTCAAGAGAGGAGGTTATATCAAAGTGCTGCTTTAGAAAGTGCCTTTTGGTTTTCTAATGGTTCAGCGATCTTCTTGTTACAAAGATTCTCGTTTCACTGCTCCCTCTAATCCTTACAAATTTTACAAAATGGTGTTTGATCTGATGTCTCTGAAAGCACACAATAGTCTCTAGTTTCAGTCAGATTTCTTGATGCTATTTTTTCATCAGTTTAAAGCCTTGAATATATTTTCCTGTGCCTTATGAAGTATATTAATTAAAATTGAAGATTATAAGTGAGTATTTGTGTTGCATACCACTTGATTTTGGGTAGCCCTCATTTAGCCAGACATGGGTAAAGTTCTGGAAAACCACTGTGATGTTCTAAGATAGATACTCTACCTGGCAAATCCCCATGACCAGCACTTTTCTTGGTGCTTCCTGAGTTTTGTTTGCATTTTCTTTGTTTTTATTTGTTTACTTGATACAAAATATTATAAGATTTTATGGCTCCTGAAATGAGAGGAATGGGAGGAAAAATGGGTGGAGAGTCACCTCTTCCTCAATCTAAAGCCAGCTGAGTTTAGAATTTTAAGCAAGGCATGGTGGATGGGAGAACACAAAAACAGTACAGTTTGTAAACTCCACACAAACAGGAACCCTCACTGGAGATGGCTTAATAGAGAATGTGGAGTTGTGCACATAAAAGACTTGAAAATCACATTATAATCAATCTAGATCATATACCTTTGGGAATATAAGTGTATAAATGAACAATAAAGCATTCCCATTAAAATGTAAAATATTCTACAGAATAAACAGAATATGGGAATGTTGAAGGGACACACAATAAATGAGGAATCAAAGTTGGGTACTATTAAATGCTTAAAGGAAGGTGGCTTTGCCAAAGGTACTAGGTCCCATTGCTATCAGCATGACTGTATTTTATGGGCACAAAAATTATTCAGTGTTTCTTTGTTTCATCATCTTCAGTGCAATATATGGAATACCTCTGTGTGCAAAGTTTATATTTATTGCTTATTTGGTTCACCTAATAAAAACAAAAGACAGTTCCTGGATGAGCGCCAGCCTTTAATTTGGTTCTTTCTTAAGTTCTACCTTCCCTGTATCTATACCGTCTGCAATGTGGCTGCAGCTCTTTCCTTAAGAGGTGGAGTCGGCTTCCTCTACTTTGAATCTGGGTTACCTTGTGACCTGCTTTGGTCAGTAGAATGCAGCAGAAGTGACAGTGGCCTCAAGCAGAAGTTCAAAGTCTAGGCCTCAGGATACCTTGTGTGCTCAGAACAAGCCTAGTCTGCTAGAGGATGAGAGACCTTGTGAGGCAGAGCTGAATAAGCCCATCTGTCTCAGCCAAGCTCTCAGATATGTTGAAGAGTCTAGCCAAGATCAGAAAATGTTCCTAGCTGGCTTGAAGCTGACTACAGAGGCATGAGTAAGTTTCATCAAACTCAGCTGAGACCAGAACTGTCCAGATGATTTTAGTGTTACTGGTAACAACGAGTGGTTGTTATTATAAGTCATATATTTTTTTGTTGCTTTGTTACACAGCATGACTGTGGCAATAGGTAACTGATACAGAGGGAGTGTATCAATCAGCTTTGGCTGCAGTAAAGCCATATAACAAACAACTCCCAAATCTTAGTGGTTTACAATACTTATTTGTCTTTTTTATTTCCCTCATATCTGTTTCAGGCTGATGGTAGGGTTTTGGACTCTTTGATGTATCTTTCATTCTGGGATCAGGGGCTATCCAGGACATGATTTCCTCATGACAGATGGCAGAAACAGAAGAGTCAAGCCAACTTATGCAAGCAAATTTAAAGTCTTTGTTTGTATCATGCCCACTAACATTCTGTTGGGTAGAGGAAGTCATATAGCTAAGCCAGAAGTCAATGTGGCAGTTTAGTTTACTGATACTGCTGGGCTCTGTGAAGTCACATGGCAAAGGAAATGATGGGTAATCTTATTATAGGAAAGAAATGAAGAATTAGGAACAATAATTGACCACAGGGAGAATTATTCAGAAGGCAAAATGGGGAAACTGTTTTCTGAAATACTTGATGAAACTCATTAATGCAATAAAGAGTTTGCCCCAGTAAAAGCTAAAATAACCTATTAAAGACAGGTGGCAGTTAATATACTAGTGTGACTGTAGAATTGTATTTTTTGGAAACAAATTATCTGGAATAGGAATATGTGAAAAATATTTTCATTTTTCTTGGTAAACTCACCTATTAGTTTCTCTTTATGTTCAGCACAGTTGGGGGTTATGTGATACTTCTCCTTCTCTTGGTTTTATAATTTTATCTACTCCACTTTTAAGTTTCCTTGGGTTTACAGTGTTGTAAAAATAGGAAAATATCTTTCTTCTGCTCTAAGAAATTGTGAAGCCAGCAAAAAGTCATATATATGAGTGTAGGCTAATATGCACTACAATTATTCAAATGCCTTTTAGATTGAACTGTAAAATGAATTGAAACAATGAAACGAGAATAAATTAATGCTACTGTAGAAATGCAGGATTCTATCTTGTATATAACAGACTACACAGAAAAGTGCTCTAAACACCCTATTATATATGGCATGTTGCACTCTTCTATGAGAGTTTCAGAATCTAGACTTTGCTTTTTGTGGTTGACTGTTAACATTGCTTCTTTCATTGATAGGTCTTCCCTTGCACGCTGCCACTTTATTATTTAGGAAGTGTGACAGTCAAAAATCATTTTTCTTTGTTAAAAATGAATATATACCAGTATGCAGTGTCTATAACCATTTATCAGAAAAAATTGATTTGAAATAACATATTGAAAAAAATTGAAGTACTCTATGTGTTTTTGGCTGGTTTGCCCAAAGGACTTGTCCATTAAAGGCGACCTCTGTCTGTCTGTCTTCCTGTGTCAAATATGTTGGGGTACCTGTGGCAGGAGCACATGTGCTTGGGAGAGAGTCAGGGCCCTCTCCAGAACCATTGTCCACCTCCCCTATCGTCTCTAAATCAATCCCTCTCTTTTCCCTGTCCCTATCCACACACTTCAGCACATATGATGCCAGGGAGGAAATCTGTTCTGTCCCTTGGGACCAATCAGTGTCAGAGGAGTTGAGGGGAAAGAAAGCAAGAGAAACAGGCAGAAGTGCAATAAAGGGTAGAGAGCTAGCGCGGGAGACCAGTGCACAAGGAGTGGGTGGAAATAGAGACATAAGTGGGTTTGAATGTAGAAACAGTAGTGACCCGTCAGCTGAGCTAAAGTGCACCTGTTGAGATACCATTGATCCCACTTTCTAGCTTCAAAATATTTATTCGTGGTCATCCACAGCACTTCACTCTACTGCCCAAGTCTTCTACACTTGGTTGGGGTATCTGAGCCAAATAAAATCAATTTAGGCAATTCTTCCTTGAGATTCTTTGTGTTTAATGTTTCATCCAATGCAACCTGGAAACACAGTGCAGATAAAATGAATAGAGAATTCACTGAGGGGAAAAAAAGAGTAGTAGAAGTAAATTCTACGCTGAATATTTTTATGGATTCAAAGAATGCCAAAGCTGGGAAGGAACCTGGACATTATATTGTCCAAACTCTCATTTTATAGTTGAAACTGATGTCCAGAGAAGTACAGTGACTTGCTCCAGGTAATGTGAATGCCAGAGCCAATATCTGAACCCAGGCTTCTGACCCCGAGGTCAATGCTCTTAACCTAGAACTTCCTTTCTGCGTGGCCCCTTTGGACCATTTAACAATGATTTTTGTGCAAGGAGAAATCAGGGAAATGTGACAGTTACCTGCTATGGCATCAGTGGGGTTAACGAATCCTTTCAACATGCAGTCATTTTAGTGCGCCTCTTCAGCCCTTCATTTAACAATATTTAATAATGTCTGTTGTAAGTTCCGTATGTTATACAGTAAGCACACAGGGCCAATAATATTTTATGCATTCTCATCAAGAGTGGAATTGTAAGGGCCATAAATGGCCTGATGGAAGAGGATGATGAGCACGGCGGCTCACAAATCATGTTTCCTCGGCTGAAAGAGCTGAGTGACTGTGGACATGAATTCTTCCTGTCTGACAGGCCCACAGGGAGCCACCTGCCAATGGGGCAGAACATATGAAGACATCTACCATTTACATTTTGTTCTGGTCAAAGGATGTTGGTAGCAATGGAATGTTTGCCCTTGCTGCACATTAATTTTTACTGCTTGCATGTATTGAGTATGAATAGTAACTGTTGAACACTTACTGAGTGCAGGACACTGTGCTAGGTACTTATTAGTCACGTGTTCATTCACTGATTTCTATTAATGAATGAATGAATTCATTCAGTCGGTCATTCAGCCTTCATTTATTGAGTGCCTGCTATGTGCCAGGCCCCGTTCTATTTCTTTTATATTCCTCACAATAACCTTAGGATGTGGATATACATGTTCACTCTTCATTTACAGCAAAGGAAACAGACTTAGAGAGGGTAAGTAAAATGTCCCCAAGTCAAGCAGCATGTAGTGTATAAGTCAGGATTTAAACCCACAGGCAGGGTGTTTAATTCCTAGTTATACAGCCTCCCCACCATCAGAAAGTCCCTAGACATAACACAAAACAGGAAAAGCTTGATTATAATTTCCTTAGCCAAGGCTAGTCTTGGGTGTGAATAGAGTTAGTAGTTACTCATGTGATGCAATTTGTAATTCTTGGGAGAATCCCATGTTCCAAATAATTTCCACTTAATGCTGTAGTGCCTAAATCCCACAAATAGAAATGCTTTCTTTTAGATCATTACACTGATGACTTCCAAGTGTAAATACAGCAGCTATCCCCAGTTCAGAATTTCTACTAAACTTAAAGCTGCATTTTTAGAAGCTTTCTAGATGTTTCACAGGCATCTCAAATTCAAGGTGTCTAAAACTGAACTTCATTAGTCATTGGGAAATGCAAGTCAAAATCACAATGAGATAGGTTGCACTTCACACTCCCTAGGATGGCTAGAAAAAAAAGACAGACAATAACAAGTGTTGATGAGAATATGGAGAAATTGGAGCCCTCGTACATTGCTGGTGGGAATGGAAAATAGTACAGCTTCTTTAGAAAGAGCATGTCATTTCCTCAAAAGATTTAACTCAACAATTCCACTACTAGGCATATTCTCAATAGAATTTAAAACATATGTCCTCACAAAAACTTTTACATGAATGTTCATAACAGTGTTATTCATAATAGTCAAAAGGTGGAAACATCCCAAATGTTGGTCAGCTGATGACTGGAAAAACAAAGTGTGGTATATCCATACAATGGAATGTTATTCAGTAGTAAGAAGGAATGAAGTACTGATATGTGTTACAACATGGATGAATCTTGAAAACACTGTGCTACAAAACACATATTATTATATTATATTATATAATATATTGTTATATTATTCCATTTATGTAAAATCTCCAGAATAGGCAAACCTATAAGTACAGAAGGCAGATTAGTAGTTGCTTAGGGCTGGTGTAGGAGGTGTGTGGAAATGGAGAGGCTAATGTGTGCAGGATTTCTTTTGGGAGTGTTTAAAATGTTCTAAAATTGATTGTGTCGATGGTTGCACAACTCTGTGGATATGTTAAAAACCATTGGACTATCCACTTTAAACGGGTGAATTATATGACATGCAAATTATATCTCTATAAAGCTGTTACATATATTTAAAAAAACATGTTTTTACCTATTTCCTTATTCCGGATAATGGCATCCCTCCTGCTTTCCCTGGCTGAACTGTGTGTTCTTTGCTAAGGAGAATCTGGACAGGATGAGACTCTTGGGAACCTGGGAGAAGTGGGTGCATTGAAAGGAGGGAAAAGAGCAGGGTATGGGATAATGGGAGGTACTGAGGGCATCCTGCCTATGTCACAGTTTTGTCTGAGGTTGGCCTGTGTGTAGTATATAGTGGCACCACAGGAGGCAGTATAGTATAATGGGCAGAATGTCAGCTTTGCTCAAGGTCACAGAGAGAGGAAGTGATGGAGCCAGGCTGTGAACCCAGCTTGGTGGCCTGCATAACTATCTCTCTCCTGCAAGCTTCTTAATTTTCTGATCTGTAGAAAAAGGATAGAAATACTTACTTCTAAGAATTGTGAAGATATAATGAGAATGCATATAAAGTTGTCTGAAATATGGTGAAAATGCTTTGTTTTTATATTATTATTTTGACTTTGAGTCCTGTCCTCAGACACTATCACTGTAAAGGGGTAAACATAGGAACTGTACTGTGTTTTCTCTCTCAGTCCTTATCTCGGACACCTGAGAGAAAGTATTCTGAAAGAACCGTGAAATTGTACAAAAATTGGAATAAGTTCAATTACTACTCACTTTATGGATCAAAATGTCCACATACATTATGACTTTGATTTGTGTTATATTAATTCTTTTCATCAGTCTTAGCTTAATAATTGATGAGCTTCAGGAGGGTTTGATTCTGGTGCCTGGACTTGGTCCTGGTGTCACTGCCCATAGATGGCTCCAGGACAAGTACCACAAAGGAGAGAAGTGGGGCTCGTGTGTCAATCTCACTCTGCCTCCTAGTAGCTGTGTGGTCCCTCGGTAGGTGATTGACCTCTAACGGCCTCAGTTTTCCTGTCTGTCATAGAAGTGAGGTCAGCATGTAAAACACTTATTACAATGTCTCATGCTTAGTAAACCCTTAATAAATGTGCTTTAAGCTGAAGGATACTTTGAAGACACTCTCCATGTAACCAATAAACCAAATTCAGAGTTCCATACCATATTTTATAGCTGTTTACCTCAAAATCAGTTCAACAGGTATTTATCATTGCCTGAAATGCCAGGGACTGTGCTACGTGTCCTTGTCAGAGACTTCTAGTAGATGAAATGGACCAGTTAACTGACAGGAAGATTTATATGTCATCAAGCCTCCTTAAATTGATTCATATACATTATGTTTATTTGTTTTTTACAGAATGCTATATGAAAATGTATTCAGAAACATATGGACTGCTTATGAAATATGTCATATGTCATAGTGCAAAGGGCTATAACTGCTATTATGTTGGAGCTCTAAAAGAGTACATATGCCTATGTGTGTCCCCCCAAATTTAGCCCTCCCAGACTTTTCTCCAGGGAAAATCTAGTCAAATACTCAAGAACTCAATACTTGTTCTTTGTGTTGTATTGATTCTACCCCTGAAGTAGTTTCTAAGGTTCTGTTTTCTAAGAGTAAACAGAAATTATGCTTTCTGATTTCTTATTTCTCAACTATGAAAGCCAATACAAGCTGAATCCTTGCTCTTGAACAACACAAACAATGACAAACAAACAACAGTCCCCCAAATAGAATAATAAACCCCCCAAAGAGGCAATTGCTTAAATACAATTACAAAAACACTACCCAAAATTCATACTTTGTTGAGCCATACTATATTTAGCTTGGGTTGTTCCTTGGAGCTCATTAAGCCTCTTGCTTAGTCCCAGGCCCTGATGGTGCATCTGGGTGTGGGGATCTGGAGCTCATAAGAGCAAGGGGCTACCAAAGACATCATTGGCCCAGACTTTTTACTTTTAGTGGCCCTGTTTTTGTGTGTGAGAATGGTGATAATTCAGAAGGAAATTATAATCCTCAGGGAGTTTCTAAAGTAGTGGTAATATATGATGTTCATTAATTATTTTTTAACATATACTTTCCATCATTATATTTCAGAATAAAAATGCAACACAAAGAAATATCAAAAATGACAATGCAGATCTATATTTAATCATAAAGAGTTTTGTATTTTGCTGAGCAAAGCACCAGGTACCAAGTTTAGATCTTGTGGGTATGATCTCATGTTTGAAAAAATAGGTTTTATTAGCAACGCCTACCATTCACTGAGCATCTGTTCTGTTCTTGGCACTGTCCTAAGTGATTTACATATATTATCTTGTTTAATCCTAACGTAAATAATGATATAGTATATTTTAACAATATATATCATTTATCCCCATTTTACACTTGTGAAAACTGAGACTTAGAAAGGTTAAGCAACTTGTTCACGGTCACACAGCCAGTATGTGTGAGAGCCAGGAAGCTCTTGACTCCAACAGTGCTCTGTACATTGGTACACTGCCCCTAACAGATATAGGGAAAGGTACATGAAAATGTCAATAATTGTTATCTGTGGGTGTGGAATTTTTTTTTCTTTTGGCTTATCTGTATTTTCTAATTTTCTTCAATGAGTTTATTTGCATAATAAATAAAGGAGGGAAATAAATTGAACCATAAACAACCTCCATATTAAATAAAGCAGGAGGTGAAGGGAGAAAGGAAAGATGAAGGGAAAGTAAGATAAGAAAAGAAAGGAAGACAAAGGGGAGGGAAGGTGGGGAGGAAGAGAGGAAGGAAGGAAGGGAGAGAAAGAAGGCTGTCTTCCTAAGTTGGCTGTAAGGTGGTGTGTGTATACAGCTCTGTACCATCATGCCTCCTCTTGGGGATGGCACTGAATGCAGTCCAGCACAGAGGAGCAGAGGAAAATGTCCTTCAGAACACAAGGGTTTAGGGAAGGGACTCCCACACGTTTAGAACACTGTGTTCTTTCCAGCTGTGGAAAATTGAGTATTGTAGTACTGAACTGAGTTGTAATTTATATTGAAGACCGTATCTTCTACAAAGCGTAGTCATTTAGCAAAATATTTTGAGTTATTTTGGCAGAAGACTATTAGCTACCAACAACTTTACCCTGTTTAATTGTCGAGGTATGTTTTGGGCACTGGCAGTGGAAAGGGACAGAGTAAGGATTAGCATCTGGAATGGTAGTGCAGTTACGTGGGAGAACACACAAAATGTATGAGGGCAGCGGCAGGACGTAGTTGGTGACCATATAATTCATCTTTCTAAGTGAAAGGGGATCATGTTAATCATTAACTGGGACAGCAGACATATATTAAGACTGTCCCTGATAAACTGGGAAGTTTGATCACCCTAGAGAATCCCGATAAACAGCAGAATCAAGAACCTACAGAACCAGATAAAGGACATGGATATAAAAAGAAAAGAAAAACTTTAAAAAATGTCCAGCCTCATTAGTAATCAAAGAAATTAAAATTAAAACAACAAAATGTTTCCTTTTACTTTTCAAAATGGCAAAAATCATTTAAAAAATAATGAAGCTACCATATGTTGAATGCTTATATATGCCAGGCAATTTCTAGGCCTTTTAAAAAAGAACATGTAATAAACTTTTAATTTTAGAATAGTTTTAGGTTAACAGAAAAATTGCAAGAATATTACAGAGAGTTACCATATACCCTGTGAAACACGAGGGAAGGAGGCAGGGCACAGCCTTTGAAAGGATGACATAGCCCGAGGACCTGACATAAACGGATTAGAACCAAATGGGTCCAAGATGGTGGACAAGTTGACTTCCACTAGACCTTGAGCCTCAAGACGCTCACTGTAACACATCAGCAAGCTAAATGACACACCCACAGGCACCATGACAGTTCCAAGACTGACCATAAGGATCAAAAAGTGGGTGGTGGCCCAATTCCTGGAAATCCCTGCCCCTTCCTAAAATAGCTGGAATACTCCTCCCACTCATTAGCCTATGAAATTACCCACCCCTATAGAAACTGACAACCCCATACCCTGGTGCCTTTCTCCCCTTCTGAGATGGCCCACACTCTGTCTGCGGAGTGTGTATCTCTCTAAATAAATCCACTTCTTACCCATCACTTTGTCTCTCACTGAATTCTTTCTGCGATGAGACATCAAGAACCTGAGCTTCATTAAGTCCCGAGACCAGGTGTGTGATCCCAGTTGGAAGACTGTGGGTTCTGGCCGGGTTCGAGTCCTGGCCGCATGGGTTTGAGTCCCAATCAGGGTTTTGGCCGGGTTCGAGTCCTGGCACATGGGTTCAAGTCCCAATCTGAGGTGCATGGTCTCATCTGTACTCAGTTTCCTGTTATGTTACTATGGTACATTTGTCACAGCTAATGAATCAATATTGATACATTATTATTAACTAAAGTTCAGGTTTTATTTGGGTTTTCTTAATTTTTACCTAATGTCCTCTTTCTGTCCTCGTATTCCATCCAGGCTATCACATTATATTTAATCATCGTGTACCCTTAGTTTCTCAGACTTCATTGTTTCTGATGACCTTGGGTTTTGAGAAGTACTGGTCAGGTATTTTGTAGAATGTCCCTCAATTTGTCTAATGTTTTCCTCATAGTTAGACAGGGATTATGTGTTTTGGGGGGAGAATATCGCATAGGTAAAGTGTCATTCTCCTCACATCATATTCAGGATACATACTATCAACATAGCTTATCACTGTTGATGTTAACCTTGGTCACCTGGCTGAGGTAGTATTTCAGGCTTCTCCATTATAAATGACTCTTTCTCCCCTTTCCATACTGTACTCTTTGAAAGGAACTTACTATGCAACCCACATTTAAGGAATGGGAAGCTATGCTCCACCACGCTGAGGGTGGAGTATTTACATAAATTATTTGGAATTCTTCTGCATGGAGATTTGTTTCTTCTCCCTTTTTAATTATTTATTTAATCATTAATTTTTATTAGTATGGACTCATGGATATTTATCTCATACTTTAGGTTATTCAATACTATGCTATTTATTTTATTGCTCAAATTGTTCCAGTGTTGGCCACTGGGAGCTCTTTCAGACTGGCTCCTGTGAGTCTCTGACATGTCCCCATCATTTGTTTTCTGAGCACTTTCTTACTTGCTGGCACCAGAAGATGCTGCAGGTTCATCTTGTGTGTTTTCTGCCCCAGCCCCTTAATCAGCCATTTCTTCAAGGATCCCTGGTTCACTTTATTGGAGAATGGTATTAGAAACCAAGATATGGGCCCTAGGTGTGCTCGATGCTACTGGGGTATTGTTACTTCTGGCCGTCCCAGGGGACAGAGCCAGGAAATATATGTGTATATGTTAACTAGTGTATATGAATATATCTATAATAATTTCTCTGTCTGTATCCATCTGTGTCTATATTAAGCTAAATATGAGTTATTCTTATGTCTCTGATTCTCATCCAGTATTGCATGGTTCAGTCTAACTTCTCACTTTGCTTATCTGTAACCTCTCATTCCAACAGTGAGAAATTTCTACCACCTGCCATCCATTGCCTTATGCTCAGTTTTGGTGAGAATGCTGGAAGATTGGCACTCTTGCACTGTTGGTGGGAGTGTTGGTACACTTCCTTTGTGGAAGGCAGTTAAGTAAAATGTGTCGGAAGCTTTAAAAGTATCAACTGGTCAAAGGGTCAAATAGTCCAGTCTCCAATCAAGAGGGACAAAGGCAAGAAAAGCAGAAGCAGATTCCCCAGTGGGGAGGAGAGCAGTAGAACTGGGCGGCAGCTCATAGATTCAGACTCAGTCGCCTTCATTTCACCCCATGCTCACGTGAGAGGCAACACTTCCAATCAAAGCTTGCCTGGGGACCTGTGGCTGATGGTAAAGGCGATACAAAACATTTAATGGGTGAATGCAACAAATTCAGTTCTTTATCAGACGTGTTCATTTTCCAAGAGAATTGTTCATGGTTTACCTTCGAAAACAACTGACTGGTAGTTGTTGAGAACTCATTTTATACCCATCACTGTTTGAAAGAAAGAAAGAAAAAAAAAGAATACTGCTATTCCCAGAGAGTTTACAATCTAGGTACTGTGAAATTTATGCTTGTAAGTATGACCAACCTGTAAAAACAGCTCAGGCATTTTCCTAAAAAACAAGCAAGCAAGCCAAAAAAAAAAAGGATACCTAGGATAAGGGGACAAAATTGGGATCCAAAAATTCTGCTGTCATTATTGAGTCCTTCCAGGTGCCCAGTGCTGTCATACCAGTGTGGGTCACCTATGAAGTTACAGCTTCCTCACAGTTACACATATGATATGTGACACAAACTTAGGGGCTGAAGTGTAATGATTCTAGAGTCTTTTTTTTTTCAAAGTATCAACTACAAAGGAACATAAGTCTGAAGTAAGGGAGAGAAGGGTAGCTATAATTTGAAACAAGAAATAATAATTGTAAATCATCACTGTTTATTTGAGAAGGGCTTAGTGAAGAAGTACTTCTCATAATGAACTCCCCAGAGCTTCTGTCTGCTCTTGATGTGATAGGTACGTTGCTGACTTTGAAAGAATAGCCGTGGTGGTTTAACTCATTTGTGCTAGAGAGAATCAGGGGAGGAGAGGCTGCACAGGTGTGCTGGAGAGAAGAGGAGGGAAGAGTGCTCTGTGCTTCTTCCAGGTGGTTTGGAGAAGATAAGTCAAATTCGGAAAAAACGGAAAAAAAAATTAAGTTGTGGCTGCATTTGAAAACCGGGATTTCCCTTTAGAGCAGAAGTCACCGGATGTACAGAATTGGCTTGCTGTTTATTCGAACAATAAACATAATAATGGTGATTATTTGGAGGTTATATACAATTGAAAGGGCAAGACACAAAAAACATATCTTATCCGAAAGTCAAGTTTTATGTAAGTTAGAACAGCTGAGAGAGGAAATATGACTCTAAGATGTAGGAGGTATTCTGCAAAACTTCCAGAATCAACACCCAGTGCAATGGTATGTGTTTGGAAGGAGAATAATGGAGAAACAAATGTCAAAAGATATGTGAATTAGCATTTAAAATCTAGCACATTATGATTGTCCAAAAAGTTCCCTTGTTTGCTGTGTATAGCAAAGAAGTCACAGGCTTGTGATTCTGTGCACACCTCCACATTGCCCAGACATTCAGATAAAAGCCCCATCACCCCCACAGATTCCCGTATAACACGATCCACTGCTGCCTGCACGAAATAGATTACTGGGTGTAGTATTATGGAGGCTTATTGAAACCTGGAATCACTGTGGCATGTAGACAAATGGTGATCATTAAAAATGAAAGGAGAGGGGACGTATTGTCGAGCTGCAGGCATGATCTTGAACAGGTATTCTAGCTTAAGCCTGTATCAGGCCTGTCTGAGGACTGGTGGGTCCATTTTACTTGAAAGAACTAAGGGGACTGGGATGATTTCATCTCAGAGGGAGAGGTGACGTGCGCATCTCAGAGAGCCTTGCACTAGTGTCTGAGAGGCGTGATTCTACCTAGAGTCGGTCGGTATCCTTTCAACCCCGACCCTGTGAACCGAGACTTCAGTTCTGTACAAGAGAAATGAGGCAAGCACGGTGGAAGAACAAACAAACTCTAGGAGAGTTGTGATATGGAGACATTGATGGAGTTCTTCAATGGTGCTGGGAAATGGAAAACTTGACCAGATAGCGGGACCTTCCTTATTGAGCACAGGAGACTCTAGTGGCCATCAGTGGCTGAGCTATCACTTACCTACATACATAAGAGAAGACATCACCACAATGAACCAGCTCAAAGTAGGAGGAAAACGGCCATGATGTCCCATGGGCATCAAGAGGAGTAGTTATGGAGTATACATGAGACATCTTGCGGGCACCCAGACCTCGTTGGTAGAAATATTAAGGAGGAAGAGGGCCAGGGTTGCTGTAGCATGGGTAAGGCCAAAGCCCAATTGATGCTGTGACTTGACTGGAGATTCCATTTTTATGCCACCCTGACACCTCCCCACCCTATACTCAGCTGGTAGAATGGATGGCTTGGGAATCACAGTTTTCATTCCGTTTATTTCTTGAAAGGGGCTGAAGTGAGAGAGGAAAGAACATCTCTTCTTTTTACTCTTATAGCTTTAAATGTCATCAGCACTTGTGGCAATCTTGTAGCACCAAATGTAGTTTTTGTCTTCCCTTCTAGAGTCTGAGTTTGTGGAAGGGGCTGTATCTTTATCTTTCTGTCTGTGACACCTCATACAACACCAGAAATGAAGCAGGTGCTCAGCAAATGCTTGTCAATGAAGGGAAGATTCTAACCTAAAGTGGGCACTGTTTTAGATGCCTTATTTAGGTTTGATTTTAACCTCTATTAGGATTGAGTTTTTGTAGAGAAGAGGGAAACATGGGCAGTGTTTCAAAATTTGCCCTTTAGAACCACGGAGCTGGAATTTAGAGATCATCAGTTTAGTGCTGCACGTAGCATGGTCGATGGACTGAGGCTGGTCTGGGAACCATTTGTAAGTGGTCTGTGATAAAAGTACAGAAATAGAGTGCATTTAGAAACTTTTATAGTAATTTGACATTGCAAGAACATCCAATCCTCTGCTCATTTTTCTAATACTTTACTATTACAATAGTAGTGGTTTATGAAGGGTTGAAAATGAAAGAAACCAAGGAGTCTGTCTTTTTGTCCATTTCAAAGAAAAGTTTGAGACATATTTGTAGTTCAGTTCTCTACCTCTTCAGAGAGGCAGTGTAGCATAGTGGTTGAGTGCAGGGGCCCTGGAGCTAGGCTACCTGGGTGGGAATTCTGGGTCCTCTGCTTTCTAGGGGGGTGACCTTGGGCAAATTACTTAATCTTTGTTCCACCAGTTTCCTCTTCTGTAGAATGGGTTAGGATAATAACAACATTTTTAGTACCTACCTCATCGGATTGTTGTGATGATAGAATGAGTTGACACATATAAGGTAGTTAGAACAAGGCCCGCCACGTAGTAAATGTTATACTCATTATTATTTTTACAGATGAAAAACAGACTCAGAGAAGTGAAGAGAGTTGCCTGAGGTTACATGGCTACTCAAAGAGATCTAGATCCCCATACATCTCAACAGATTCTTCTTTCTCACTGTTTCCTCTTTTTCCCAAGTCTCCTCGTACCAACGGTAATACTGTTCTCCTAATTCTTGATGCTCTCCTCTCACTCTGCTCTGACCCCCAATTTGCTCTGTGCCCCTTTCACACTGTTTATTCTTAAAACATGTTTCATCATTGTGGTTCCGTCAGGTCCCTGCCTAACTGACCACAGACCAAATCATTGCTCTCCCGTGTTCGGGGCTTCTTCCCTGCTCGAGTCATCCCAGAGGTCAGCAGGGCTGGTCGACGTCCTGACAGTCTTTCGTTAAGACTGCTGCTTAACGAAACAGCGAGGATGTGTCACAGGACACCGCAGCAAAGATGAGCAGTGACTGCAGATGTTTATGAAAATGATGACTGGCTTTCCTGCAAAGAAAATGAATCTCACAGTATGCTGCTGATGCAGGCCATTAAGCCAGTCCTTTTGGGACATGCGATATTGACCTGTCACGGAAAGAACAGTGGGAGACAGTGGACAAGATGTTTTAATTCTCCTCACACTCTGCCCATACGAAGGAACTGATTTACTTATGAGACTGGAGTTAGAGAGTCTTACTTATGTTTGGTCAAAAAAACAAAACAAGCAAACAAACAAAAACTGCTCCCTTGCCCATTTTCTAGGTCTATTAAAAATACTGTATTTCGAGAAGATAAAGAATGCCATTTTCCTCATATAATTCCTCTCCTTTGCCCAGGCTTTGAAAAACCATCTTCAAACCCTTTCGAAATTTTATGTCTTTAGACCTCTTGTATGCCATGTTGTATTTCTTACAAAATGATTTAGTGAGGGCTTATTGTGTGCCAGGCCCTTTTCTAAGAGCTTTCTGTACGTTAACTCATTTGATCCTGACAGCCCCCCTGGGAAGTAGTTTCTCTTTATTCCCATTTTAAGTTGGGGCACAGAACGGTGCAGTGAGTGGCAGGGTGAACATGCTCCGGGCGGGGCAGGCCTTGCTGGGGTCACCTGCTCAGCACCGCCTGAGGGGCAGTGAGGGAGGCACGGGGTGCCCCTCATTCCGCTGCCCCTCAGCTGTCCCGCACCCCCTTCTTCCTCGTTCTCTGTCTCCTTCCTTCGAGCTTCCTCTTATCTGAGAGTAGAGGACTACACTTTCTACTCTATGGGGCAATGACAGCATCTTTCCTGGACCTTCCCACCACTTTCTGTTCATCTTTCTCTGCCTGAGAACAAATCTGAATAAAAAAGGTGAGGAAATTGTAAATACAGACCCTGCAGTCTGACATGAGCATCTCGAGGATTTTGGCTTCCCTCTCAGAAACATAATCCTCAGTTTTCTCTTGCATTTTCAGTAAGATGTTTTCAGGAGGGAAGGAGAGAGGGGGAGGGGGAGGGAGAGAAAGGGAAAGGGACTGTTGAGTAATGGGAGATACTTTAGAAGCTCTGGAATCTAATGATTAACACTGTCATTGATTCTGCCCTGGCAGGGCTGACAAGGGGGACACTAAGGGGATATGGCCCCCTCGAAAAATTATTCTCCCTGTGCTCTAAATACTCATTCTCTGCTTCTTTGGTGCTGGCCTGAGTCTGTTGACTACATCTTTCGTGGCCCACTCTTCATGTGATTCTTGACCTGCTCAGGATTTGCCCTTGTTCCTACTTCTCCCATTGGACAAAGCCATTGTGTTTCCTCCATGCTTGATGATTTAGTTTTAACAGCTGACTAGCTTACTAAGCTTTGGCTCACTCACATGTTTTCTAAAGTAAAAACATGATTGTCAATTTCATAATTTTGCTTAGGATGGATGCTGTGGGTAAACATTATGTGTAGTAGCTAATGCTTATTGTGATGTTGGATAAAGGGAAAGAACAGGAAGCAATAAAACCAGGTGATAATCATAAAGTTGTGTTTTTAGTTAGTAGGTAAGCCGGTTGCTTATTCACAAGCCTTACCCTAAGTTACAAAATTAACAATTTAATTTTTTCCTCTCTTCTCTCCTGCTGCTTCAGAGAAAGTTAACTTGCCTAGAAGAAGGGAAAGAAGAGTTGCAAATGTTTTAAATTCACTGAAAATATTTCCTCCTTTGCTAATTGTTAATGTTTATAGACTCAGGACAATAAATAAGCAAGAATAATAGAAAAACACATTGCTGTCTGTGCAAAAGAACAGTCAAGAGCAAAATATAGTCCTTGGAACGTGTTTCTCCTAGTGTTTCATAGAGTAAGTTTATGTTAAATAGATGAGTCATGGGCAGTTTTATTTATGAATTATAGACCCTTTTACACTTACTAGTTATACCTATGAAATATGGCTATTTATAAAAATACATATATTTAGAAATACATTCATATATTTGACATATGTTTATAAATATGTATGTATATATTTACTACATACTCATAGAAATATAACATTTAACAAATATATATTTTCATTCTTATTTATAGTGTAGTCCATGAATAATTTCTATTAAAGCTCATGTAATCAAAAGCTCACAGTGTGATGATCTTTTTCAGAATCCTGGCTCCCATGCTGAGTAGTAATATTTCTCTGAGATATAGAAATAGTTTGGGTTTTTAAAAAAATGTAATTTGCAGTTATTACTATGTAGTTTTCTTCTAATAACAGCTTTTCTCAAAAGACACAGAGCAAGGGTCAACAGAAATGCCTGGTTAACTAGAAAGCAATTAGAGAAATTCTCATTAATTTGGCTGTTTAATTTTTTTTCACTTGTAGCAACATTAGTTTTTCCAGTAAAACACTGATTTCTGATTCAACAAATAACATCAAGCAGTGGAACATGAGCTGGAGAGACAAAAAGAGAATTTGAAAAGCCATAAAGTAGCTTATAAAGAACCAGTAGTTTTCCTTTTGACTGGAAACTGCCAATTGCTTTCCCTGCAGCTGTTATCAGATGTGCTCAAAAGAATATTCTTGAAAGAGAAATGAAATATATGTTTAATTATGGCTTTAAGCTTATGTAGGAAATCACTTTTCCTTCCCACGGAGCTCAAGAACTACTGATATTAATTTAACAATGCACTTCATGAATTTTTTTTTTTTTTATGTTACATCCAGATTCAGGTCATGAATGCATGGTCTTAAAACCATATTAATCCCAAATCAATATGCTTCTTTTGTTATTTTAGATATTAAGCACAGTAAGCGTGGTATTATATAGATTTTTAAAAAGCAGCTTAGAAAAGGAGCTCGTTTTATGATATGGACTTCACTGAAAATGGAATTTGTGACTATTCAGATGAAAACTGCTTAAAAAAAGCTCATTGACGCTAAACAAACCAAATTCAACTTTTCCAGTGGAATTGTTAATTCTGTGTTACCATGTGCCCTCCTGAAGAAGCAATGCTTATGATAGTTACATTTTGAGACACCCACAAATCTAGGAATAGAGCTGGGCATTTTCATAGATATGGACTACATGGTTAAACAGTGGAATCTTTAAGCTTGGTTGCCAGAGACTCAGAGACTTAGATCCTGGACTTCCTTTTTGGAATATGCAAGTAGGGGATGTGCCTCTGGTGATAGTGAATTTGCAAAGATAATAAGAGAGAATACTATGAATTTCATTAAATGAAATTTATCTTCAAGTTCAATAGATTATATTACACTACTTTTCAGTGTTCTGAGTTTGTTGTAATCTTCTTGCTGTCCTCTGTTGTCCTTTTCCGCTTCATTTACTTACAAACAAATTCTTGAATTTTTTTTAGACACCATTTTCGTAACTCACCACTCTTACTGTTGATCAAATAATGCCAAACTTAATCATGAGTTAGCTATTTACTTTTGGAAAGATTAAGTAAGTCCCTGACCCATTGTTTTTATAGTGGGCACACTTTTAGAATGGATTATTCGATAGAAGCTTTGGAACACTCAGCAAGAGGTGTGGCGGACTTGGAGCCAGTATGAGCACAGCGATCCCTCACCAGACTATAAGCTCTGCAAGAGAGGCATCATTTTGTCATGTGCACCATTGTAGTTCCAGCTCAGGGGCAGCACCTCTCACCTAGAATATGGTCAAAAAATCTTTTGAAAGAATATACGAACAAATCAGGGCAATGCTAGCTAATATCAGTTCCTAAAGTTACTCATTTGGTAGACTACATGATACTATGCATAAACTATACCTGGATTTCAGCAAGACGTTGATGAATTTGTACTAGGATCTTTCGCGGGGGAGACAGGTAGGTGTTAGGTCACAGCTTAGTTACGTCAGAGGCTGGACCACAGTGGTCACTCAAAAAATATTTGTTGAAAAAAACTGAAAGCTTCTGGAGAGAAGCTGTATGGCATGTTGTGCTCCTACTTAAATCTTTTTCATTGAGATGAATGAAGACATTCATAAATTAGCAGACTTAAAACAGTTCACAAAGAGCTCAGTGGGCTGATAGAATAGCTAGAAAGTGAAAAGATGAAACATTAAAAGAATAATGCAAATGCTCAGCACTTAAATTGAAAAAGTATAAAAAATATAGGCTGACAAAGATGTAATTTTCCAGTAGT
Source organism: Eubalaena glacialis (assembly GCF_028564815.1). Taxonomy (NCBI): domain Eukaryota; kingdom Metazoa; phylum Chordata; class Mammalia; order Artiodactyla; family Balaenidae; genus Eubalaena; species Eubalaena glacialis. Next base: position 14,953,621 of record NC_083730.1, read on the forward strand.
TAAATATATAATGTAAATTAGACTTGAGATTTAGTTGACTGCAAACTCAATGTGAATCAACAATAATGTGATATGGCTACTAAAATATAAATGTGATTTGGAGCTGTATTAATAAGTGATTAACTTTGGATCTTTACTTCATGAAACCTCTGACATTGTATGCATATTGCATGTATGTGTACCTTTTTTTTTTTGGGAGAAAAGGTTCATACCTTTTATTGGATTCTTAATGAGAACAGTGACTCACAAAATACTAAGATCTACCAGTTCGAAAGAAGATAGGTAACAGTCCTATTTTGTATACAGGTCAGGTCAAAGTACAGTTGTATACCATTATAATCAGTTCTTGGAAATACATTTGAAGAGCTACAGTGATGTGATAAACTGAAGCATCTCCAGGAGGCAAGCTAGGATAGTGAAGGGTGTAAAAACCACACCCTATAAAGGTAGGATTGAAGGAACTGGAGGGTTAGGCTTGGAAAGAAAAGATTTTAGAAATATTGCAAATGACTTATAAAAAAATGGTTGTTCCGGATTAGGAAAAGGCACAGATACTGATCGTATCCGGTGTTGGTGAGAATGTGAGGAAATGGAGACTCTCATAATCTGTTAGGGTCTGAGATGGTATAGTTGTGTTGCATGCCAACTTGGCATGCTCAGTTTTTGAAAAATGCGCATTTTAAAACATACGGTTTTAAAAAATGCACATTTGTAGGTGATTCAGAGAAATTCTGTACACAAGTGCATATGCACAAAGGTACATATACAAATAAATTTACAAGGCTCTTTACTCTAGCAGTTTTGTTAATTGCCTCAAATTGGAAATATCCTAAGGATTTATCATAGGCTGTACCCTTGACACAACAATGGAATACCATGCAGCGGTTAAAATTAAGGAGACATGCAAAATATCATGAAGGTTTATTAAGTGAAAAAAAATGTTGTATATAATATATGTGTATTATAGTTTATAGGAAAACCCCACAAAACATTTCCCTATGTGCATAAAGAGATAAAGATCTGTAATAATTCATAACAAGCTGATAATAATGATTCCCTCTGTGGGATTCAGGGAGGGTCAAGGTGCTCTTTATTTGTATAAATTTTTATTTTTACATAAAAATGTATTCAAGTAGTCTTTTAAATAAGAATAAGTGGAAGTTATAAATGAATAAAAGTAGATAAATAAAATTTTAGAGGATTTATACATGGAAAAGTGGTTAAATTCCTTTTTCTATATAGTTCCAGAGAGGAAACAGGGTAAGTTGTATTAGAAGGCTTATTTTAATTTTGTATAAGGAAGCATTTTTTAGGATTAGAAAGATTTTAAAATGGAATTGGTTGCCAATTATTGGCTCGTATCTTCATTCCAATGGTTCAGCCCTTCCAAGAGTTGAAACAGCATTTTAGATAACTAGCCTCCAGAGATGTTTTTAAAATAATCATCCTATTCAATGGGAAAAGATTACTTCTAAAATAATTTAAAATTTTGTGAGTTTGTGATTCTATGGGTAGATAATGTCTAAGTACCTGTTGAGGTATAAATTCCAAAATTCTAATTTAGAATTCCTTGACTTAGCAACCAGTTTTTTACTTTTCCAAAGTGTGGGAGGCACACTACTTGTCATTCAGGAGGTGATTTTAAGTGTTACATAAATGTGTCATTAATCATACTGAATCACTAGATCAAATCATTGGTGGGAAATTGTTATTGCCCTTTTCAGTATTGATTGAAGTCAAGGAGAAAATCGCTAACATTTTTCTAGTACTTGATATTTTCCCTTTTTAACCAAGTGAGAGAAGCTTTTGGGCTTTGGACTTCAGCTATCAATAATATATATCTATCTATAATATTATTTTTTCTTGTGTGGGTTGTGATTACCTTCTGGGTTTTGGTAGTTGTGGCACAAAATATTGGTTACCTACCCTATTTTCATTACTACCTTTTTCTTTATTAAAGGAGGCTCTTTGTTATTGGTAGTGGCAATATATCCAGCTGAAAGACTACAATGCCTAGCCTTCCTTGCAGCTAGGTGTGGTCATGTGTCTTAGTTCTGACTAGTGAGATGAGCAGAAATGCCATGTGTGACATCCAGGAAGGATGCTTAAGGAGAGCTGATTCATCTGAGAGATGCACACTTTCTGCCCCAGCCCCATTCTTCTTTTCTGCTTCTCATATAGATGAGATGGCTGGAGCAACAGCAGTTGAATTAGATCATGAAACAATCTTGAGAACAAAGGACTCATGCTAAGAAAGACAAAGCAGAAAAATAAGAAGGATACTGATCTCTGATAACCAATGCACTACCATAGCTCTCTCTTGACTGCTTTTTCATGAGAGATTTATTTGTTAGTTTAAGTGGGTATATAAAGGAACACAGTCCTAACAGATACAGCAAGTATCAATATTTTGGTTTTCTAATTATGTTAGTGATACAGAGTTTACTTCTACAGTAATTTATTTTATTGGGATCCACTGGATCCAATTTTAGTTTTGGAGTTTATTTTTTGAACAGGTTTAGCTATTTGTAAGGATTGGTACTTCATGACTTTTATTCTTTCTTCAAAGCCTTCCAAAGAACAAAGAGAAAATTTGCCATATCTTTTAAATAGGGAAAAAACTCATTCAATCTTGCAATTTCTGTATGGGTCCATTAAACACTTTTGTAAATCTAAGGTATGAGATCTTAGTGATCTTATTATTATCATTACTTTTCATATCTTGGAACATTGTGCTAGTTTATCATCTTAGGAATTATTTCATCATTACTCATCAATAAGAATGATAGAATCCCCTAAATTTGAAGTCCTCTGAAAATGATATAATAGTAAAATAAATCATTCTTCAGCTTTCTTATTATGTTGCCCAAAGTATTGTATCATATTTCAAGAATGGTATAAGACTGAAGACATCATCTTTGTGATCTGCTTTTAGTTTTCATTGAAAAGGTTGATAATTCAGAATTTTACATTGCTGCTCAAAATGGCAAAGGGAAGAAATAGAGGAAACTGGTTCAAAATAATAGGATGAATCAAATGATAAATGCAAAGAGGCAGATCATAAATTGATCATATAAGCAAAATTTGAGATTATTAGTTTTCAAATGGAGCTGTCTAGCATGTATTTTCCCAAATTTAAAAACCATTGAGTGAACAATTTATTTCTAAGGACACAAAAGAAAATAGGTCATTCTCATCTAGTTTGTTGTTCAACTAGGAAGGACTTCAATATGCCTATATTTTGTGACAAGACTCACAAAAAGCATGTATGACAGTACTGTTTCATCTTTTATGATGCTTGTGCATCAAAATTTACTTGATCAAACGAGGTTTTTTATGTTTAAATTCTTGTGAAATTTTAAATAGTTTTAAATTTTTCTCTTTATTCTTCTGTAATTTATTTGTAAAATGACTTTAACACATAAAAAAATAAAAAGGGTCCATTGGACTTAGATGATAAACAGTGATGAGTATTTTTTCCAGTGTACTGGGGGTAAGCAGAAATCGCTAGCTAATCAGATAATAAATATGAAGTTAATAAAAATACTAGTTAATAAACGTGCTAGAATATAGCAAAAAAATCACAAAAGAGTTTTTACATTTGGGAAACATCACATTGAAATCTATTTTCTTTAATCTAAGTTTGACTTACTAAATGATGTTTTTGTACATTTGTTGATTTTTTCCTATATTTAAAATTTTTTACTATGAGTAGTTATTGTTTAATGAGTGTGGAATTTTAGTTTGGGAAGATGAAAAAATTCTGGACATGAATGGTGGTGATGTTAGCCCAACGATGTGAATGTACTTAATGTTGCTGAACTGTACATTTACTAATGGTTAAAATGGTCAATTTTATATTTATTTATATTTTACCACAAGTTAAAAAATTAAAAATTAAAAAAATTTCTTACCTCCTCTTCTCTGGCAAATTAAAACTCAAATTGTTTTCAGTAGAATGCTTTAATTAATGACTGGTTTCATTCTTACTCGTGCCTTTATTTTGGGTGGGGTGTTCTACATGTTTTAGGACAGAATTACTATTATATGGATATTGTACTATATGAATATGCTCATATAAGAGAGAAGACACAGCATATAGAATCCTAAATCACTTCATTTTGACACTTTTATACAATGGAGCCCATATCAATTTAAGCACACTGTATTATACTATTTTCATTTAATATCTATCTATATCTTTCTATAATTAACATCAAATTAAGCTAGCAAATGTTTAAGTACCCTAATTGCTATAATTCTTTTGGGGCTATTGTTTTGCACAATGTGAGAGTCATAGGAGACGGATATATATATATATGGCTGAGATGAATTGATTTTGGTGAGTAGCTTCTTCTGTGCTTCTCCAGTTTCTGAGTCAAGCTGCATGTAACAAGATTCTGAGCTCTTCTTACACTTGAGTATTCCATATCCAAGACCCACTGGAGTCCAAACTTTGCATCTGTTCCTTACTTGTCTGGTTTCCCACTGGTTTAATTTCATCCCATATTATCCATATTGCCATTCACACCTGCATCTGATAATATTTTAGAGTTTGATTTCTGGAATTTGATAGAGGGGCTATAAAGTCCACAAGAAAACTCATTTATAAGAATTCAAATAAAGATAATTTTGATTAAGATCAGGAAGCATGGGAGCAAAAGAGCTGAGGGAGAGATAAAACCATGTCTACATCAAAATTAAGTTTCTCTTGATCCGCTTAGTTTTATTATGCACAAGTTTCCTGATAAACTAATTTTCTGAAGTATACCGCGTTATAGTAAGATGTGTAGCGTTTGCATAATGAACTGTGACACAGGACAAGTGTTTTATATGTTCCCTTTGAAATTTCTTTCTATTTGTATGCTTAGTGTTACTGTTACATTTCTAAGTAGACTCCAGTTTTTCCTAGGAAATTGAAATGCTTATGTGCTCTATTCATTGCAGGGATTTTCCTGCAATTTTTTAAGAAAACATTTCCACCAATGGGGTCCTTTCAGAACACCTACAGAGGATATAAAAAATATATTGTAGTGCATTGTATCGATGTCAACAGAAATGTGTGTTTTCACCCTGGTGTGATGTCAGAACAATGCAGGGCATCTTTCACTGTGCCAACTCACTGGAATAAAAGACCCATTCAGAGAGCAATCCTTGGATGGTCACAGTTTTTCAGAGTTTTTATGCATGGCCACACAAGCTTATAACTTTAAATTTTTCTTACAATGCATTATATTCTCTTCCCATTGCAGCTGAGCTTTCAAGTTGAAAAGTGAATATTTTTATGTATAGCAGCTCAAATGTATATTAATTCTTTGGTTAAAAAAAATAAACATGTTTTGTAAAATTATTGTATCCCAAGGCTAGGGTTAGCACATTTCATTCATGCTACTTTCTAAAACCCCTGGTGTTAAGATTGACAGCAGAATGTGGACTTCATAGATCCCACCATACAGATTCTAAAACCCCCAATATAACAGATTAACAGATGTGAGTGTGGACGGTATTATTGATGCTTTGGAGATGAAATTAAAACATTTTGCATTTAGATGTACAAAATAAGCATAAAGCATTTCATTTTAGGTGGTTGAGGTTTGGGGAGAAAGAGAAAATAAAGCACTCTGCCTTAGTTCCAGGAATTCTTCTTCTCCTTGTCCCAATTCTTCATCTTGTTGTTCCTGTTAAACTTTTATTTCCCTAATTATAAAAGACTGTTGTGATTATTGAAGAAATTGGAAAATACAAATAAAGGGAAAAAATTAAACTATCTTGGAACACCCTTTCCTACTCCACCCAGAGATGTCATTGTTAATGTGTTCGTGTGTTAATGTGTTCCTTCCTTTGGAGTATATGTGTTGCAAAAATAGGTCATACTAAACATGTGATATTGTAACCTCATTCTAAGCCATGGACCTTTACCTATTTAAGTAAATATTCTAAAGTGTTATTTTAAAAAATCAATTAATTAATTAATTTATTTTTGGCTGCGTTGGGTCTTTGTTGCTGCTCACGGGCTTCCTCTAGTTGCGACGAGCGGGGGCTACTCTTCGTTGCGGTCCGCAGGCTTCTCATTGCGGTGGCTTCTCTTGTTGCAGAGCACAGGCTCTAGGTGCACGGGCTTCAGTAGTTGTGGCGCGTGGGCTCAGTAGTTGTGGCTCGCAGGCTCTAGAACACAGGTTCAGTAGTTGTGGCGCACGGGCTTAGTTGCTCCGTGGCATGGGGGATCTTCCTGGACCAGGGCTCGAACCTGTGTCCCCTGCATTGGCAGGCGGAATCTTAACCACTGCACCACCAGGAAGGTCCCTAAAGTGTCATTTTTAATGAAAGTAAAGTATTTCATTGTAGATGAACAGTAAGTTTTAAAGCAATAGCTTGGTTATGACACGTTATTTTTATTCGTTTATTGCTATTAAATTTTTTTTTTGACTGTATACCCCCTTTCAGCTGAATCCCATATTCCCCAGTTGATTTACTGTTGAACTATTCCTGTTTGTTTGTTTCCATATTATAAACAAAACTGCCATAATCACCCTTGGACATATATCTTTGTGCACATGTTGAGTATTTACATAATATATCTTCCTGGAAGAGAAATATCTGAGTAATAATATTTAAAATATTTAAATAGAGAAAACCCACGTGCAGCAATGAAGACCCAACACAGCCAAAAAAAATAAAGAAAGAAAGAAAATAAAGAAATAGAAAAAAAATTTAAAAAAGAAGTTTATGAGATATTTTCTATGTTTTCTTCTAGGGCTATTCTGCTTAGATATTTAATCTATTTGAAATTAGTTTTTGCTTAATGGTATGAGGAGGAGGGTCTAACTTTTTTTCTTCCTCAAAGAATATCCAGTTGTCGCCAAATCATTTCTATTCCATACCATCTTTTGCCACTCCTTTCAAATACCACCTTAAGATACTAAATAGTCATATCTATTTCAATTTTTTCTCTATTTTGTTTCTTATTCAAATAATATACTGCTTTAATTTTTATAGCCTTTAATGTGTTTTGCATCTGGAAGAAAGAAAAAGACATTACCTACTTCCTCAAGTAAAATTATTGGGTCAGATTTCATGCATGGTTTCAAGGCTTCAGGAAGGCCATACCAGTTTACACTCATTACTAGCAGTAAATGCAAACACTTATTTCATTTCACCTTACTAATACTTGCACATATGTGTTTCATATATTATATATATATATTTTAAATTGCCAACTTGATAGCCAAACAGTATCTAATAAACTATTGTACATATCTTTGATTACTAGTAAGGCTGAAATCTTCTCATACAGTTATTCAGTTTTGTAATTCTTTTAAAATATTTTCAGTTCAGTTTAATGTGCTCATATTAGGGGATCTGTATGTTTTAGTAACAGCTCATGCCTTAACTAAGGAGAACATAATGATTTATCCAGGAGCAGGACAATTCTGAAACCAAGAACTAAGGAACTTCCTACCTCTAGGTAAACAGGGTAATAGTAGCCAACTTTTTTCTGCTCTGTTCTAAAAGCTTTGTATTCCTTGACTTTTAAAATCCTGTCAGCAACACTGTGAGGCAAGCATTATGTTAACCCCCGCTTTCTGATGAAAAACTGGGGCTCAAGGAGATACAAAACTTGCCCAAGGCCACATAGCTAGCAAGTGGCCCAGCCAGAGTGTGAATCCAGGCAGTGAGGCTTTGGAGTCCAAACGCTTCCTTAAAGCGTCTCCTGAGGCCACCGGTCCTTTCCGCAGGACAGCCATGAACCCATGCTGAAGGAGTCTGCCCCAGGGTCAGGCCAGCAAAGACAGAAACAGTTGCCCATTTCTTTAAAAGTCAGGGTCTTAGTCTTTGTAAAAGTGGAGGTGAGAATGCTTTGGACGTCAATTCTCCACGCTGAGAACTGTGAGGAAGATTTACATTGTTTTTGGTGACAAAATCATGTATCGTTAAAAATATTCCTAAGAAATCATTTCAAATGTTTCTGAGCAAAAAATGCTATGGAGGCATAGCATAAGTTTCTTATAAAAAGTAGTAATAGTCTCCATAAAAAGGCACCCTTACCTGGCAAGGGGTAGGTTGTAATTATTTTTTTAAAATGCAGAGCAGTAAGTTACTGCTTTATCCGATTTAATTGTGCTTACTTTTAAGTTTTAACGTGGTGGATGAAGAGCTATACTAGAGTTAGAAATGTCAGTTCTGTCATTTTTCTTTTTTAAAAAAAAATTTATTATTTTATTTTATTAACTTTTTTTAAATTGGAGTATAGTTGCTTTACAACGTTGTGTTAGTTTCTGCTGTACAGCAAAGTGAATCAGTTATACATATATATATCCCCTCTTTTTTAGATTTCCTTCCCATTTAGGTCACCACAGTGTATGTCATTTTTCTTACTACTATTTTCTTTTATCTGCACTTGTCAATTTTGTGAAGTTTAGTTAAAACTAGCTAAGTCCACGTGCTGCAATAGGACTCTTTAAATAAAAATTAGACAGGTGGTGATTTTCTTTTGGCTTCCACAATTGGATAAATAAGAGGACCAAAAGTTCAGCTAAGGTTCTAGTTATCTCTTTATTTCTTGCTAGTTTGCTTTCTAAGGTTTAGGGGTAATTTGGGTGGAGTAGAGAGGAAGGAAATGAATCCAAAGCTAAATACGGGTAAGAAACAAGTCTTACACATGCAGGTTGCACTTCATACACAGGTCTAAACTGGGGTTTGAAGTGTCTGTAGCCACTTCTATGAGGAATAATATTAGAATCATTGATTGATCATTATAACATTGATCAGTGCCCTCTGCTCATTCACTGGGAGTTGGAATTATGAGATGACATTTTAGAGGAGAGGTTGGAACTATAGATCATTTTGCCCATAACCCTCTGTCTCCCTTAGTTCTCTCTATCTGAACAAATGGCATACCCCAACAGTTACTTACACTAAACTCCTAGAAATGATCCCTGACCTTCACTTCTCACATTCAGTAGGTCTCCAAATACTGTCAATTCTGTCTGAAAAATGCACCTTGATTACTAATTTTCTCCATCTTTGCTGCCACCATTTCCCCACTCCCCCAATCAAAGTATCAGTAGCTTAAATGATATTTTAAAAATATTAAAATAAAATAATTTTAATTTGGAAATAATTTTAGGCCTATAGAAAAGTTACAAAAATAGTGCAGAGAGTTCTCGTATATCCTTCACCCAGCTTCCCCTAACATTAATGTCTTACATAACCAATTATGGAAACAAGGAAATTAACATTGATGCAATATTATTAACTAAGGTAACAGACCTTATTCATTTTAGCAGTTTTCCCACTAACGTTTCTGGTCTAGGATCCAATCCAGGATCCCACATTATGGTTAGTAGTCAAGTCTCCTTTGTCCTCAGTCTTTCTTTGTCTTTTATGACCTTGACTTTTTGAAAAGTACTGGTCACTTCTTTTGTAGACTGTCCCTCAATTTGGGTTTGTCTGTTGTCTTCTACGGCTAGATTTAGGCTATGCATTTTTGGCAAGAATTATCAAAAAAGTGATGTCCTGCCCTTCTCAGTGTATCATATCAAGGGGGCTAAATGTCTCGTTAAAGATATAAATTAAATCATGTCACAGACCTTCAGTGGGGTTCTGTTTCTCTGAGAGTCTAAGACCCTGCAAAATCCAGTCTCCTGTGGACTTTATTTTATTTATTTACAATTTATTTATTTTATTTATTTTTTGGCTGCATTGGGTCTTCGTTGCTGCGTGCAGGCTTTCTCTAGTTGTGGTGAGCAGGGGCTAACTCTTCGTTGCGGTGCGTGGGCTTCTCATTGCAGTGGCTTCTCTTATGGCGGAGCGTGGGCTCTAGGTGCACGGGCTTCAGTAGTTGTGGCACGTGGGCTCAGTAGTTGTGGTGCACGGGCTTAGTTGCTCCGCGGCATGTGGGATCTTCCCAGACCAGGGCTCGAACCCATGTCCCCTGCATTGGCAGGCAGATTCCTAACCACTGCGCCACCAGGGAAGCCCCTTCTGTGGACTTTAATTCATGCCTCTTGCAAGGGTGAATACAAATGAAAAATAATAGGCTTAATTCTCTCTGTTGAAAATAAGGGAAGAGACTTCCTCCTACTCTCTATTCTTAGAGTATTTACTTTAGAGAACTTGTAACTGTTAAATTCTTTCTACTGTCTCTTTGAAATGTCGTCATCCAAGAAGATGGAGCCTCCATGGCCCAGTTTCTGTGGGAGGGTAGGAGCCTAACTTTGGTGGTGCCTCGCTCCAAGTTACAAAACTATGTCTTGTCATAAAGAGAAGTTAATTTTTCCTTTGGATAAAGCCAATTAGCTAACACAGATGGTCACCCCAGCTATTAAGTAAATTTAGGAAGAACTGTGTGTGACAAATGGTGCTGTCAAGTCCTCTTACTTGACTAGTTATTGTTTATCTTGAGAACATGTTTGTAAAGGGTTGATCTGCTTGGTTCTATGAAAGGGTGAGATGTCTTGCAGTCTTTATACTCTCTTAGTGGATTGCTGTGATGAGTATCACATTCTAGCTTAGCACTGATTCAATAATAAAATTGTTTTCTTTCTCTTCTATGTTTGTGGAGAGGTTTCCCGGATTGAGAGAAAAATATGTTTTTAATTATATTTTCCCAATACTTCTCCATTGACTTACTTTCACATTTTGAAAAACACCAAGCTGTTGCTTGCTGTAACTAACCTCCACCTGAAATTCTCCACCTTCCTCCGCCTCTTTGTTTAAGCGATTCCTTCTTTAGGAAGTTCTTTAGGACTGAGCTCAGATATAATCTCAACTTGTAGAAGTCTTAACAAACTAGTTTTTAGCAGTGTTTGTATTGGATGAACATGTAAAATAATTATATAGAGGAAGCAACATATGAATGCAATGCATGAATATACCTCATACTTGAATAAAAATAGGTCCAAATGCTTGTTTTTTAAACAGGAAGATCGGCAATGTTTTTTAAAAAACCCACTCAAATATTTTAGGAAACCTTTCATGTGAATTCTGGATACAGCTGGGGCCATTTGAATTGTAGCACTGACTAATTGGCCAGTGTGAACATCCATTAGTCCTGAATAAAGAGCAGGAGATGAATGCCAAGAGGGAGGAAGTGAGGATTCAGATCATTTAGCAAATCTACTGGGAATCTTCACATCCTCATAGAGGAAGCTTTAGGGGTTATGCTGACATTTGAAGGAAGGCTGAAAACAGTGTTTCTCAAACTTGAGCACGCACTGGAGGGCTTAACACAGGTTGCCAGGCCCCATTCTCAAAGTTTCTGAGTTGGTAGGTCAGGGTGGGACCCAAGAATCTGCATTTCGAAGACTTTTCCAAGAGTTGCTGCTATTGCTGGCCCCGGCAGCACTTTGAGAATCATTGCTTTAAATTGTAGCATGACTTGAAGAAGCTGATGGAATTTGTTTAAAACAATCTGTTAGGAGTTGACAGTGCCTTCTTTTTAAAATTAAACAAATGTTACAATTTTTAAAAAATTGCCAAAAAATTGTCTCTTTTTTGCACACTCCCCTTTTCAGGTCCCCATCTCTATATTTCCACTCTTACTTATTGAGCATGTACTAGTTACACATATTATTTCATTTAATCCTTATAATCATATACAAAGGTAAATGTTATCTCCATTTTACCGAAGAAAAATTTGAGCTTCATGGTAGTTTGATTACTGCCCAGTGGTTCACACCTGGTCAGTGACAAAGCTGGAGTTGCAACAGGGCCATCTGACTCCAGGTTAGGCTTCTTTTCACTACACTGCTTCTCAGCCTGAGAAAATTCAAATTGATTTTTAACTTAAGAAACACCTTGAGGTGTTATAAGACTAAGGTAGAAATTACTCATGACCTTGAGATTAGCCTGATCTGACAGAGAGGCTGGTTAAGATTTTTAAAAAGTCCTAATGTGAAGTATAACATCTAGGTGCCTTGCTCCCCAAGAAAGGCAGTGGACTTGCTTCCCAAGAGGGTTGGATTATTTTAAAGTTAACTCTAGAAAAACCTCATTTTCTATATGAGTCTGAGTAGTTTATTTAAGTGGCAAAAACAAATTGACCTTTTTTTTTTTCTGGTGTAATTACCTACATGAGTCAGTGAATTCTCTATCAAGAGAAACCAAGACCAAAGAGGTTCTCCTTAATATCCCAAGAACGCATGGATCATCTCGAAAATCTCTGAAAAACTAGTAACAAGAAACAAATGACCGAGTTCATAATTGTTTCCCTTTCTCTAAGCCAAAATTGATGGCGAGTTGGAAAGCGTTGAAATCCAGTACACACTGACACTATTTATAAGGTCTTGATATTTTAGACTTGTATTGTACCATTCATCCTAGGATCATAAAAGTGGTTGTTAAAATTTATACCATATTAGTCTGATTAACACTGAGATGGGTAAAAATAAAGGATTGAGGAGAAATATTTATTTCACAAGGGTAGGGACTTTAATATACAGAAAGCTGCATAAATCTGCAGATGTTCTAATTAGATTCAGCTGAACTGCTTCAGAATGCAGGATAACATGGATTTACTCTGCCAACAACTAAGAATAACTTTTCTGATGCAAAAAATGTTCAAGTTTCAATATTGAGACATAAAATACCCCAGCCCAGGGGATATATTCTTTTCACATCAATTTCTTCATTGGCTTGCATTTTTCCAGCACTTAAACGTTACTTCTTTATTATAAGACTTAAACAGAATTTGCTACATGGTACCCCAATGGTACTCTTCTCAGGTCATAGTACCTGGAATCTTATCTCCTGTTAATGGTTAAACATGAACCTTAGATCACTAGAATACCGTCAGGCAAGTTATTCATACAGCGCTTAATTTACAATCAGGGAGCAGTTAAGGTCATAAGAAAATCTGGCTTATAAAGAGGATGCCATTAAGGAATCAAGGGATGTATTTCATGGGGTGTTTTTGTCAGCTGATTTCCATTTTTCTTGAAAATATGTTTTTTTTTAAATCTCAGGACGTTTTTCCTGTTTGCTGGCGGGGTAAATCTATGTTGTTCTGCATTCAGAAGTAGTTCAGCAAATCTTATCAGAACACTTGTTGAGGGCCAAGTTACAGCCAGAGAGAGGCATCAACCCTCCTCCATCATGGGAATCCTACTTGATCCCCAAAGGCATAGAATTACTACCTTCATAAAGTTCCTTCAGCACCAAGTTTTATATTTCCATAGAACCTGGCTGTCAGATCCAACTGAGTGTTTTGATTTAACCGTTTCAGTTCTTGGAAGGCAGGTGAAGGAGAATGTTCCTTTCCAAAGGATGTCAACGGGAAATGTGAGAGACACTGTGCCTAGAATCTCATGTACCATCGACTGCCCCTTAGACAAACCAACCTTTGGTCGATATTCTCTCAATTATATTTCATAAGCCAACCTACTGTCCTTAATTAAAATGTTGGCAGGCAGTCTTCATGTGAATTTACGCCAAGGATTTGTTATAGGCTCCTTGTTTTATGATTTCCCATTTTGAATAGTGAAAGAATAATTTCATAAACCCTTCTGAAGGAGAGTCTCTGTAAATGACAATTTTATCTCCTTTATAATCTTTTTGGATCCCTGTGAATTTGTGTGGAACAAAAAAAAATATACTGCCCAAATATGCTGTGTTTTAATTTCTTAATAAAAACAATATAGTTGTGAAAGGCATTTGCAGGAAATTGATTCAAAATAGATGTTACTGTGGTGTGAGCATTAGTTTGCAACCTTAGGAACAATGAACATAAAAAATCAACATTATTACAGATGAATGGATAAAGAAGATGTGACACATATATACAGTGGAATATTACTCAGCCATAAAAAGAAACGAAATTGAGTTATTTGTAGTGAGGTGGATGGACCTAGAGTCTGTCATACAGAGTGAAGTAAGTCAGAAAGAGAAAAACAAATACCATATGCTAACACATATATATGGAATCTAAAAATAATGGTTCTGAAGAACCTAGGGGCAGGACAGGAATAAAGACGCAGACATACAGAATGAACTTGAGGACATGGGGAGGGGAAAGGGTAAGCTGGGATGAAGTGAGAGAATGGCATGGACTTATGTATACTACCAAATGTAAAATAGATAGCTAATGGGAAGCAGCCACATAGCACAGGGAGATCAGCTGGGTGCTTTCTGACCACCTAGAGGGGTGGGTTAGGGAGGGTGGGAGGGAGACGCAAGAGGGAGGAGATATGGGAATATAGGTATATATATATAGCTGATTCACTTTGTTATAAAGTGGAAACTAACACACCATTGCAAAGCAATTATACTCCAATAAAGATGTTAAAAAACAACAACAACAACATTATTTGTAGACTTGCCAGCTATCTATTACTATATAATCAGTCAGGAATGTTATAAACTATGTAGACCCATGGCTGTGAATTTACATTTAACCCTTACTTGTCTAGTATCTAAGTGACATTTTTAATCTTTTAATCCTAATTGATATTAAAAAAAAACTGATCACTGATGTTAAAAAAAACCAAAATGAACAAAACTGGTCACTGATGTAAAAAAATCAAGCAGTACCTGTAACATAGAAAGAACTCAGTGCATGTGGGTTTTATATCCTACAGCCCCCTTTTCATTTGTTGGGCATTTTTCTTTCTCTCCTCTCTTCCATCAAAGGGTAGGTTGGGAATAAAAAAGATAGAATTGGAATAAGCTCATTAGAGTGATTTGCAGTACATGATACAAGGAACTATTGGCAGATGATTTTCAGCATGGGTAAAATGAGTATGAGAATAATTAGTGCCTTTTCTCATTCCATGACAGCTTTCTCCATTAGCATGGCTACTGGTGATACAGCTGCATGATTGGCAGAGTCTGATATGCCAGAGCTAGGAGAAATTCCAGGGAGACCCAGTTCCTCAACGATGATCAGATAGTCTCAGTCCCAGAAAGCCAATTCCTCAACTCTCAGGATATGTCCAAATGGCAGCCACTTCCTCTTCCCTTGACTCAGGCCCTGGTCATCTGAGCTTCTAGACTGTGATAATATTCCTCCAGTCTTTATTTTTTTAAAAATTTTTATTGGAGTATAGTTGCTTTACAATGTTGTGTTAGTTTCTACTGTACAGCAAAGTGAATCAGCTATACATATACATATATCCCCTCTTTTTTGGATTTCCTTCCCATTTAGGTTACCATAGAGCATTGAGTAGAGTTCCCTGAGCTATACAGTAGGTTCTCATTAGTTATCTATTTTATACATATTATCAACAGTGTATATATGTCAATTCCAATCTCCCAATTCATCCCACCCTCCCCTATCCCCCTTGGTATCCATACGTTTGTTCTCTACATCTGTGTCTCTATTTCTGCTTTGTAAATAAGATCGTCTATACCAATTTTTTCAGATTCCACATGTATGTGTTAGTATACAATATTTGTTTTTCTTTTTCTGACTTACTTCACTCTGTATGACAGTCCCTAGGTCCATCCATGTCTCTACAGATGACGTAATTTCATTCCTTTTTATGGCTGAGTAATATTCCATTGTATATATGTATGTACCACATCTTCTTTATCCATTCATCTGTTGATGGACATTTAGTTTGTTTCCATGTCCTGGCTATTGTAAATAGTGCTGCAATGAACATTGGGGTGCATGTGTCTTTTTTAAAAAAATATTTATTTATTTATTTATTTGGTTGTGCCAGGTCTTAGTTTCGGCAGGTGGGCTTCTTAGTTGCGACTCATGGACTCCTTAGTTGTGGCACACGGGCTCCTTAGTTGTGGCATGCGAACTCTTAGTTGTGGCATGCCTGTGGGATCTAGTTCTCTGACAAGGTATTGAACTCGGGCTCCCTGCATTGGGAGCGCGGAGCCTTAACCACTGCGCCACCAGGGAAGTCCCTGCATGTGTCTTTTTCAATTATGGTTTTCTCTGGGTATATGCCCAGTAGTGGGATTGCTGGGTCACATGGTAGTTCTATTTTTAGTTTTTTAAGAAACCTCCATACGGTTCTCCATAGTGGCTGTATCAATTTACATTCCCACCAGCAGTGCAAGAGGGTTCCCTTTTCTCCACCCCCTCTCCAGCATTTATTGTTTGTTGATTTTGTGATGATGGCCATTCTGACCGGTGTGAGGTGATGTCTTCAGTCTTTATTTACTTAGTTCCTATTGAATGTCATTGGGACATCAAAGACTGACCCCAGTTCATCCCTTGATTCTCAATTCTGAGATATATTCACCAAGCTAGGTTTCTGTTGGGACAGTGTCCTACCAGAAAATATACAATTTTGCCTTTATTATATGCTCCAAGGTAAATAACTTGCCCATTACTTGCTATCATTGATACCTCTAGACAAGAACATCTGGCCCCTGTGAATTGAGTCTTAGAAATAAAAACTGTTTTGGTATGAGAGTGATGCACGTACTTGACTCTGGCAGAAGCACTTCAGAAATAGACAACAGCCTTATGGGAAGAGAGAAGAGTAGAGGTTGTGTTCCCTTTGCCACTTTTGAATTAAAGGAATTTCATTGTAATCACAGGCTTTCCTTCAAATCTAGGTTTCTACACTTATTCCGTCTCCCTTTGTTCGTTTTCATTTGCGCACAATCTCAGTTGTATGGCACATATCAGAGAAGAGAGTCTGGCATTTGCCTTTAAATCTTCCACAAGTTAACTGAAGAAGAGAATGAATTTTTAGATTATTATCTCACTAACCACATCTACCCCTATGTTAAATAGTATCTACTTCACTTTGTACTGTCTAGACTTGACAGTCTAGATAGACTTAATGCTCACTAGCAGGCTGGAGAGGTCCCCTGGATCTTCTTGGCTGGGTAATGTGATGTCACGGTTTTCTTCTTCTGATACAATTTGGAAAGAGCTGAGACCACAGGTCAGGGAGAAGGACATGCAACAGGAAGCAGCCCTATTGTCCCCTCACTTGGTAACAGCCTCTGTACAGCAACACATTCAGCTCCCAGGATAAAAGCAGGTGTTTTGCTTTAAATAAGACCAACAAAGACTTTTCTGTTCTCAATAGGCTTATATTTTTAGACACTAAGGTAAGGAGGAAGAGAACATTATCCCATTCTGTGCATAAAAATAAAGATTCAGCTTGAACTGCATAATTAAGAACTGAAAGGGGGAAAATGCAATTCAATTAAAACTGGCAGAATAATACATGGAATCAATGGCTTTATTTGGTGTTTAATGATGATACTGTTTTCATTTTATTATACATGAGTCATAACCAGCTTTGCCTTAGTTTAACTGTATTCCTTACAGAGTAAACTGAAGTATGCAATTTGCAGTAGACTCATCAATTAAAAAGAGGCTTGGGCTTCCCTGGTGGCGCAGTGGGTAAGAATCCGCCTGCCAATGCAGGGGACATGGGTTCGAGCCCTGGTCCAGGAAGATCCCACATGCTGCAGAGCAGCTAAGCCCGTGTGCCACAACTACTGAGCCTGCGCTCTAGAGCCCGTGAGCCACAACTACTGAGCCCGTGTGCCACAACTACTGAAGCCCGCACGCCTAGAGCCCATGCTCTGCAACAAAGAGAAGCCACCGCAATGAGAAGCCTGCGCACCGCAACGAAGAGTAGCCCCCGCTCACCACAACTAGAGAAAGCCCACGCAGTAACGAAGACCCAATGCAGCCAAAAATAAAATAAAAAAAAAGAATAAGAAAAAAGAGGCTTATTTAAGATGATCATAAATTGACCCCTGAGACTGAAGCTAAATTTTTTCCATTCCAATATATCAGTTTATTAGAATGATAAAAAATTTTAGGCAGGGGTAGCCTGGAGAGAGACATTGGTGGGAGAGATGAGGAGCAGTGTGCAAAGGATAAAGCCTGATTTCCATGAAAAAAAAATAATGTTAGTAAGTATGTTTTCCAATGGAGAAAATGATATGGCAATATATTTTTGATCCAGTGAGCTGAACAAAACACGATGAGATTTTAGGCTGGAGAGGAAATGCTAGATTGAGCTGCCTATATAAAATGAATCATGGTATTGGCACAAAATTGAGTGTAACAGGGAGATAGCATTTCTATATATGGCCTTATATCCATAGAGATATTAAAATTGGGACTTGACACCCAAGGAAAGCAGAAGAGAGGTAAGTGTTAGAAATTAGGCTACTTGAGTACGTCATGTGTTAGTGGTGGGATATAGAACATTTTGCTGTTAGGCACATTAATCAGAGGAAGTTTCTCAGATGTTCTACTCAGTAGGGTGGATACATTGCCAGAGCTCTGTGACTGCAGCTGAGGACCTAACGTGAATTAGCAGTGAATACTGAATGATTGCAGAGTCAGGAACCGATAGGTTAGTCCTTGCAAAATGCATCCACCTTATGTCTTTATTCCATTAGCTGTGATAAAAGTTTTATATTCCCTATGCTTGACTAAATTTCAGTCATAGTATATAAACAAACAGATTAAGGGACTTTTATTTACCTGTAACAACTCTGCTCTCCTCAAGAGCTGATAATGGATTGCTTCTGAGAAAATAGTAATTTTCCCCCTCATCAGGGAGTCAGGGGACCATCCTGTCCTCCTTGGATGATGAGCGCTGGCCACCTAGGACATTCTTATGTAGGCTGGATTTTCCCGTAGTAAGCACAGTCTTCAAACTCATTTCTGTTTTCTAATATCAGAATAATCTTCTTTCTGACTGGGCAGTGATAGACCAACTCCCTATGCCAATGACTCCTTTATAGCGGCTTGGATTGGACAGAGGAAAAGCAAAGTAAAGAGAAAAGCACATAAGCAGAAGCCTTGAAGTCCACAAAGCAAACAAAATAATAATGCTTGTGCTTTTAGATGTGGAGATTATCTTAAATTCATAGTAATGACTCATCTTTAAAGATCATTTTATCACTTTGTATCTTCTTACATATTTTTGCTTTTCCTTTACTTTTTTTTTGGACATTAAAAAAAATGTCAACATGTGGATCAACAGAAAGGTTTTCAGACACTTCCATGGACTATTCCTTGAGTCAGATACTTGACTCAAATTTTGATGGACATAACCAGATATATAGGTAAATATGTACCTATAGATTATTTTTATAAACTTTTAATAATTTTTATTAAAATTATAAAATTATATAATAATTTTAAATAAAATTATTAATTTTATACATATGTAAATAATTTTAAGGAGACCAGAATTAAGTTGCTATTATATTTTTCTTCTCAGATTCTAGGATTATTGTTGGTAAAATTACACAGTTTTCATAGGATGATTAAAAATGAGAGCTATCATTTATAAAGCAGGTGAAACTGTGAAACTACAGTAAATAAAACATGTCCTATATATGATTTGTATATTAACTGTGACAAACAAACCTTGACTCATTCAGAATTTATGCATTCCAGACGAAAACAGCACTATTCAATTACTAGGCAGCTACACAGGCTGAGAGATGTAGTTAGTTGCTGTGAAACAATAAATTATACTTCCCTTTTTAAGATTCAAGAAAATGACCTTGATCTTGTTGCACTGTGGTTCAGCTAATAGAGCAAGTGAGTCACAGATGTAAGACTATATGTGTTTGGACTTGTAGTATGTATTTATTCATTCATTCATTCACTGATTCTTTTATTAATTTCTATATTCAACAAATTTGGTTTGAGCATCCCATATGATTTAGGCATTATACCAATTATTAGGTACAATACTTTGTCTAATAAACACTTGATAGCACTTACTGTGTGCCAGGTATTGACTCATTTAATTGTCATAACAACTCTATGAGTTATGTTTCCCACATTTTACAGATGAGGAAACTGAGTCACAAAGAAGTTGAGTAACTTGCCCAAGGTCACACAGCTAGTAAGTATAGAGCTGAGATTAGAACCCAGGCAGGTTGGCTCCAAAGTTCATGCTCTTAACCTTAAGACAGATATAGTCTCTGCTGTCCTAGAACTTACAGTCCAGAGGGGATACAGACAACAAACAGGTAAACAAAAGAGAAACAAAAAATAATGGGCTGTGATAGGGCTATGAAGGAAACAAACAGTAACGGAGGATAATGGCTGGTTGCATAGGGTGATCAGGGAAAGTTCACTGAAGAGGTGACATTTAAACTGAGGCAGGAAGGGTGGGAAGGAGGCAGCCAAATGCAGGACTGAGAGAGTATCCAGGCCAAGGGAAGGTTGGGTGCTTAAGAAACTCAACAGGGGCCAGGGAGGCTAGAGCAGGCAGGTGGGTGCTTGTCACTTCAGGAGGGGAGTGAGAGCCAGAACAGGATTTCAGACAAAATGCCTGGAAGAAACTTCGTGAGATAGAGAAAACAATTCCTCTAGATGAGAAAAAAATATATATATATATGTATTTTTTTTTAGTTATTTCTGAGATATACATTTTAAGGTAATAACTAGAATTATGACTTATAACATTATACCAGAACATATAAGATTTTTAGAAATTTCATATAATGTCTGAAACATTTATATTAACATATTTCCATACAAATAACCCAAAGAAAGTTTAGTATTAGTTGTTTTTTTTTGTTTGTTTGTTTGTTTTTATACTGCAGGTTCTTATTAGTCATCAATTTTATACACATCAGTGTATACGTGTCAATCCCAATCGCCCAATTCAGCACACCACCATCCCCACCCCACCGCAGTTTTCCCCCCTTGGTGTCCATACGTTTGTTCTCTACATCTGTGTCTCAACTTCTGCCCTGCAAACTGGTTCATCTGTACCATTTTTCTAGGTTCCACATACATGCGTTAATATACGATATTTGTTTTTCTCTTTCTGACTTACTTCACTCTGTATGACAGTCTCTAGATCCATCCACGTCTCAACAAATGACTCAATTTCGTTCCTTTTTATGGCTGAGTAATATTCCATTGTATATATGTACCACAACTTCTTTATCCATTCGTCTGTCGATGGGCATTTAGGTTGCTTCCATGACCTGGCTATTGTAAATAGTGCTGCAATGAACATTGGGGTTCATGTGTCTTTTTGAATTATGGTTTTCTCTGGGTATATGCCCAGTAGTGGGATTGCTGGATCATACGGTAATTCTATGTTTAGTTTTTTAAGGCACCTCCATACTGTTCTCCATAGTGGCTGTATCAATTTACATTCCCACCAACAGTGCAAGAGGGTTCCCTTTTCTCCGCACCCTCTCCAGCATTTGTTGTTTGTAGATTTTCTGATGATGCCCATTCTAACTGGTGTGAGGTGATACCTCATTGTAGTTTTGATTTGCATTTCTCTAATAATTAGTGATGTTGAGCAGCTTTTCATGTGCTTCTTAGCCATCTGTATGTCTTCTTTGGAGAAATGTCTATTTAGGTCTTCTGCCCATTTTTGGATTGGGTTGTTTGTTTCTTTAATATTGAGCTGCATGAGCTGTTTATATGTTTTGGAGATTAATCCTTTGTCCGTTGATTCGTTTGTGAATATTTTCTCCCATTCTGAGGGTTGTCTTTTCATCTTGTTTATGGTTTCCTTTGCTGTGCAAAAGCTTTGAAGTTTCATTAGGTCCCATTTGTTTATTTTTGTTTTTATTTCCATTACTCTAGGAGGTGGATCAAAAAAGATCTTGCTGTGATTTATGTCAAAGAGTGTTCTTCCTATGTTTTCCTCTAAGAGTTTTATAGTGTCTGGTCTTACATTTAGGTCTCGAATCCATTTTGAGTTTATTTTTGTGTATGGTGTTAGGGAGTGTTCTAATTTCATTCTTTTACGTGTAGCTGTCCAGTTTTTCCAGCACCACTTGTTGAAGAGACTGTCTTTCTCCATTGTATATCGTTGCCTCCTTTGTCATAGATTAGTTGACCATAGGTGCGTGGGTTTATCTCTGGGCTTTCTATAGATGAGAAAAATATTTCTTGGAATATGGGGAGTTTGGATGGGGATGGGAAAGTATGTATATGGAGGGGAAGTATGGAGGGCAGAGATGTAGGTGCGTCCCAGAGAAAGTCTTAGGGGCACAGCCAACCATCAAGAAACTCAAAGATGCTGAGATCAGGGGCGATCTGTTTCCTACATCCTGGGTAGATGCCCATAGAAGCAACAACAACTGGCAGTAAGTTAGAGCTAGACAAATGGGGTCATGGATTGCTTCACAGAGATTCTGGTGCCCCAGCGTGGTACCAAAGCTCAAACAGTTCCTGGGTCCCCAGGAATGTAAATAGGGGAGAGAACAGCCAGGTTTGACGGGATCATGCAGACAGCCATAAGGAAATGTCTTGGGGAGACTTCGTGTAGATGAATGGCAAATGCCCTTTATCAGTGTCTTGCTACTATGAAAGCTCTCCCCTGTCCTCAGAAAGTTAGGCCAACCCCAGGAAAAGTGGAGTTGCTGATTGCTGGGAATTAACTGCCCACTAACCCCACAGAATGGAGACTCAGAAAGGAAGTGGAATAATGGGAAAATAAAGCTGGTCTCTTGCACATCTGAGTTTGTGGAGTGAGGATCCTACTTGCTTCTTGTGGAGGCCCCTTCCAGGTTTGGTAAAAATTCACCTGCATCAAATAGTCACACCATGGGTTAATTATAAACCCTAGTTTGTACAAACCCTAGAATTAAAGCCAAGTCATTTGAAGGTAACATGTGGAAACTGTGGGAGGACTGTCAAACAGAAATGAGGATGACTCTCAGAAGTCACTTGATTTTGAAATTATCAGTGGATTGTGATGAGGCTGAGTTTGAAAATGTATAAGAGAATGTTTTAAACCTTCAGGGAAGAAAAAAAGGTGGTCTTCAGGAGAAAGAGAGAGTAGGTGAATGTACCCTTAGAGGTCTTAAAAAACTTGTTTTAAATTTTTAGTAAATTAAATTATTGATTTTTAGAAGAATACCTAGAAAGGGTGAGTTCTGAATATGATTTTTAAAATTTATTTTATTGAAATATAGTTGCTTTACAATGTTGTTCAATTTCTGCTGTACTGCAAAGTGATTCAGTTATACATATATATTCTTTTCCATTATCGTTTATTACAGGATATTGAATATATCCTGTGCTATACAGTAGGGCCTTGCTGTTTATCCATTCTGTATATAATGGTTGGCATCTGCTAATCCCAATCTCCCGATCCATCCCCACCCACCCCCCAACCCCCTTGGCAACCACAAGTCTGTTCTCTATGTCTGTGAGTCTGTTTCTGCTTCGTAGATAAGTTCATTTGTGTCATATTTTAGATTCCACATATAAGTGATATCATATGGTATTTGCCTTTCTCTTTCTGACTTCATTTAGCATGATAATCTCTAGTTCCATCCATGTTACTGCAAATGGCATTATTTCATTCTTTTTTATGTGTGTGTATATATATCAAATCTTCTTTATCCATTCATCCATCAGTGGACATTTAGGTTGTTTCCATGTCTTGGCTATTACAAATAGTGCTGCTGTGAGCATTGGGGTGCATGTTATCTTTTCAAATTATAGTTTTTTTCTGGATTTTATGCCCAGGAGTGGGATTGCTGGATCATATGGCAATTCTATTTCTAGTTTTTTTGAGGAACCTCCATACTGTTTTCCATGGTGGCTGCACCAATTTACTTTCCCATCAACAGTGTGGGAGGGTTCCCTTTTCTCCACACCCTCTCCAGCATTTGCTATTTGTAGACTTTTTAAATGATGGCCATTCTGACTGGTGTCAGGTGGTACCTCATTGTAGTTTTGATTTGCATTTCTCTAATAATTCGTGATGACTAGCATCTTTTCATGTGCCTATTGGCCATCTGTATGTCTTCTTTGGAGAAATGTCTATTTAAGTCTTCTACCCATTCTTTGATTGGGTTGTTTGTGGTTTTTGTTTTAGTTGTATGAGCTGTTTGTATATTTTGGAAATTAAGCCCTTGTCATTTGCAATATTCGCAAATATTTTCTTCCAGTCTATAGGTTGTCTTTTCTCATTTTGCTTATGGTTTCCTTTGCTGTGCAAAAGCTTAAAAGTTTGATTAGGTCCCATTTGTCTATTTTTGCTTTTATTTCTCTTGCCTTGGAAGACTGACCTAAGAAAATATTGGTACAATTTATGTCAGAGAATGTTTTGCCTATGTTCTCTCCTAGGAATTTTATGGTGTCGTGTCTTGTATTTAAGTCTTTAAGCCAATTTGAGTTTATTTTTGTGCATGGTGTGAGGGTGTGTTCTAACTTCACTGATTTATATGCAGCTGTCCAGCTTTCCCAGCACCACTTGCTGAAGAGACTGTCTTTTCCACATTGTTTATTCCTGCCTACTTTGTCGAAGATTAATTGACCATAGGTGTGTGGGTTTATTTCTGGGCTCTCTATTCTGTTCCATTGATCCATATGTGTGTTTCTGAATATGATCTTTATAGCTTCTAATTTGGACTGTGATTTTTCTAAATGAACTAATAGTTACTATTTCAGGAAAAGTAGGGCATTTTTAGCAGTACCAGCTATAGTGAGCATACTCTTCTTGAGTCTCTCTAAGAAATGGCTATCAAGGTAAAAATGAATTGAGTATCCCTTCAGTGGTGCTTGCTCCTAATTTTCCAATGATGTATCCTTCCACATACACACATAAACACACACAGAGGGGTGAAGATACTGTGTATGTGGAGAGAGTGGGGAACCAGACTTCACTGCAAAGCTAGTGCATGGACTCAGAGGGGCATGGTTTCTAAGATGATTGGGAAGGTACATATTCTCCTTTAAATATTTTTTTTGAGTTGCTTTTGTAAAAAGAAATGAACATTTTGTCATAGAATATCCCCATAAATAGATCCCATATCTGGCAATGAAGACAAAAATGGTGTTTGGTAGGGGGGAGCAGGGTCTCAGGAAAGAACCTAAGCCTTGGAGGGTACCCATTTGCCTCTTGAAACAGACATCTATCTTTGGGATTAATCACTATGACTGGGGGTTAGACTGGGAACCAGAAGCCAGAGACAACCACTTGTACACCCAGTTATGTGACAGTCAACAGAGTCCTGCCTATTAACACATTTAAGAGGAACAACCTTACTGTTATATGGATAACTAGTGGAAGGGAGGGAAATATTTAAAAATGTTGAACCCACTGTACCAGTTTATATGACTTTATAAATTTTTCTAGCATTGTTAACCTGGTTGAGTACTGGCATGGAGAGGAAGAATGCTAGAGGCAAATGAAGACAAGGGAAAATTGATGAGTACTGAGAGTGGCATCTATGGATTGGAAGTCATGGGAGGTGGTAGAATTTTTACAAGAGCATTTGCACAAGTAAGCAGAACAGATTGGAGGCTGTGATCAGATAATTTTTTTTTTTTAATTTATCAAGTTGGAGGAGGGAATATACAGATGAATGAAACAGAGTCCCTGGCTTCAAGAACCTGGAATTGGAGGAGGTAAAGGGGAATGGATGGAGTATGAAAAACTCAGATAACTAAAACATAAGTAGGATCTGATAAATGTTATAAGTGAGATACAAGCAGACTCTTACATAAATTAAAAGATTATTTGAGAAGGCGAATGAGGTCTTGGAGCTCATTTGGCTTATTTTTTATTATATAGGTAAGGGAATCTCACTTCCAGAAATGTTGAATGACCCAATGAAGGTCTACCAGCTGTAAATCTGCTCTTTCAATTACACTATGTATATAAACACACTTGCAGACCTATTTTTTGTTATGTCAGATGTCTTTGAAATGTATTATTTTAAAAATTATTTCATATAACTGGTCAAGAAAAAGATTACATGAGCTTGTGAGCACAGTGGAAAATAATATATAAAAGAAGTCACAGACATTTATATCCAGTACAAAATGACTGAGCTGTTGACTAAATATTGAGTGTAAATCTTCAACCACCCACTATCCACAGGTGCCAATCTGCCTATAGTCACACACAATTTATATAATATGTATTTCATGCCAAAATACACAGTGAATTTCTTGAATTCTTTAAAAAGAAAATCATAAGCCACTTTGAACCACTATAGTCTTCTCCCTGAATGTTGTTCACTTTCCTAAGTGAGATCAGAAAAACCTAATTTGGAGAAATGGGCTGGGCTCTACAAATAGGCCTGAATTCTTCACTGTGTTGACAGATAAACATTGGTTATTGCAAGTTCAAATTTAACAAATATAATGTTGAACTGGGATCTATGGAATGAAACTTGATAATCATGGGGAGCAAAATGTCTGCCCTGAGTTTCATAGGTGGTTAGGGGTGGATTTGATGGGCTTTGTGGTGTGTCGTGTGGAAAGCCTAGGAAAAGAGAGGATGAAGAGGAAATCGTTCTTTCCCTTTTGGGTTTATAATGAAATTTCCCCAAGAAAGTGGAATTATTTTAGGGCCATGGCAAGACAGATTGAGAAGTAGAAATCTGGAATCATCGATTCAACATAGAATTTTTGATTTACTGTATGCAAATGGAAAATAGAACTGGCTTTGTTATTGACAACGCTTAGGAAATCAGGGCTCTGGGTTAGAGATGGGTCTGGTTCTTGGCATCAGAATTCATGAGGTGCTGTAAACTTGATGCAAACAGTGATCCTGCCACAGGAGATGAATCGTCCATCTTGTTTATGGCAGTGAGGAAGAATAACCAGACAATGCACATTGATCCTCTGATTTGAGAAGAATAAATAGTAAAAAAAAAATACTTCACTACTTTTTTTTAAGGAACTATTTTTAGAGCATTTTTAAGTTCATAGCAAAATTAAGCAGAAAGTCCAGAGATTTCCCATATACCCCCTATCCCCACACTGCACAGCCTCCCCTCTTATCAGCATTCCCCACCAGAGTGATGTATTTGTTATAATTGATGAACCTACAGTGACGCATCATTATCATCCAAAGTCCATGTTGGTTTATGTTATGGTTCACTCTTTGCATTGTATGGACAAATGTATAATGGCATATCTCCACAATTATAGTATCATACAGAGTAGTTTTACTGCTCTAAAATCCTTTGTGCTCTGCCTATTCATCCCTCTCTCCCCCCAACTCTTTTTTAAATTTATTTATTTTTGGCTGCGTCGGGTCTTCGTTGCTGTGCGTGGGCTTTCTCTAGTAGTGGTGAGCGAGGGCTACTCTTCGTTGCAGTGCGCGGGCTTCTCATTGCGGTGGCTTCTCTTTTTGTGGAGCACGGGCTCTAGGCACGTGGGCTTCAGTAGTTGTGGCACATGAGCTCAGTAGTTGTGGCTCGCGGGCTCTAGAGCGCAGGCTCAGTAGTTGTGGCACACAGACTTAGTTGCTCCGTGGCATGTGGGATCTTCCTGGACCAGGGCTCGAACCCATGTCCCTTGCATCGGCAGGAGGATTCTTAACCACTGTGCCATGAGGGAAGCCCTCTCCCCCCAACTCTTGACAACAACTGATGTTTTTACTGTCTCCATAGTTTTGCCTTTTCCAGAATTCATATAGTTGGGATCATACAGTATGTAGTCTTTTTAGATTGGCTTTTTTCACTTAGTAATATGCATTTAAGTTTCCTTCATGTCTTTTCATGGTTGGCTAGCTAATTTCTTTTTAGCACTGGATAATATTCCATTGTCTGGATGTAACACAGTTTGTTTATCCATTGAGTTACTAAAGGACATCATGGTTGTTTCCAAGCTTTGTCAATTATGAATAGAGCTATTATAAACATCTGTGTGCCGGTTTTTGTGTGGACCTAAGTTTTCATCGTCCGGGGAAAAATACCAAGGAAGGCAACTGCTAGATCATATGATAGGAGTATATTTAGTTTTTTAAGAAATCACCAAACTTTCCTCCAAAATGGCTGTACATTTTGCATTCTCACCAGGAAAGAGAGTTCCTGTTGCTTTACATCCTTGCCAGCATTTGGTGTTGTCAGTGTTCTGGATTTCGGTCATTCTAATAGGTGTGTAGTGGTATCTCGTTGTTTTAATTTGTATTTCCCTGATGACATATGATATGGAACATGTTTTCATATGCTTATTTGTCATCTGTATGTCTTCTTTGGTGATGTGACTCTTTATTGCTTTTGTGGTTAAAAATCTGTGATGGATGTACTCATTTTTTAAAATAATAATCAAGAAGTTATTTTGGGTCTTGATGTTCTTATTGATTTTCAAGTAACAGAGTACCAAACCCTTATTCTTTCCTTTCCTTTTGCCCTCCCTTCCTTCCTTCACTTATAAGATATTTCAGTGCCTGATACATGTCAGTCTCTAAATTGTGTTTAATATGTATCAGTGATACACAATAGTGAAGAAAATAGAAATGGTCCTTGTTTGTCCTCAGCCTGAGGAGGGAGATAGATCATTATGATATAATCCACAAATATATAATTGCAAACTGTGATGAGGTGATCAAGAAAAAAGAAAGAGAGCTATGAGGGTACATAAAGGGGGTGCCAATCTATGCTTTGTGGTTGGGAAGACTTTCCTGAGGAAATGGCATCTGTGCTGAGCATTGGAAGATGCAGAGGTGTCAACAGACATAATGTGGTGATGGGTGGTGCAGGGTGGGCAAGAAGGTTCCAGACAGAGAACAAGAGCAAGGGACTGAGGTTAGAGTGGGTCTAGGGGAGCAGAAGAACTGAAAAACGTCCACTGGGTTGGGGTACCTAGAGCAAGGGGGAGAGAGGCAAGAGAGAGAGCTAGAGGAATAAGGAGGGCCAGATCGGGCAAAGGGTAGTGAACTTTTTCAGCGAGGAGTAAGATAATCAGATACTAGCATTGTAAAACTACCCCCATGGCTGATTCCACCTGAGGAAGGCCCAAGAGGAAACTGGGGGTGCAGAAAAGAGAAGATGTTAGCTTGCACCAGAGTAATGATGGAGATGAAAGAAGGGGACTGATTCAGAAATATTTAGGCGGTAGAATAGCTCTGTAATCTTTTATTTTCCACTTGACATATTATGGATATCTTTCTATGTTTCAAAAATGTAGGTCTCCATGGTAGTTCTTTGTATGGATCGATAATGATATTTTCAATAATCTATTGATGGACTTTTATTCAATTATAAATGACTCTGCAAAGCATACCCTTTATATATTAATTGTCTGGTTATTCCCTTATTGTATGTTTTACATTTGATGCCAGACTAACTCCCACGAACTTTGTGTCGGTTTACTCTGTCATAGGTGCATAAGAATTCTGTTTTCCATCCCCTTGCCAATCCAGTGTATTTCCAATACTCTAAATTTAGCTGGCTAAGATAATAGGTAAAGGAAATTTAATATTTTAACTTACCTTCTTTTGATTACTAATGAGACTGGCTATCTTTTCACATGTTTACTGACCGTTTATATTTATTCTTTGGTGAATTATCTATTTCCTTTGCCCATTTATCTATTGGAATGTTCTTTTCCCAGTTGATTTAACAATAACAAGGATTTTGTAATCCTTTATCATATATATGATGCAAAAATGTTTGCTAGCTTTTTGTTTGTCTTTTAATCTTATTGACAGGGTTTTCTAGTTTTTTGTTGTTGTTGTTTTTACCATATACATTCTTTCACTTTTAAGTTTGTCATTGAGTTTGTCTCCAGTCAGTGTTTTTCTTTATGGTTTTAGTTTTGTTGATATACTCATAAGGCCTTCCTCACGCCAAGGCTGTAAAATTATTTTCCAATACTTTATTTTCTACTGTGAATTTGTTTGGAATTAAGTGTGAGGAGTAAGGAAGGGTTACTTATTTATTTTGCAAGTATGTAGGCAGTTGTCCCAAGACCTTTTATTGAATAACCACTATGTCCCTCCCCGATTTGAAGTGCAATCTTTTTTATTTACAAAATTCTCAAATATATTTGAGCTCAATTCTGAACTCTGTAATCTGTTTCTGAGCTCTCATCCTGTGCCAGATTCACACTGTTTTAATTACTGTTATTTTGTAACAGTTTTTATATCTTGTAGTGCAATTTTGCCTACATTATTCTTCTTCGTCAAATCTTCCTAGTTATTTAAAATATTTGTTCTTTAAAATGGATTTTAGAATTATTTTGCCAAGTTATACGAAAACTATCCTTGTTGCAATTTTGGTAGGGATTAAATTTCATTTATAGATTAACTTTACTCTAGCATCATGGGTCATTATACATTTTTTCAAATAGTGGTTGAAGGAATTTATATAATTTGGGATCAGTTAAGATTTAGCATATATTGTGATCCATCCTTCAGAAATAATGAGAAATTGGCAAGCTATGTAATACATAATTCACTAAATCACTGTATGGTTCTAGATGATTTATTTTTACAAATATTTACTGAGTTAGGCATGTGGTAGGTGGTGTTCCAAGTGCTGGGGCTGGTGAACAAACAGAATCCCTTTTTTCACATACTAGGGGGAAGAGACAACGGAGCTTGCCTTCTACTATAGATACTGGTGGGGGTAAGAATGGGAATAACGCAGTGGCTTTAGACGGCTCTTTCCAAAAATATTTGCTTTGAAACAAAGAAAGGAAATTGGGTGGCAGTTGGTCACGGGGGCAAAGAAGCATTTTGTTTTGTTTTCAATATGGGAGATATTAGAGCATATTTACATCCTTCAGAATGATCGCCAGAAAGGGAGAAAAATAAATAGAAAGAAGAGAAAGGAGGTGCCTGAAGGTTCCAATTCCTTGAAGGTGAGAGTAGGTGGAAGGTATTTCACAAGTGGAGTGTTAGCTTTTGATAGAAGGAGCAAATTAATAAGAGGAAATTCAGTGAGGTGTGCCCAGATACAAGTAATTTAGTGTTTATTTCACTATTGAAATTAAAGAAGTATTTTTGTATGGGCAATAATTAAATCTATAATACTCCACCTATTATTCAATTCCATAAAAAAGTGGAATGTTGTGTTTCAGTGTTAAGCTTGGATGTCATAACTTCTTTGAAATTGAATTGTATACAGTGTTGAAATCAGTACGTAGAACAATGGCACATATCTGACACTTAATATTTATTGAATAAATATGCAGGTTAATGAATCAACTATAGTTCTATATTGCTGAACAGAATTTTCATACTGTACAGGTGATGTCATATCTCCTGTATACACTTGTACTGATTCTTAGTACTTTGGTGTCAGTACACATATTTGTTTAACACTTCCATGTGGTATGTCATAAAAGGCACTGGGCTTGGAAACAGGAGGCTTGGATTTTATTATTTGCCCAGCCCCTTTATAATAGTTACTTAAAGCTGGGGCGGGGTGGTTATTTAGCTTCTCTCTGTTTTACTTTTTCATTGTTATATGAGGCAGTTGGATAAATCAGTGGTTTTCAATCCTTTGAAACTATTGGGCATTTTCTTCAAATGGAAGCTTTTGTGGAGCTCAGCATGTAAAGCAGATAATCTCGGACTCCTCAGCTGAAAATGGGGGTGTGAGAGAGAGGACACTGTCCATTCAGCAGCAATACCCCTCCTCCTGTTTCCACCCTTCCTACATCTTGCTAGGGGCCCCTGAATGGGGCTCTTGGAGCAAAATCTAGAAGCCTAATAAGATTATCTTTAAGGTCTTTAACAATTGCCTAACTGATGACATGTACATTTTTAAAACATAATATTTATTTTTTATACATATACATGTATCTATTCTTTTCCAAATTCTTTTCCCATTTCGTTATTACAGAATATTGAGCAGAGTTCTCTGTGCTATACGGTAGGTCCTTGTTGGTTATCTATTTTGACATGTACATTCTGATGTGATTTTAATAATCTTGTGAAGTAAGGAGTACATAGCATTTATTATTATGTGTTTCCCAAATGGGAAAACTGAGGTTCAGATTTTATCACTTGCTGTAATCTCATGGCTAGTAAATAGAGGAACTCGGATTAGAGCCCCAGTCTTCTGCTCCTTGTTTGGACAGTCCTTTTGTCACTGTGAAATGATTTCCTCTAACTGGCTTTATGTTGATTCAGTGGAGTCTCTGGTTAAAGTGTCTGAAAAGGTTTCTGCCAGAAACTATTCTGCATACTTATATTACAGTTCACATCCTCACATATGTCATAAAACCAGTTAAATATGTTTTTCTAAATGTTGTTCTATACCTGAGTTAGCTAAGTTACAGAACCTTTAATCAAATTGATAAGAAATAATGAGCTGTGGGGAACCATTATAATTTCTCAGGAGAAGTATCTAAAATGCAAATCAAATGAATTGACTGAACACTTAAATCTGTTTAAGTTTGAAATCAGTTTCATTTTTGAAATAGTATTAACATTGGTACAGATGACACACATAGACACATTTACTGTGAAACATGTTAAAATAAGAAACAATCCAAATGCGTATTGAAGAATTAAAAGTTAATCAAGATTGAACATTGGGTTGGGATAGGATGACAGTTGGGATGGCCACATCAAATAAGGGCTGTGACCCCAGATTAACTGCACTTTCCCTAGCATGTTCTGGGCTTTCAAGTCTGAGTCTTTCCATGCTGCCATCTTCCTTGGAATGTTCTTCTTCATCAGATACAAATATTACTCATTCTTCAAGGCCTGTTTCAGAAGCTGCTTCATCTGTGAAGTTCCCTCAACGTTGTGGTTCCTCTTCCTTCTTGGACAGAATTCATCTTTTCTCTCTTTGGGGCTCCCCAAAACTTTGTATTGTGAGGGTAGTACTCTTTATACTGTCATATACCTAGTCTGAAAACTTTCTCCTTGCCAGGTGTTAATTTCTGCAAGGGCAGAGAATATTAAGCATTTTAATGTTTTTTTCTCCATTATAAAAGTAATATATACTCGATGAAAGAAAATTTGGAAAAATTATGAAAAGTTAAAATGAAAAAGAATCATTTCATCGATCCATTGCCCTAATACAATCAATGTTTAGAATCTGAAATAATTCATTCTAATGTTTCCCCCACCATGGACAAATAAATGTTGAGTTTAGTTGGGTAGGCATTGTTGATGCTGGAAGGTGCTGGAAGACTGTAAATCCCTTTCTGTCTTGTCTGACTCTCAATTTCCAGTACAGCACCTGGAAGACATATTTATGTCGATGTCTATGTATATATACATTATTCTATGGATATTTAGAATAAAGGGGATTTGTTCAAAGTATGGACAAGCTTGCCTAGAAATTATTGCGTGAAGTCACTTGACTCTGGAAACGTCATCAAGAAATTTAGCAGTTTATGGAATTCCAGCCTTTTTGTCAAGTGAGAATTGCTTCTTCTTTGAACTGAACAAATGGACATGTATCCCAGAGAGGGGGAGCCTGCCCCATAGATTCTCACAGTTAGTGGTCTGAGGGTGATTGGGGACGAGAACCAGGACTCAGTGACAGTTTTATCATTACACTTAAGAATGGGTTGCTTACACTTTAAGCGCAGACCCTGGTGGTTGTTGACCTCAGGCTTGCCACTCCTTGTTCCCTACTTCTTTTGGCAGCACTGACAGTTTGTACTACGATTAAGAAAGCCAGATTCCAGATCAGCAGGAGAGGTGTGCTTGCTGAGGGGACCACGCTGATGGTCATGCGTTCGTTTACTCTAATGAACATCAACAATGTGATAGGAGCTGTTTTATTTGTGAAAGTTGAATAGAAGTATGGATGAAAATAGGTCACTAATACGGGAGCCCCTTGTGGATAAAAATTGAGATAGTCTTGAAATTTTTACCTATAGAATACCATTATATGAGACTATCTTGTTTTTTTATAACATTTTTAAAGAGTATAACACTTATGCAAGTTTCCTGTAGGGACTTTGGAAAATGCAGAAACATATGAAGATGTAGATCAAAATCAATCATATACCTATCATAACCTAATAGTTATGTTGATAACTATTGTCAACATTTTGATGTATTTACTTTCAGTCATTTTCCATTAATGTATAAATAGGTGATTAGGATTGTATTATATTTAACTACGCTACCCTTTTTTCATTTAGCTTTAGCTATTTATATTTTGATATAAATCATTTTTAAGTTGTGTGAATATTCAAACAGGATTTTAGGAGTTAGCTTAATATTCTGGAATAAGGATGAACTAAAATTAATATAACCATTCCTCTATTGTTCAATAGTTAGGCTGGTTCCAATTTTTTCAAAGTTAGATATAACATTTCAAAGGATAGCTTTTCATATAGATTGTTCAAATTTCTAATTATTTCCTTAGGGTAAATATGTAATGTTTTGAACAATGTTTTGAATTATTTGAACAAAGGGTATGAAATGTCTGAGTCTATATTTATTGATAAATTTCTGTCCAGAGAAGTTGAGACATTTGCCCTTCTACAAGTAATTATTCCAGTGTATCCTTAAAGAATTATGTTTGAAATGTTCGCTATTTTGACCAATAAAATAAATAAATGTGAATATAAAGGGTGTCTCACTTTCAAAAATTACACTCTTTCACATACTAGTAAAGCTGATAAGTTTTTCCACATATGTATCTACTTGGATTTTTTGTATAAATTGTTAATGCCTTTCATGTGCGGTCTTAAGGTTCTTAAGCATTGATTTCTTGTTTCCCATTCGTATGATATTGGCTGTTGGTTTAGGGTAAATATAGTTTATCAGATTAAGACTGTTGCCTTATAATCTTTTTTAACTAAGAGTATAAGTAGTATATTATGATGAATTAAATCCCAGGTTTGGAAATAAGGTGTTAGACAAATTCTTCAGTGTCTCTAAGCCTTGATTTTTAAATTGAGTTTTGTGACGCCATCTTCTGGATGGGGTTGATGAGATGGTTAAAAGAGATTATGATTCTCAACCATAGCAGAGAGCCTGGAACATAGGAGGTATTCAATCAATATTAGCTATTATTTTTACCATTCTTAGGAAAAGGTGGGAATTTTATGAAATTTCTTTTGTTCTTTTACTGAACAAATCATATTGGATTTATCTCTTGTCTACTAATAGAGTCTTATATTGATGGGATAAAGTACTTGATTGCAGTAGAATGTTATTTTTATATGTTCCAAAATTTGATTTGCTTCTCGTTATTTTTTCAAGAGTAAATATTGATGGGGAGCTTTTAATAATCCTTCCGCTGGAAGTTACCTACTTAAAACAATTGGTTATTATTTGGAGTTAAGCCCTAAATGCTAAGAGAATCCAAAAGATTCCGTAAGAAAATAAAATTATTATCTCATTGACTTATCTGTCAGCTATTTTTTTAGTGCTCACAACTGCAGTTGAAGGATAATGTCAGGCAGTCTTCTTCACCACAAAGTCCTAGCAACCCTTCTGTTTAGATTCTCTAAGGGTTATTGGGGGGGATTAAATGAGAAAAGGTGCTACACTGTGAGAGGGCACACTAACTCTACGTTTTCTTGGCACTGGCTGGCATTTCTTTCCACCTTCAGAAGATTTATTACAAAGATTGAAATATTAAAGACTGTATTAACTTACTGTCAAAATTAGACTGAATTAGGACCATTAATCAATACAACTCTTATTTTCTTTCTCCTGATGAGGTACAATGAAAAAGTTATGAGTGATGATGATACATGATTTTAATCTGCTTTTAGACTGAAAATTGAGCACAACATTTTCTGAGTGATTTACTATTTAAAAAAAATCTCTAAAGCAGAGATACTTACTAGCTTGAGACAATATACCAACACAAATTTAGTAAGCAGCTTTTACTCATTCTTTAGAAAAATGCAAGAACCACTGTCTCCTGCTTCTTTCGATTAAGGGAATAGGAATGAGTAGATTTGTTTTGTGGTCTCTTTTCAGAAAAGAGAAGAAACACATCTGTGACACATTTGTGTGCAAGGTAGGGAAGCCTTATTCCAAGAGAGATCTGGCAATCTCAGAAACTGCAAGGCTGGGTCTTTATATCACTTAGAAACAGCTGAATCATGTCCAAGTTTTCCTCACCCCAGGAACTTCCACTGAGGCTGAGCTGTCCCACGGCTCTGCGCAGGAACTCCTTTCAAAAGAACCTGTCTCTCTCCCTGTCTCTTTTTTCAATTCTGAAGGCATAGTGGAAGAAAAGATTTCTTTTAATATACTGAAAATAACATTCACTTAAAAATTCTGAATCTAAATGCAGTATCTTATTTTTCTCTTACTCTCAGTGGAATTGCAGATAACATAAATATTTCAGATACCTAAATTTTTTCACCATATCTGTTTAAGAATGTAACATTTTTGATTGCATCAATTCTCAAAGAGAAAGTGATTAAGCTTAAGCTTCCTTGCTGTTATCAACTATTTGTCTCCATTTTCACTCTCCTGCCTTTCAAGTGATTGCCACTTCTCTTTAAAAACAGAGGATACAGGGATAATATTTGATGATTCAGTCTTTCAAATAAGCACTGTTGATGGTACTGTGTTGTAATAATGAAAGCTAGTGCTTCTGTGGTCAGTTGCTATGGGTCTGGCACTGTTCTAAGTGCCCTAGAGCATTAAGTTATTTACTTCTGCATTTATTTACATACAACTCTGTGGCATAGGTACGATGATTGTCTCCATTTCACAGAGAGGTTGAGAAACTTGATGAGCCCATAAGCTAGCTCGCAGTAGAGCTGAGCTTCAAACCCATGCAGCAGAGTCCAGAATCTGCGCTGTTAACCACCGCATAATGCTCTTTCTCTATACCTCTCATGGTGGTTTCCTCTGGGGTTGCGAAGTACATTTACCCTGCTGTTGCGCATTTTGAGTTCTTAAATCTGTATGTTAAGATATTTCTTTAAGCTTCCTT
This sequence comes from Eubalaena glacialis, assembly GCF_028564815.1. Taxonomy (NCBI): domain Eukaryota; kingdom Metazoa; phylum Chordata; class Mammalia; order Artiodactyla; family Balaenidae; genus Eubalaena; species Eubalaena glacialis. Next base: position 14,990,131 of record NC_083730.1, read on the forward strand.
GCTGTCATCTACTATTTCTCTCCATTTTTACTCTCCTGCCTTTCAATTTGCTACTGTTCATCAGATTTGGGCTTGGGAAATCAGAATAAAAAAGCTTATTAAAATTGCTCATTGTCACTGAGTAAGAACCTGGTGTGCTCTTTTATGTGAAAAGTGTGTGAGTGTTAGTACATGAATCTGTGGATTTAAAAAAAAAAATCTCTGCAATAGCCTTCGTTCTGGATAAGGAAGAAAATCCAGTATTTTGTAAGTGTCTAGTAATAAGAACAACAATAATAGTTATTTGTTGAGTGTCTACTGTCATTCTGCATTAAATACTTAACCTCTGTTACCTCATTTCAGTCCCCTGCCAGCTCCTAAAGTGGGGACTATATTCCCCATACTCACAGTCAGGAAGTAGAACTCTGAGAGGCTGAGACTTGACCAAATTCACTCAGCTAGTAAGCTAAGATTCAGGTCCAGGACTTCCTGACTCCAAAGCCCTTGCTTTTCTCATTCTGTTCTTTTGCCCTAGGTATTACTCTATTTTCTTTAGCAAATATTATTTCTATTAAAGTAAATTTGCTTATTGTTAGCTTAATCACTATGTGTATTTAGAAGTATGTTTGGAAGTGTGAACTTAGGGAACAAAGTAGTCAGAGGCTTTATATTAGGAACAGTATAAGAAATTTCTGAAGGGTTGTTTCAAAAATTATTCAATGGTATTTTTAATTCTAATAGCAATGAGATGGTGAATTGGAGTTAGATGTGTCTGAAGCCTAGAAGTCCAGCTAGCCATTGTGATGGGGCATAAAACATGGATTAGGGCAAGGAAATGGGAATAATGAGGAAGAGACCAAGCCAAGAGACATTTTGGATATGGAAGGAACAGAAGTTATGACCATAGTAGGAGGTGGTGATGAAGGAAGAGTTAAGAATATCTTTTGGACTTCCCTGGCGGTCCAGTGGTTAGGACTCTGTGCTTCCACTGCAGGGGATACGGGTTTGATCCTTGGTCGGGGAACTAAGATCCCACATGCCACACGGCGCGCAGCCAAAAAACAACAAAACAAACAAAAAAAAGAATGTCTTTGAAGTTTCCAGTTTATTTGAATTAGTGAAAGATTTTTATACCCTGAGATGTGGAATATAAAAGATGGAACAGCTTTTGAGGGGAAAGATGAGTTTTATTTTAAACGTTTTGAGTGTAATGAACTTGTGGGACATCTAGGAAGAAATGCTTGGCAGACATCTGAAAATGAGAATCTATCATCTCATTATCGTTACAGTTAACAGAGTTCCTGATTAGCAACTTGAATGGTATTTTTGATGAAGGTGGATTGCATCCTCTCTCCCCTTTGCCTTTCTTGAAATTACTCAGATTTTCCTCTAGAGAACTCCTCTTTTCCATTCTCAGCTGAGCTCTTTGAATAGGACTAATCCACCCACCACTCAGTAGGTAAGCCTGGAGGACTTAAGCTCATCACCACATCCATCTCCTGACTTCTCAGGATTGATTTTGTTAGGAAGCTTTGGGTAGCAAGTAACAGAATATTTGACTAAAAGTGTCACAAGAAACAGGAGGTTATTTTCCCTCTCCACAAAAAGATTTCTAGAATAAGGTGGCTCCAAGGTTTTTTCCATGACTCAACAAAGTTAGTTTCTGCATCAGCCTCTCTAAGAGTCTCATAATCACAAGATGGCTGCCATAGCTCCAACTATTACTTCCTTATATAATAGCATCCAAAGAAGGGTAGAGAGATGAGAGATGTCTACCTAAATGTCTCTCTATTATTAGAGAGGAAAATCTTTTCCAGAGGCTTCCAGTAGACTTCTCTAAAGGTTCTGTTGGCCGGAATCACTCATGCCCTAAACTAGTCACTGGAAAAAGTAGTAGTATTACCATGATTGACTTAGTCCAATTATGGTTCATCCCTTAAGACTGAAGAAGTGGCCCACTTCCCTGAGCACATTGCTGCTCCATTCTTAAGCAAAATCTAGGTTCTATTACCAAGGAGGAAGGGGGTAATAACTATCGGATAGGCCACATATAGAGTCTGTTGCACTTGGTGTGTGGCTCAGTAAGCCGTAAGTAGACCTTTGCAGGGGCATCCTCCTTGCAAGCCACTTCCTTGCTCTTCCAAGAGACTTAAAAGCATTCTTTTTCTTTGGACCGTGTAACATATGGCTCTGATTTCTAAAACTGCTGCAGCCAGTATTGCTGCTGAGGGGAGTGCATCTGAGGACAAGACAACACAGAGCAGGGCATAGTTGTGAGAACCACAGTGAAAAACAGCGGGAGCCTTGATACACGGTTAACTTCTGGATCAAACTATACTTGAAGCTAGTTATATTTCAGAGCGTCCAGTTATAAAAGAAAAGTCATTCTCTATTTTTGCTCAAGCCATGGATTTTCTGTTACATGCAGTATGAAGAATTTTTACAATAAAAGGGTTGGGAATTTGGGCAATGAGGCTGCCCACTCCTTTCCATCCTAATGAGGAGTACAAACCTCATTTTCAGTTAAATAGTGTTGAACATGACTGGCGAATTTCTAATGCTTTTTCTCTTTGTGGCAAGGAAATTTTATTTACTCCAGACAACTAGAGTGATACCTCTCTGTTTGAAGAAGGCAATGAGGACAAGCTGGCAATATTGCCCTAGAGACACATAACTTTGAAGTTCTGTAGAAATGTAAATAAACAGACTCTTTTCAAAATCTTCTATATTTATTTAATAGAGCAATACTATTTTTCATTTTCTTCCCTGCCCAAATGATTCTTCCAGACCGTACTCAAAGTAAGATGCCCTATCAGAGATTAAATGAGGCATTCATAGCACATACTCTTAAATCCATGATCTGCTCTTATTAGGCCTAAAAAATAATGCCTTACTTGTAAACACAAATGTCCGTGTATCTTATAACCTCTAATTTCAGCTCCAAGCATCTTTGTCCTCTTTGAATGACTGGCAACTTGATGATATTTTATTTTCATCTTTCTTTGAAGAGTGATTTAGTTTAAAATAAGCAAATAGGGAAGCAAAAACTGCTTTAAGCCTGCTTATTCTAAGTGAGCAATGCCCTTGTCCTCAGGGGCTGTCAGATTTATGTCCTTAGATGAACAATAATTACATTAATAACTTTAAGGGCTAATTAGCATTTTATAGTAAACACATTGTTCATCACACTAAGGGGAGGGATGGCTATATCCTTTCTGCAGAATAATTGCTTTTCAAAATCAGAACCCATTTATCTTACTTCAGCAGTACGTGCCACTAACTGACCAAGAAGTAATTCTGTGCTGATTTTTCCTGAGCCCGAGTCTTGTTAATTCTTACCACAAAAATTGCAGAAATTCAAACAGGGAAAAATGAATTAACTGTAGTTTCTACTTGTGTGAACCAAACAAAGCGACCAATAATATCTTGTCATCTCTTCTTCACACACTTCGCTTTTTCCAAGGATTTTCCTACTTAATTTTCTGTGGTATTTCTAATGTACATGAAGTTTGAGACTGTACTTCCTCCCTCAGTCTCCATGCAGTTCAGGCAATTGCCATGGTTACTTCTTTATTGCATCAAGTCCTGGAAATACACTTTGATTTCACTTTAGATTTTACAAGCTCAAAGCTAACTGTGGATAAATCCAAGAAGACTTTTCATCAGGATATTGACCCTCCTCCCCAGAATCCCCCTTAAGGGGTGTTCTCTGCCTGCAGCCACTTTCAGTACTTCCCTTACCCACAGTTGCAGCAACTCCAAATCGACAGTCTTGTCAGAATGAATGATCTAAAATAAACATCCACTTGTCTGCCTGCATTATTAATCCTGACAAGGATACTTTGCTTGTATCAACTGTGAGCCCATAGTCCTTAGAAGTGCTTTGCTCATTGCCTTGGTCCAGCAGCAGATGGAGAGCAGATACAAGGCCTGGAGTCTGATTGCAACTGGTTCATGACATTAAAATGAAAATGAAATTCAAATGCAATCAGCAAAAGCAAACCTACTTGCTTTCTCCATCTTGGCAGCCTTCTTAAGTAGCAGTTATCTCATTTAAGCAAAACCCTTGGTCACGCACATTAGAACATCCCTAACAATAAGCACTTTGTATACAAAGACTAGATGGGGAGATGATTATAAATCTCAGGGCCACAGTTTTGCAGACTAGGTTTCCCCTCTGATGTTTTCTTAGCTACTTAATGAACACAAAAAATTTGGTATCTTTGGGATTCATACTGGGAACTATCTTCCAGTACCAAAAACTATTAGTTAATAATAGACATTTTGTCTCTTTGGTCCTGAAGAATATTTTGTAAGTTTTTCCTTACTCTTATTAAACTATACTGTGAGCTTGAAGAATAGAAAGAGAAAGGTTGCTAAGTTTGTGTATTCTATCTATATCTTAAGACCAAGGAAACCAATGCAGTACTATGAAGGGATTTTTCTATTAATGCTTTTAAGATTTGGTGCCCTCAATAAAGCCATTAAAATTTCAACATTACAGTTTCCCAAAGAGCCTTAACAAATTTTTTAAGGGAGCATAATGATGCTTCTAGGCTGCTGAAATTATATGTGCCTAGCACAAATTAAGTAGAAATTGCTTGATTATTAGGCTTATCTGATCAATTAAAATAGCCAATTGAAATAAAAGAAATCCACTCTTGTGCTGTAATTATCTGAATTATCTGATTGTGTTACGGTCTGTGTCATTATCATTTTTATACATCATTTCAAGAGATACAGACAGCCTAAAAGCTTGCAAATTAGGTTTTTAAAAGGGAAAAAACCTAACTGTGGATGTTATTCTTGAATTTTTATTTTATATCATATTTATCTAGGTATCTCAGAAAGTCTTTAATATTATGCAAAAACTACTGAGAGGGAGAGAAAAAGGCCACTATCCAAATTTATCACAAGATCTTCTTTAATTGCTGCATGTTCTCTCTCAGACTGACTATTTGCAGTATATATTCTATTCCTGGTAAGTAGCCTGAGTGTCTCATATTAATTGTGCCTGGAGTATGGTTGTTTCCTTAAAATATATCCCAAGTCACACCTAAGCTGATATGTCAAATGCCAGTCCTTTAGAAATTAAAAAAAAAAGAGCAGAACAGTTTTCCTCATTATCTACCTGATATTTTTGTCATACTTGATCTAATTCAGAGCTTTTACTAAAGAGAATAAAGATAGTCATCAGCAGTGATGGTTAATTTTATGTGCTAACTTGACTGGGCTACAGGGTACCCAGATATTTGGTTAGACATTATTCTGGGTGTGTCTATGAGGGTGTTTCTGGATGAGCTAACATTTGAATCAGTGGACTGGGTAAAGTAGATTGCCCTTCCCAATGTGGGTTGTCATCCACTCTGTTGAGGGCCTGAATAGAACAAAAAGGCTGAGTAAGGAGGGATTCATTCTCTCTGCCTTTGAGCTTTGACATTGGTCTTCACCTGCCTATATATGTATATATATATCATATTGGTTCTGTTTCTCTGGAGAACCCTGACTAATACGTCAGCTAACCAAAGTCAACATAATTTTGACAATGAATCTATGTCATAGTTCTATTGTGTTAAGTTTTAATTTTGAATACTCATAAAAGTATTTAATCTGATCCTGGTAGATTGAACCTGTAGTGAGCAATCTGCCATTTAGCATTTTAGTCTTTTCTGAAGTGAAGAGAGCTCTACTGGCCCTTGAGAATCTTCAAGAAAGGCAGGGGCATCAAAGGAGTAGACTAGATTCCCCATAGACATATTCAGTTTGGCGAAAGGTAAACATTTCTCCTTCTTGGGCAGACCTTTACTTAAACGGAGACCTCACATTTCAAAAATGTGAACTAAATAACCCATTCTTTGTTGGGACTGGGACTTAGTCTAATCCAAAAGATAGTAAGTGGTCTAATATGTGCAGGTCTCTGGGGTGAAGAGTAACAGAGATCCAGTACACAATTTTTTCCCTCAAAGAAGGAATTTTGCCCCACAGTGTAAAAACAGATAAAGAGGGGTAGGGGGAAGGGCAAGATAGGGGAAGGGAATTAAGAGGTACAAACTACTAGGTATAAAATAAATAAGATACAAGGATATAATGTACAGCACAGGGAATATAGCTAATGTTTTATAATAACTTTAAGTGGAGTATAATCTATAAAAGATCAAATCACTGTGTTGTACATGTGAAACTAATATAATAATGTAAGTCAACTATACTTCAGTTAAAAAAAAAACAGGTGAATAACAATAACTGGGGAACCCATAATAAAGTGCTCAAATAGGCACCTGGTTTTCTCCCAGTGCTGTTCTCCCCTTGTTGCTTTGTAATAGAGTTTATCTGGGTACATGATTGCCCTGCTAGATATCACACTCCCCAGACTCCTTTGCAGCTAGATGTGGCCCCGAGACTCAGTTCTCTGCAGTGAAATGTAAATGGATGTACCAAGTGCGACTTCTACAAGTAATTCCCTAGAATGAAATTACTGGTTGCAGATTTCCTTTTCCCACTTTCCCTATGAGAACCATAGACTGGAAAAGGGATGTGGGGTGAACTCAACTTTGACTATGTATATTCTAAGGGTTCCAAGTTGGAAGGAACACATGTTTCTGAATGACCTCATGGAGCAGTCCTGCCTTACTTTCTAATTGTTATAAAAGAGAAGTAAACTTCTATTCTGTATTTTTATTGTTGTTATATCAGCTTAGTCTTTATCCAGAGCAGCTAACAATCCTTGTTAATGGTACACTAGCAGAATCCCTAAGTTTATGCCACTGTCCCCTCTGATACCTCTCCTCCATAAATAACCAGTTCCATGCTTGCACACACCTATTCCTAACCATTATCTCTCTGCCGATCTTTTTGGGTGCTGTTACATCCTGAAATAGCTCGCTTGTAATATAAAGAAATGTGTGAATAAGTTAAACTTCCAAAGAGATATTTGAGACCTGTATTTTACCCATAGAGAAACCATCTGCAGAATAACCTTTCTTACCAGTAAAGTTTAAAGCTCAAGGTTTTTAGCATGTTTATTTTCTCTTCTTATTCTCATTCTCTCTTTCTTTGTCTCTCTGTCTCCGTCTTCGTCTCTGTCTCTGCCTTTCTGTCTCTCTCACACACACACATACACACACACAGTAGGTATTTTAATAATAATGAATTAGAACAGCTAATAACAAAACCAATAAGAGGCAATTCTTTTTAAAGGAAAGATCAGGTTAGAAAACTTCAGTTTCTAAGAGAATTTGAAGTTTTTAAGCTTCAACACCTAAGAAGCTATCCCTTGTGTTTCATATTTAATACTAGAAATCTGTCTCTTAGGTAATACCCAAAATACTACTGGTAGTTTGAGGAAAGGGACTTTCTGATGGAAAAATAATAGATAGATGATGATATTTTATATCCAAATATAAACTAAGTCTCATAAAAATGTATATGTAAAAATTCATCATGGCTATATAACCCCAATTCTTTTTCTTTAGAAAGGAACTGGTTGGTTTATAAAAATGCTGCTTTTACAGAGTTGAGTAGTGCTGCCTCGTATCTTTTATACATTTGATAGTAAAATCAGGATAAGGAACAAACTGCTATGTATAGATCTATGCATTCATTTGATGTGTGAACAGGATCTGCTGGAATAGACTTGGAGGTGAGTTGATTTCACACCTCATGATTGGCCTACAGAGAATATTGGTGGCCCTACTCTATTTTAGGGACAGAGGGCACATGCCAGTGTGCTATTATGAAACTTCTTTTTAAAATATTTGCAAGCTAGAACTGCATTCCAGAACTTAATTATATTAAAAAATATTCTATCAGTGGATGACAGATGGTATTCAAGTCAAAAAATAAAATATGTTTATATGCATTTTATTGGTCTTTATATGATCAAATGACTCATATTTTCAGCAGATACTTTTCTTAAGTCAATAGGTAACTCCTTCTTACTTTCTCTGGGTCTGATTTGAGGTCAGACTGCTTCCCTGTTGAAAAAAGAGGCGACAGAGTTAGAGAAAGTATTTATTGGTTTATGACCAATTTATATATGACTTGATTTATATATATTTATAAATATTTGTTACTAAATTATACAGTATTTATCCCACACTTGGGGTTCAGTCATTCTCAACTAACCTAATGTTTTTGCTGTCTTTATAAAGGGTCCACATTAAAAGAACCTCTTTAAGTATTGCTAAAATCACCTAAATTGGGTGGACAAAACTGATAAATAATTAAATAAGATGTTATATCCAGAGTGGATAGACCAGGGAAATAGCACCCTTTCAGCTGTGCTTGCTTTGTGTATATAGGTACCTAGTGACGTAAATCTGAAACTGTAAGGACATCTCCCCAGACATGGATTAAGACATGAGTGGGCTTTGGATTGGGGAAGACAGTTTCCTCCACATCCGACGGGGGCTCAGTTGGTCCCAGATGCCAAGGCAAGGAGATGGGTGGTGATTTGCTGGAAGTGGGTGATTCTGGTCCCAGCAGATTTAGGGTGGTAGGCTTTAAAATAGTCATTCTAGTAGCAGCTGTCAGTTATGTTTTGTGTTATACTTTCTTCTGTTATCCCTAAGCCTTTATTAAAGGCTTGATCTCATTTGTGCAGTGGGGAATCAGAGTCTGTCCCATGGTTTGGAAGGAGCAGCCAGGAGAAGAGTAGTCAGCAATTGGAAGAGCAGTTACCGTGGAAGGAACGTGGTCAGCAGAGTGACACTGCCTGTGGTGGAGCAGAAGTTCATTAGGGAGCCCTTGAGGGCAGCAGCCTGAGAAATGACGGGTGAACCTGATGGGGGCTGATTTCTGGCAGTTAGGTGAAGGAGTCTCATGCAATAGTAATTAGATACAAAATAAGTATAATCTGCTGGGGTCAGGAATATATAGGTTGTATGCACGATAAAAGTTATTCCTACTGGAGAGAATTAAAACAACACACAAAACAACAAAAGAAAAACAAAGAAAACCCCCAGACTCCAAAGCAAAGTTGAGTTGAGGTAAGATGAAAGAAGAGAAGACAAAGTAAAGTCCTGCCTTAGAATGAAGAGGGATTGATTTGGCCATGCGTTTATGATGGACAGAGCTGAGAATATATGACTTGATGTATTGGAAGATGCTGCAGTCTAAATCAGGGGACCTCAAACTTTTCTGTAAAGGGTCAGTTAGTAAGTACATTAGGCTTTGCAGGCCAGTCAGCCTTATCACAACTACTCAACTCTGCAATTGTAGCACAAAAGCAGCCACACACAAGCCATAAATGAGTGAGTGTAGCTGTGTTCCAATAAAACTTTATTTATGGACACTGAAATTTGGATTTCATATAATTTTTTAACGTCAGAGAATATTGTTCTTTTTTTCCCACCGCAACCATTTAAAAATGGAAAAATCAATTTTAAGCTTGTGGGGTGTATGAAAACAAGCAATGGGCCTCTGGTCTAAATTAGAGGGTCCTGTTGGGGAGTAATTATCCCTTCAGGAGCACTTGGGAAATTTTAGGAGACATTTTTGGTCTTCTAGTGAAGTCTTTCCTGAACATTTACATATTGAAATACATGCTACTTTATTATAAAATATTGTCCTTTTACTAATAAGGGATTATCAAGTTAGAAATGAGTTGAGCATTTTAATGGATCAACAGACATAGAAAACGTTTTAGCATGGGTATGTGCAACAAAGTAAAACAAAATCTAGGACTTTGAAATTATGGGGAAAAGAGATCCTGAGAAATTCTGGAGAGCCAGGAAAGACAAATGAAAATTAATAGTATAATACTCATTATTTCAAATTTTAAAACAAGTGAAACATCTTTGTTAACTGTATCTAGTGTGTACTATTTATATACACACATATTTACACATGCACAAATATCTAGTGAGTGAAAAGTGTAAGGACTTTTATAGACTTTTTTCCTGACTCTGACCTCCAGCCTCATTTTAATCTACAGTGATAGTTTCTCAACTTGCAATTTTATTCCCACAGGGATCTTTTTTTTTTTTAATAGACTTTTACTTTTTTTTAAAAAAGTATTTGTTCATTTATTTATTTATGGCTGTGTTGGGTCTTCGTTTCTGTGCGAGGGCTTTCTCCAGTTGTGGCAAGCAGGGGCCACTCTTCATCGCGGTGCGCGGGCCTCTCACTGTCGCGGCCTCTCGTTGCGGAGCACAGGCTCCAGACGCGCAGGCTCAGTAATTGTGGCTCACGGGCCCAGCTGCTCCGCGGCATATGGGATCTTCCCAGACCAAGGCTCGAACCCGTGTCCCCTGCATTGGCAGGCAGATTCTCAACCACTGCGCCACCAGGGAAGCCCCCCCCCGCCCACAGGGATCTTTAGGTACATGACCTTCAAGTATGAGGAGGGAATGACTACAATTGAAATATTGTTCTTGTAGTCAGTACATTTCTGAATAGCCATGCTGTTTACAGGCGGCATCCTCTACTGGAATCATCTATTAGACATGTTGACTTGCAGCAGTGTGTACTCCTATCCCGTAATGAAAGAAGGGAGACCATTTGGAAAATCTAAGGCCAATCATCTTATTTGTCACAAATTTAGCTGTAGGATATAAAAAGTCATTGCTTTCTAGCTCCTAATAAGCTATTTTCATTTGGCCATTTATTAGCCTTTCCTGAACCTAAGCCCTCTGGGCAGCTGTCAGTCATTATTGTGTAATGACACATAGGGCATGGGTAAGAACGAAAATACCTCATTTTTCTCTTTAAAAAAGAGAAAAAGAAGTTTTTTTTCTCCTTATATCCAAGGAAATGTATATTTTATATCCATGTGTATAAATGGATTGCAAAACCTGTGTGGCCTCATTTCCTTGAGTCTAGCCTCCTCAATTCAGTAAATGCCATGCTCCAATAATATGGATGGCAATCCCGAAGAAGGTTGTAGTGATTCACTATACAACACCTATAATAAGACAGAAACCATTTCATTATCACCAGTTAATTTTTTTTTCAGTAGGAAACAGAAACCCAAAACAAGCCAACCAGCACTAATGAAGAAATACTGGCCCTCTGCTCTGTCTCATCGGTTACAATGGAAGGCAGTTTGACTAATGAGAAGTGCACAAATACAGCAGGTTAATTGCAGGTTACTAATTCCCATTTTTTCCCCCCAAACCTAGAAAACACAAATGCAAGGGAAGATGTCTCTTTTTGATGAATATTTCTTGTTCTTAAAATTCATTCTTAATCCAGAAGATCTGATATGAGATTATAGCCCTATAAATAAAGAGTTGAATTAAAAAGGGTGCTTTTGTTGTTCAGTAGATTTTATTACCCATCAGTAATTACTGCTGGAGCTACCTGTCTTGTCTAATATTTTTCTAATTGGAGAAGATTCCTCTGTTATTTTAAAAGAATGTCCTGATGATGGTTTTCAAGTTGAAAATTGGTCTGTCATTGAATAGTTATACATTTTAAAGAAGATACTTTCGATGGTGATGCACTATTGGAGCAGCTAATAATGCGAAGAAAAAAGTAATATGGTGATCATATAACATCAGTTATGAAAACTGTCCTACATTTAGAGGGTATTAGACTTAACTGGACCTGAAGCATAGATGTACCCACTTTAAAACAATCTAAACTACTAAATCAATAATACTCCAAATGCCTTGTGGAGAAGGACATGCCAGGAAGCAAGCATCCTATCAATCTCAGGGCATCCTTAGATAAGATACACTACACTTAAGATGAGAGACTTTGTGTTTTATTTCCTTAGCACAAAGAACTTACTGAGAAAATCAAAAGAACAAAACAACAGAACAAGCACTCTGTAAAGTTTTAACTTTCCTGATAAGAGTAGAAACCCTTAGTTACACAAATTCACAATTAAGAGACAACTCTTGGAAATGAAAATTTAAACCATAGGACATATATCCCTTTCAAACTATATTACCTGAAACTACTAAACTTAGCATATAACCACTAACATATAAGCTGGATATTTTTAAAGAGAATACTTAATTTGAATATATATTATGTGAAGAGTTATATACTCACATTAGAAGTTTATCCTGTAACTAAAGAGATTAGAAATCCGTAGAATATATTTTCTTCTGATTCAGGGAAGCAGCATGGAGTTGAGCATGAGCTTTGCAGTCAACAAACCTGAGTTCAAATTCTAGTTCTGCCCCTACAAGTTATTTGAGCTTGGATAAATCATACAACTTCTCTGAGCCTGTTTCCACATTAAAAAACTCTACCGACCCTTATAGCATTGTTATTTGAAATATACGTACCATCTCATGCTTGGTAGGCCTTCATAATAAGCGGTGCTGCTTCACTTTTTTCTCTTGCTTTTTTGTTTGAATTCAACCCACAAATTATAGTTTCTATAGAACATTTTCAAGTCCTAAGAACTACCTGTATTTTATGACTTATTTTCAGTAAAATTATTATAAATAGGCATATAAATTATTAAATGTGAGGCACAGCTTTTCTGTGGGACTAATAGAATGGGAAAACATAAGTTACAGAATTCCCAACTAATTTGGAATTTATTTGTTTCCTGGAAAAGAATTAGTCCCTATTTTATTTTTTTTCCAGGATGGCTTTGTGTGAACTCCACATCTTTGTTATCAATTTTTCCTCCTTGTTGACATTTGAAAAAAGGTTTGCCTTCTTCCCCACAAGAACGTTTTGGAAGTAAAGTTTATTAAATAGTGTACTTATAAATGCAATTGGTTACTAATTTGTTATTAAGAGATATGATATGTAGTATTAGCACAATAAATTTTTTTTAACATTATCTGGTTTTTAGATGTAATAGTATTAACCTAAAACATAAAGTAGTCTTCTAGGACTTTTTGCTATATCCACACATATTTAAAATTTTAACTGTTTTAAAAATATTATATATAATTACATCTATCTTTATAAGTTCTAGAATTACTTATTTAACCCTAAAAATGTATGTTGGCTCTCATTATGTTTACTAGTTGCTTCACTCCTCACTGAAACAGCAGTTCTTTCTATTATCAATTATCTAAAATATCTGAGGCATCAACATGGAGCAAATATATCAGATTTCCTAACAAACACTTGACATTAAATAAAAAAGAGAAAGTGAGTATGATCAGTAGAATAACTACCCCCCACAGCAACTCCCTGGCCAAAGATGTCCACATCCTTATCCCCAGGATTTGAATACGTTACATTATATAGCAAAAGGGGAATTAAGGAAGCAGATGGAGTTGAGGTGGTTGATCGGCTGGCCTTAAAATAAAATGATTATCCTGGAATACCCAAGTAGGCCCATAGTAAACACAAGGGTCCTATTATGGGTTGAATTGTATCCTCCCCGCCCCCCCAAATTCATATGTTGAAGCCCTAACCCCCATTACCTCAAAATATGACCATTTTGGAAATAGGGCCTTTGCAGAGGTAATCAAGTTAAAATAAAGTTATTGAAGTGGGCTGTAATTGAATATGACTGGTGTCCTTATAAAAAGTGGAAATTTGGACACAGGTACAGAGGGAAGATGATGTGAAGACACAGGGAGAGGACTGTCCTCTACAAGCTGAGGAGAGAGGCATGGGCCTGTCTCCTCAGCTTGTAGAGGACAGTCCTCTCCCTGTGTCTTCACATCATCCCCTCACAGCCCTCAAAAGGAACAAACTTTGCCAACACCTTGATCCTGGACATCTGGCCTCCAGAACTGTGAGACAATAAATTTCTGTTGTTTGAGCTACCAGCTTGTGGTACTTTGTTATGGCAGCCCTTGCAAACGAATTCAAGTCCTTCAAATGTGGAAGAGAGAGGCAGAAGAGTCATAGAGTGATTCAAGGTGAGAAAGACTTGACCAGCCACTGCTGACTTTGAAGATAGAACGGGCCATGAGCCAAGAATGCAGGCAGCCTCTAGAAGCTGGAAAAGACAGGAAACGGATTCTATCATAGAACCTCCAGAAAGGAATGAAGGCAGCTCTGCCGACACCTTTATTTTGGGCGAGCAAGACCCATTTAGACTTCCGTACTACAGACCTGTGAGATACTAAATGTGCACTGTTTTAAGCCACTAAGTAGTAATTTGTTACAGCAGTCATAGAAACCTTATACGGCGAATAAGTTTAATTACTCCTAAGTGTGAAATTTGATTTCCTTAGGATCCTGCTTGGCCTCCTTTTGTTCTGGTTTTGTCTCTTGTGGATTCAAAGCTTTTGGGCTCTTGCTCATTCTTCCCTGTCTGCTATTTTGGAGAACATGTAAAACATTTTTAAAGGAACTCATCGTGCCTCTTCTCTTCTCACTTTCTTAAGAATTGCAAACTCTTTTAGGATGTTCACTTGCTGTACATAACAGGAAATGTTTTAAAAATGTGCACCTTTTCTAAAAAGGCTAGAGAAGCCCTTTATACTAAGACACACAATAGACCCATTTTCTTATTCCTCTCTTCTTCTCTGAAATTACTTTACAATCCTTGATGTACCTCTTAAGTCACACCACAGATGGCCATTAGTATACTAAGAATTAAGAATTGATTTTACCTGTTTAAGTCCTAATATATTCATCCTGTATTCTCACAAGCCTCCTCAGTAATTCCCCAGTTTTTCACAGTAATTTAGCATTGTGTAAAGTAACAGTCAATAGATAATCTTCAGGTAAAATACAAGCATGCCAGAAGAGATTTTTTTCACTCTTTCTGCTTTGTTTCACTATTGGAAATGAAATTAGAAAAAGGAATTATGAAAAGTTGTGTGTGTGTGTGCAGCAACGTTATAAATTTCCAAATAGCATTCACATTTTTCTAGACAAAGCTGTATAACAAAAGCTTTAAAATTATAATTAAGGCATGCCTAAATCAGAGATGCTGTCTACTCATTATAGACTAATTTCATTAAAAATTAAGAAATACAACTCCCATTATTGTTGTAACCTATACCAGTTGCTATTCTTTTTTTTTTTTTTAAGTTTTTTTGGCCGTGCCACATGGCTTGCAGGATCTTAGTTCCCCGACCAGTGATCGAACCCAGGCCCTCAGCAGTGACAGTTGCCATTCTTTAAAAAATATCAAATATCTGTTATTAAAAAACACAAGAATCTATGGGCATGTCCAGTTCTTTAATGCATATCTTAGAGAAATAATGTATGCCACATTCATATTTAAAACATTAATTTAAAATTTCTTAATGACCTAACTCATGTACTTTAATAAAGTCTAAGGAAACTTAAAATGGTCAAAAGAAGGCCATAAGGGAAGCAGAAGCCCTTTCCTTCTAACTTTAAAAAACATCCTCAGTATTTGAAGTGCTTACCATAAATGCTAAGTACACTAATGATGTCGGTCTAGATTCCTTGCTTCATACCAAATGGCAGAATGGTTTATTTTTCTCTGGCCTCTGACATTTACACAAGAAATGAATAATATCTAGGATAAGAAAATTCAGGAGACTAGTTTTAGAACCCTATGAAATTTGAGAATTTAGTATTACAGATTCGTTGATACAGATCTCACAATCATTTATATTTTTGAATGATCATCGTGAGGATCAAATTAGATCATGTATATGAAAACTGTAAGAGGTTTAAAATGTGCAGTGTTTCAAGTAGTGTTGTTTTGTTTTTTAAGTTGTAAGTGTAACAATAAAACAATATTTCTACCAGAAAGTTTTTACTTAAGGAGTTTTAAATACTTTATAAATGTTAAACACATAAATCCTCCAAGGTCAATTCCATTTTGTAAGGAGTTGAAGATTTGTGATATCTAGTGTGTGGTCAAACATTGCATCACATTGAAGTGTGACTTTTACTACTTAAGTAGCTTAGAGTTTTGTAGAATCCATGAGTTCCAAGAAAACATTTACTTGCTAAGAGACTCCATTTCCAGGAATCTGTAAACTGACTATAAATACAAGAGTTTTTAGGTTTGGAAAATGTAACATCTCAACTATGTAATCAACAACCTCCTTTCTCTGATATATATATGAGAAACAAAAAATAAGTTTAAAAAAGAGGTGGGGGGTATGATTCTGAGTTGCCAGGAGAGAGTTTAAAAAATTCTTTGATTAAAGCTCATATTGTTACTCACTGGACCCTTTTTTACTCATGGGACTATCGCTGGAAATCCATCACTATGCCAAAGCATCTGAAAAAAGTGTGGTGGTCTGGTTTCCCTGCAGATTAAACATAGCTAAAACTCCAAAACTTGATATAGGAATTAAAAAACCCACGGCGTCTGGGACCAGCTATTAGAGGCAAACAGCCCTGCAATCCTGAGTAGAACCCGAGGGAATCTCTGTCTTGTAGTCCAGCTCAATAATGGATGTTCAAAATGGCATCTGACTCTTCACTGAGAGAATCTTTGTGAAGGCACTGCAGTCGTCATGGTAGGGGCACTGCTGATTCACTCCACAAAGGTTATTGATCACCTCCTCTGTGCGAAACAAAGGTGAATGAAACATACTTTCTGCTCCTGAGGAGCTTATGTACAGCGTACTGGGGTGGCAGGCAGATGTGAAAAGAAGTAATTTCTAGATAGAAGGTTATGTGCCCTGAAAGTGGAGACAAAATACTATGGAAGCACAGGCTTTCCCTAGTAAGAAATGGGATTTCTATCCAAATTAAAATAATATAGTTTAGATGCTTAAAGATTAAAGATGGATGTAAAACCTCAACTCTTGCTTAGCTATTCAGAATGACTCATTCCCCAGACACTCCTGTAGTCATAGCTTTATCATGTTTTTTCATTGGTTTGTTTTTTGTTTTTTCCCCTAATAGTTAAGTTACAAATATAATTTAAGACATTTTAATTAATTTAAAGTAATTATAGAGATGACCATTGTGAGTTGGACTAAAGGTGCAGTTCTAAGGCGTTCTGACACAATCAGACTTTGGCACTGCACTGTATAATCTCAATAACACTGCCTTGTATGAAGATGAGCTTTACTAGTACTTTCTTTTCCTTCTTTCTTGCTTTCTTTCTATCTTTTCTTTTTAAAAAACAACATAAAGAATCACCCAGAGGAGGACTATCCATCTCATTTCATTTAGATCATGAAGTTATACACCATCGAAGGCCAATTTTTCCTCTGTAAGCTACCACCACCTTTGATGTAATAAAAGTCTGTTACTACCATCCAGTGGGACAAATTCCCTGACTCTTGATTTAAGTAAGATAAAATAAAATTTTATAGACCTTCTTCATAAATCCACAATAAGTCGTTATTCTCTCTGTGACATGTAGCGCAAGCCCAGAAAAATAAGCATCACCTTAAGCCACATGAATATTCAAGATTTACCGTCTTTCAGCTAAAAGAACAAAAGTAGTTGAAATGTATTGAAGCATGCCTTTTCATTTGTTAATTAAAATAATACATTAAGGGCTGCTATGTTTTTGTTTTACTGATGTCTCTTATGTTTTCCTAATCTTAATTCTTAACTTTGAGAAATACTCTTTTGTTCTGCCCCCTATAAATTAGCTACAATGGAAAAGATATTACAGCCTGCTTGTTACGTTGTTATTTGATGGAGAGTAGAATTCCCTAGTTCGAGAATTTGGGGGTCCCATAGAAAGTACACCACTTAATAAAGAGATTCCAACCCAGGGCTTTGGTAAAAACCTTCCTGGACGTGCCTGGCAGCCTTGCTCTGTCTTACAGCCACTACTGCTTACCTTCATCCCAGATGACTCTTGGAATGGTTTAAGTATGTTCTTTCTGATCACCCAAGCTGGACTGTAAACTCCCCAAAGAGGGAGGAGGCCACATACCTTTGTTTTCTCCCCAATTCAAGCACAGATCTGGGCATGTTAGGGGAGCAGGATAAACACTCGTTAATTAATCATAAAAGGTGCATCTGCTTTCTTTCATTTCTGCCCCTTGGACCATGACGAGGCAAGAACAAGACATAGAACTTTTCCAGGGCATTCACATCTTCAAAGTCTCTTGTCTCAAAGGTTTTACCTTCTGCGAAGGCTGGTAAACTATGATTTTGCTCCTAATGCACTTCCATCATTGGTCAAAATTGATGACATTTTGAGAAACTCTGAATAAATTATATATGCGTGTACATATTATATTAATATGTATATTTGAGCAAAGATTACTCTGTGATGTCTTCCATGATTACTCTACTTAAAATTGCTGTTTCCCTCTCTCTCACACTCCCCTTCCTCCTCTTTTAATCTGCATAGTGCTTATTACTGTCTAACATATTTAGTTGACTTATTTTGTATTTATCATCTGTCCATCCCCATGAGAATGTAAGCTACTAGAGGGTTGGAATTTTTGTTTGTATCCTTAACACCTAGGATAGCCCTTGGTGCACAGTAGGTGCTCAATAAATATGTGCTGTAAATAATGAAAGAGGCGGTGTTTACAAGTGGAAAGGACACAGGGTCAGGAGACATACAGCATCCATCTAACATTGGGTCTGTCGATAAATAGCACTTATAGAGGTTCTCCACCCCCCCCTCGCCCCCTGCTATCCCAGAGTAGAGTGTTCCTGTGAAACCTTTAGTAAGCTGAAATGGCATAAAGCGGAGGAGCAATTACCTTAAGACTTATCTTGCCAGCAGATGTGCAAAATAAATTGAGATAAAGCACAGATGCTCACACAGTTGAAAGCTACTGCGGCTTGATGCTGAGATGCTGAGTGTAGTTCCTGGGGAGGGAGCTTGGTGGTGCCATTCTTACTGCCGAGGGTGCATGATGCCTCGGTAACTGCTGGCTGCAAAACAAATGCTGAATGCTAATTTTGATTTTCACCTTCTTTTTGTAAAAGCGAAAATCCTCTTTGGATTTTTTTAGGTTAGTGAAAACAGATGCTAATGTAGGTCTTTCATAAAAGTGAAACGGCTTAAAGAGAACTTTTGAAAAGCCAGGGATACCTGTATTTTTAGGTCTCTGTTTTCCCCATCTGTGTAATGGGAAGAGAGATGTGTACGTTATGGATACTTAATATCTCTGCTGGCGTGAAAGTCATGCATAAACAGAAAAGTATTTTTAAACCCTACAATTGAACCACGCCCTAAAATTTAAAAAAAATTCCTTCCTCATGTTGGTAGATTTTCTTAAGTTTTCTGAAATGTCGTTTTTTTTAAAGTGATGGTTTTGAGTTAAGGAAAGAGAGAAAAAGCTTTCTTAGAGTAAGGGGCCACAGGTCCTTGTACTAGGTCTACCTCAAATTGGCTGTCTGACCTTTGAATGATTCACTTAACCTCTGGAGATGGATCTCTTCTTCTGTAAAATGGAGATTAACAATTAGAAAGGTTGCACTCAAGACCAAGGGAATGTTTGAAAAACATAAAGCTCTGTGCAACTGTAAATTAATATTGTAATTACTATTATTATAGGTCTGAGGATTATCTTAGGGCATCTTGAACTATCTGTGCTGATAGATCAGTTGCTTTTATTTTCTAATCTGTTGTGTTCTGATGCTTTTATATAATACAGTGAAAGAGACGATAGAAAAATGAAATGGAAAAAAATTGAAAATACAAGCCCCAATTTAAAATTTATTTTTAGAGCTAATACACAAAATATTTCTCTGTCAAATTGCTATAAATGTTTATAAACACTCCCGATTTCTATACTTAGGTGGTCACGAACCATTGCTGGCTTCCATTTAGGCAGCCTTTAATGAGTCTTCTGGTTTTATTACTGTGACCAATGAATGACTGATCAGAGAGGTGTATTTTATTTAATATTATTTTCTGTTCTTAGCTCAATGGTTGTTAGATTTTCCTTTATGCAGATATTTCAAGAGGCTAATTGACTTAGATGATAAAATTCATAAACAAAAGTCAAGTAAATTGAAAAATAGATAAAAGAAAAAAAGTACTAATAGAAAAAAAACCCTGTAAAATCTTCTAGAGGGACAATTTGCCCCTTAGTTTTAAAATTTCATTCAAGTGTACAGCACTGACAACACTGGAATCTGTTAAATATGGTTGGGAGATGTCCTTAAGCACACGTATTTACCCCCTTCTCCTTAGCTTCTTCTGTAGGCTTCTGTTACCACAGTGCTTCCAGCCAAGGAGAAGGGTAATAATAATGAAGCAGTGGGAAAAAGTGAGTGGAATTTGCTTTCGCAAACTAATGGAAACACTTGTAGTCACTATACAGGGCTTGTTAGAGACATTCTGAGAAATAGTCTGAATGACAATCATATGAATTGTCCTTAGACCTTAATGATCTAGTGTCACAGACCCAGACTGAGATTTATCATGCACACTTGCTTGAAAATTCTGAGACACAAATCATGGTAGCTTCTCCATTGCTAACATGAGTGTGGCAAATATGGTGTGATTTCTGCAAGTTGCAACTGACATGGTAAGGGAGAGTTTTGGATGTAGAAAAACATTCATGGTTTTGATGGCAGCTTGAGGAAATGGTCTCTCACCATTTCTCTGCCTGCACGCAGCCCTGGGGCAAGCAGAGTTGGAAATGGGTTGGATTTTATTGCCTGGCTGTGCATTGGTACTCTTTGCTCCTTCTCCCTGGAACGTTCCCACCTTAATCACCGGGTAAATTCTTATTCATTCTTCAGATGTTCTCTCTCTTCTGAGGCCTGACTCAGTGCCACCAAGCAGAGCTTGTAGGGCACCTGTCTCCAAAATGCTTGGCACAGGCTAGCTGCTCCATAAATCTCAGCCCTCCTCCCCATGGCCCCTGCTCTGCATTCCTCTATTACACGCTTGCCACTGGGGGTGGAGGCTGCTTGTGCATCGTTCAAGAGACTGAGAACTTCTACGGCAAGCATTGTTTCTTTCATTTTGTATTCTCTTCATAAATGTTAGTGAATAAAACATTTCATTCATTCATTTATTCATACACCCATCTATTATCATCAAATTTGGAGAACAGGCTTAATTTTCAATGCATGAGCCATGTCCCTCCCTTGTCCCCATTTAAATTGTTTGGGGCACCTTTTCTCAAAGTGTTGGTTACAGATCATCTACATCAAAACTACCTGGGGTGCTTGTTAAATGTGCGTGCCCAGGTTCCACACCCACCTATTGAATATCCAGTCTTAGTTTAGCATCATTTTCACTTCTGCTTCCGTGCTACCACCCTTATTCAGTGAGAGTAGAGTGAAAAAAAAAAAAAAAAAGATTGCATTTTCAACAAGCTCTTCGGTGATTCTTGCACCCTCTAAAATTTGACAGGCACTCCTTTCTTTGGGATGTTGTTAACCATTATTCTATTATCTCTGGCAGAGTTTACCTTGCTCAAGGGACAGCTGCCTGTGTCTGTTGTCACTCTGTGCATAGCAGTGGAGCCAGGGCCCGATGCTAAATTCAGGGCATCAACAGGGCAGCCCAGCACTTACCGTGGAGTTGGCGCTGCCAGAGAAATAGCTGTAATGACGGATGATGCCTGATTACCAGTGACTAGAACCCATGGCCAGAAAGATCAATTTTGGTTCACTTGTAAGGAACAGCCTTTGTCTTCACACGTGTTTAATTCTTCTCAGTATATCCAAATGTTCTTGTCTCTTTAGAAAGAAACCCTAGGGTTAGGACAACTGGACGATTAAAAAAAAAAATGTACGTCTCAGGTTTCTCAAGAAGGACCTATCTCAGTTTAGCACTGTTTTTATTTCTACTTTACCCAGGTAATCCATGCTCCCCACCCTTATTCAGTGAAGTTAGAGTGAAAAGAAACATGAATTCATAGAAGATTGGTTATGAAAGGTTCTCATTTATGCCTATGAGGAAAAGGGAAAAAGATTTCTAAGCTTGGTGCAATTTTTTCTTTTTCTTTTTTTTCCCCTGCTCTCCTAGCTTTTTGTCCCTGCAGTGGGACAAGTGAATATAAAGGAAAAATCTAGACCAAAAAAATCTTTAGAAGCTTTGCGCATAATAAGTGTTAAATCTTTGGGATAAGGAAAATTGAGTCCTTCTGTAATGCTCTGCAAAATGCATTATGGGGGGATGCAAAAAAGAGATAGAATAGAAAATTCACATTAAAGTCATTTATTATATCTACCAAGTTTGAATCAGGGACAAGAATCAGACAGTCAAAAATATTTGTATTCCAGGGTTTAGAGATTTGTTTGACAGCAGGGTGTGGAAATTGAATGTTTTAACTGTTTACTTCATAAGGGATCTAGAGATGTTTGTGAAGAATTATGTAGTGTATTCTCTTGGACTTTAAGACAGAAGAGGGTGCAGGACCAGTTTTGAATAATAGTCCCTAGAATACAGAGTCACTCAGAAAATGTGAAAGAATTGTTCATGGCACAAATATTTAGAATAATTAAAAGCAGAGGCTTGTAAATGAAGGCTTATAAATGATGGGAGAATCAAAGTTCCAGTGCATATACAAAACAATTGGAAAGAATTTTCTCAAATACATTTTGTGACCAAGAAAATCATGCTTACAAAAGCCAACTAAACAATATAGTAATTTAAGAAAACATGAAATGTAATTTAAAAATTCAGATAGAATCAAGCAGCATTATGCTATGACTCATTTCAGAGTCAAAGATGAGTGTCTAAGAATGCAGTGAAGAGAAGGGTTGAAAATTCAGGATAGGTCAGGAAAACCACTGATCCATTTTTTAAGCCAGAATCAAACTATTAACTGCATCTACCCTTAAGGATCATCCTAATGAAAAACAAGGAACTTCAAAAATTGATCTAATTGGGTTTCTTAACTGCCTGTGAATTGCTATGAGCTTGGGAATTAAGGCCCCAAATAAAATGATAACATATATTAATCCCACAAATTATGGATTAGAAAGTTGTTTTTTTCATATATATCTAGGCCGCAGAGGAAAATAAGGATTTTCTTAAGAGATGATATATGCTTCATCTTAGTATTATTATGATAGGTCAATAGAAGTAAGATTTTATTGAAATAATATTTAACTTATAAATACCTAATTATAAATATCTGATTTCAAGATTAAGGAAAAAATAACCTACATGAGAAAAACATGAAAAAATAAGCAGAAGACATAAGTAGGATAATACTATAGCGTGTCTTTAAAATGTCTTAAAAGTGGAAGGTGGATGGTATACACTTGCTACACATCGTAGAGATTCAAGAAATAAATGACAATTCCAAAAAGAGTTTATTTCAATCATAATTGATAATTATATTTTCAATGAATAGAAGAAGCTTAAGTATTTCCTTCTAAACTTATATCTAGGATTACAGAATTTTAAAGCTGGAGAACTCTTGGGTTCCAGTCTGTCTGTGTAGACTTTGAGGGGTCATGTCACTCCTTACTCCCACCCAAGTTATCCCTGGGGACAAAGATTGCTCCCTGGATGAATGAAGAAACAAGTGCAGAGATCAGGAAGGACTTGACCAAGGTTCCAGGGCTAGGTAGAGGTGGAGCCAAGACTTGGTCCCTCTCTCCTGGTTTCAGTCTAATATTATTCTTTCATCTCTTTCGTTCAATCTTATGCTATGATCTTTATCTGATTTTTAATTACATTAATTTATAGGACTTTTGGTCTAATTTTTGCCCAAATTTATTCATATTTCTGAAGATAAAAATCCATGAAAACAGACTTCCACATAAATCTTTGTTTTATTTTATTTTTATGTGGGTTTGGCAGTGTTACAACATCATCTTCATTTTTTAAGCATCTGCACTTGATTTTGTCTTTCCTTTTTTAAAAAATAAGGGCTCATGTTCTATGTTTTAGAGTTTTACAAGGATTTTGTTGGCCCAGTTGCCACAGATGAATGGCAAGTGATAGTTCAAGATCACTAGGAGCTGTAGGTTTCCTACAAATTGACACTTTCACAAATAAAGTGATATATGTTGAATAACTTTCTCAAGTAAAATTGCTACATGTATTCTTTCCTTTTGTTGGAATCTTAAAATGGAGCTTCAAGTCATTGTGAGCTTTTCATGTACAAGGAAGCCTTTTGTGAACATCCTTATGTAACAGTAGGAAAGTCCATATATAACAATAAGGAGTCCTTAATATAACAATAAGAAAGATACTATATCCAAATTTTGTAAACTCATTTATTCTGCTCATATTTATATAATGTATACATAAATTTTATTTCCATTTGTATTGTGTTTTCTTTTTCTGAAATAAAAAACTGCTGTATCTGTCCATTTATTGAGTGCTGAAGGCAGTAAGATGATTTGAACTTAAGTAAGGTATTTGTTGCTTCTCATGATAGCCTCATGAATTAAATGGAGTAATATGGTCTGAAATTATATAAAATTTAGTCAACATATTACCAGATTTTTGAAAATAGCTTAGTCAGTCTGGGGGATGTTCTCTAGTGATGGGGCAATAGTTCTGGATGTGATCTTTTATGGACAAAGTTCTATACATCCCTGTGAGCCTTGGATAGTCCCAGTTAATACTTGTGCCTCAGCATAATTTTTAGAGCATTCCATTTCACTCTGAAAAGTGTCCTGGTTTGGATGACAAATTATATAGTCACTCAATTTATAGACAACACTTTAATCAGGAGTACTTAAAGATCTGCAGGTGACTCAAACCTAGGATAGGATATCTCAAAAGATGCCAGAGTTAAAAATTGAATATCTTGATAAGCTAGATGGATGGGATAAAACAGAAGATATAAAATGTATTAGAGTTTAATGAGGGGAAGGGGGTTGCCTTTAGATCCCTAAAAGTAATCATCTAAGTACAATATGAAGGGACCTTAACTTAAAAGGTGTTCATTAAAAAAAGATCTGGGGATTCTAATTGGCCAGAGGCTTGCATGCTGTTTGCCAACAGTGTGATGTGGATAATCACACAGCAAGGAATGGTGTCTAGACCTGCACTCTCCAACAGAACTGTCTGCAGTGATGGAAATGTTCCAAATCTGTGCTGTCCAGTATGGTAGTTACTAGGCACATGTGGCTATTGAGCTCTGGAAATGTGCCTAGTGAGACTGAGGAATTGAAGATTTAATTTCATTTAGCTTTCATTGATGCGAGTTTAAAATTGAATAGTCACATGTGTCTGGTGGCTCCTGTATTGGACAGAATAGGTCAAGAGCAAGAGAGATCTCAATGGGGGTTGTAGTTGGAAAACTGGAGACTAGTGGCTAAAGGGTTTTTGATAGTTTGTGTGCATTTGAGGGACCATTTAATTCAACTGAACACAATTTTAATGAACATTAAACCATGTGCAAAGCACTGTGGTAGACACTATAGGGTATTCAAAAGCAAGTAAGGTTGTCTGTACAATTATAAATCTTGTAATGTCCTACTGAAACCAACAGGAACACAAGTAAAAAAATCATTAGTGGTGGTATTGCAATACAAGGTCCATTTTAAGGGAATCCAGGGGATGGAGAAGTGAATACCAACCTATGGATCTGAAAAGGTTTTGTGGAAGAGGTGAACTTTGAAAAGTAGTCAAAGAGACGGAGATGAGCATTTCGATGAGAAAAGGCCCAGGGTCAGAAAGAGTATGGGAATGGAGAGAGGATTTGTACTGGTGTGTGTTGTACAATAGAGAACGCTGTGGGAGAGAAAGCTTGTTTGGAAGCAGATGGTGGAGATGCTAATGCTGCTCTAAACACATTGGGCTTTGTTCTCTAGACAATTAAATGAATGTTTCTAAGTTTCTAAATTGATGTATCAGACCCTTCTTTTGTAGAGGCACACATCGTGGAGGTGATTGGAAGTGAGAAAGCCATGGAGTAAAAACCATGGGCAGCAGATGAGGGTTACTTCAGTGGAGGCCAACTGGGAGGCCATGCTGCCTCTCTTTATGTATCTGAAGAGCTGTTAGAGCAAAAGGGATGAGAATTATTCTGTGTAGCGTGGGAGGACTGAGGTAGGGTTGTGGAATATGAAGGCAGATTTTGGATCAATAAAATGAGTAAATAATGAGCACTTCTATGAATGGAACAGACAACTTGTAAAGTGGTGAGTCAGCCCTTGGCCACCGAAGACTCTGTGCTGGGATGTTATAGGGAAGAGTCCATTTGGCTTCCAGATTTTGAGATTTCAAGGGCTGGTCAAAACCAATAAAGGGAGCAGTTAGAGTTGCTAAGTTTTAATTTTGCCAAGTAAGGATATTAAACACTCTTCCCAACCTAAGCATGTGGTATTATCACTATTTAAGATAGGAAAGGACATTGCAACACCCCCTGGCCCCCAAAATAGGAAGAACATAATTTTAAAATAAAGAATTTTTATTCTTTATTCCCAAGAAAAGATAGTGGTTACCCTGATTTCACCCCTACACCCATTTCTCCCCATGATGCTATGCATCTCTGAGAACTTCTACCTCCCTCTTCTCCTCTGTAGTCTGGCTAATGCTAATAAGCAGTGATATTTAAGTTGAAATAATAATTAGTGTTTGTTTAACTGAGAGGCAGCTAATGCAGTCCAGCAGCTAAGGTAATTACTATTTCTTAAATTTAGATTGGGAAAATCATTATTATTGAAACAGTATTACGATAAGCCCCCAGGAATTTGACAGGACAGTTACAGAAATGAATTGGTGGTCCAGGTACAGAATGATATAATAACTAGTACAACAAGTGTCATTTATAAAGCCTCTAGAAATAGTAAAAAGAGAGAAATACCAGCCACAAATAGTTATCATAGAGGACAAAACTATCCATTTCTTTATTATCATAAATCGTGAAGCTTCATTGATGCATATTTTATCACAGCACTCTTGCCATATGTGATCTGAAGTTTCCAAGTGTATCCCCAGGGACCACAGTTACTGATATAGATAATCAAGAATTCCTTTTATGCTTCTCTCAACACTGCCACAGCTCAAATTGAAATTAGCATCTTTTACAATGAAATACCAGTTGCTATCACAAACAGACTTGACAGCTGGAGAGAGAGGCCTGTTTATCCAGTTATTCTTCACGTCTTCAGTTCATTGTGATTTATTAAGATGGGTACTGTAAGTTCCCGAATGAAGAGATGTTGAGTTTTTGCACAGTGATTATCATTTGAATAAAAGCATTGAGAAGCTGTTCTCAGATGGGATTGAAGGTCAAAGATAAAAAAATCACCCGTATAAGCATCTGATTGAAACTATAATCATTTAATTCTCTCAAAATATGTCTTTCTAAGATTGCTTTTTCTCACTCACATAGTTTGAAACATTACTTTCCATTGTAGAACCATTTTGAGTGGAACTTGGTAACTGCATTGAGCACCAACTGTGTTACAGGAACTATGCTAAGAAGCTCCTACGTGTTATCTCATGACGTAGGTAGTCATGACCTCAATCTTGTGACATAGATAATAGGAATATATTTTAAAGAAAGATATGTCAAGTTACTTGGCCAAAGTCCACAGCTTGTACGTAGATTTAGGCATTCCAAAACTGCTGCTTTTTAAACTACCCCATACCACCTAAAAAATCATTTTTTAAAAATTCAAATTTACAGTTTTTTAAAGCAGTTTTTATTTTATATTGGAGCATAGTTGATTAACAACGTTGTGTTAGTTTCAGGTGTACAGCAAAGTGATTCAGTTATACATATATATGTATCTATTCTTTTTAAAATTCTTTTCCCATTTAGGTTATTACAGAAAATTGAGCAGAGTTCCCTGTGCTATACAGTAGGTCCTTATGGGTAATCTGTTTTAAATATAGCAGTGTGTACATGTCAATCCCCAAATCCCAATCTATCCCTCCCCCCCGCCCTTCCCCCTGGTAACCATAAGTTCCTTCTCTAAGTCTGTGAGTCTGTTTCTGTTTTGTAAATAAGTTCATTTGTATCTTTTTTAAAGATTCCTCATATAAGCGATATCATATGATATTTGTCTTTCTGTCTGACTTACTTCATTTACTATGATAATCTCCAGGTCCATCCATGTTGCTGCAAATGGCATTATTTCATTCTTTTTAATGGCTGAGTAATATTCCATTGTGTGTATGTACCACATCTTTTTTATCCATTCATCTGTCGATGGACATTTAGGTTACTTCCATGTCTTGGCTATTGTAAATAGTGTTGCAATGAACACTGGGGTGCATGTATCTTTTTGAACCATGTTTTTCTCCAGATATATGCCTAGGAGTGGAATTGCTGGATCATATGGTAGCTCTATTTTTAGTTTCTTAAGGAACTTCCATACTGTTCTCCATAGTGGCTGTACCAATTTACATTCCCACCAACAGAGTAGAAGAGTTCCCTTTTCTCCACACCCTCTCCAGCATTTGTAGATTTTTTGATGATGGCCATTCTGACTGGTGTGAGGTGATATCTCATTGTAGTTTTGATTTGCATTTCTCTAATACTTAGCGATGTTGAGCATCTTTTCATGTGCCTTTTGGCCATCTGTATGTCTTCTTTGGAGAAGTGTCTGTTTAGGTCTTCTGCCCATTTTTTGATTGCATTGTTTTTTTTTTTTTTGATATTGAGTCGCATGAGCTGTTCGTAAATTTTGGAGACTAATCCCTTGTCTGTTGCATCATTTGCAAATATTTTCTCCCATTCTGTGGGTTGTCTTTTTGTTTTGCTTGTGGTTTCCTTTTCTGCGAAAAAGCTTTTGAGTTTAATTAGGTCCCATTCATTTATTTTTGTTTTTATTTCCATTACTCTAGGAGACAGCTTGGAAAAGATATTGCTGCAATTTATGTCAAAGAGTGTCCTGCCTATGTTTTCCTCCAGGAGTTTTATAATATCTGGTCTTACATTTAGGTCTTTAGTCCATTTTGAGTTTATTTTTGTGTATGGTGTTAAAGAATGTTCCAATTTCATTTTTTTTTACATGTAACTGTCCAGTTTCCCCAGCACCATTTATTGAAAAGACTGTCTTTCCTCCATTGTATAGTCTTGCCTCCTTTGTTGCAGATTAATTGACCATAGGTGCATGGGTTTATTTCTGGGCTTTCTATCCTGTTCCATTGATCTATATTTCTGTTTTTGTGTCAGTACCATACTGTCTTGATGACTGTAGCCTGTAGTATAGTCTGAAGTCAGACAGCCTGATTCCTCCAGCTCCGTTTTTCTTTCTCAAGATTGCTTTGGCTATTTGGGGTCTTTTGTGTCTGCATACAAATTTTAAGATTTTTTTCTTCTAGTTCTGTGAAAAATGCCATTGGTAGTTTGATAGGGATTGCATTGAGTCTGTAGATTGCCTTGGGCAGTATAGTCATTCTGACAATATTGATTCTTCAAAACCAGACAAAGATACCACAAAAAAAGAAAATTACAGACCTATATCACTGCTGAACATAGATGCAAAAATCCTCAACAAAATACTAGCAGTCTGAATCCAACAATACACTAAAAGGATCATACACCATGATCAAGTGGGATTTATCCAAGGGATGCAAGGATTTTTCAATATCTGCAAATCAATCAGTGTGATACACCACATCAACAAATTGAAGAATAAAAACCATATGATCACCTCAATAGTTGCAGAAAAAGCTTTTGACAAAATTCAACACCCATTTATCATAAAAACTCTCCAGAAAGTGGGAATAGAGGGAACATACCTCAACATAATAAAGGCCATATATGACAAACGTATAGGTAACATCATACCCAACGGTGAAAAGCTGAAAGCATTTCCTCTAAGATCGGGAACGGGACAAGGATGTCCACTCTTGCCACTCTTATTCAACATAATTTTGGAAGTCCTAGCCATGGCAATCAGAGAAGAAAAAGAAATAAAAGGAATCTAAATTGGAAAAGAAGAAGTAAAACTGTCACTGTTTGCAGATAACATGATACCATACATAGAAAATCCTAAAGATGCTACCAGAAAACTACTAGACCTCATCAATGAATTTGGTAAAGGTGCAGGATACAAAATTAATACACAGAAATCTGTTGTATTTCTATACACTAACAATGAAAGATCAGAAAGAGAAAGTAAAGAAACAATCCCATTTACCATCACATCAAAAAGAATAAAATACCTAGGAATAAACCTACCTAAGGAAACAAAAGATGAAAACTATAAGACGCTGATGAAAGAAATCAAAGATGACACAAACAAATGGAAAGATATACTATTTTTGTTGGCTAGATATTGTATAGAGGCAAACTACACATAGTCCCTATGTTCTTCTGATAATATTTGCAGTTAGCATTTATTGTGTTTCCTGTGTTTTAGTGAAGGTGCAAATACTTTATATAGATAATTGAATATTATTCCTTTGAGATTGGCATTATTACTCCCAGTTTTCAAATGAGTGAGCTTGCTCAGAAAGATGAAGTTAACTTGTCCAGGAATTTAAGTAACTTGTTCAGGGAGA
The DNA here is from genome assembly GCF_028564815.1 of Eubalaena glacialis. Taxonomy (NCBI): domain Eukaryota; kingdom Metazoa; phylum Chordata; class Mammalia; order Artiodactyla; family Balaenidae; genus Eubalaena; species Eubalaena glacialis. The sequence goes on from NC_083730.1 coordinate 15,020,240, forward strand.
GTCAGGAACAGTGATTTAAAGCAACGAGACTCCAACGCTATTGACTAATCCTCCAACCAATGCTGCAGGAGCTTATCATCAGATAGAGAGATGGACACCCCCGTTCACAGAATGTGGGATAGGTTGTGGTCAGTGGTTCTCGATGTATGATCCTGGAACCAGGAGCATCAGCTGTACCCAGATTGTCGGATTCCTGAGACAATGCACTTAATAATTACACAGCATTGCTATGTTGTGTCTTCTAAGAGTCATCAAGGAGTTTGCATTTCATGGTATAGGTAACGTGGAATTACTGACAATTATTACCCCTCTGCAATGCCACCAAATCAGTGAGTTCACCTAAACACCAAAATCCTTCTTAGTAGTAAAGAAAGGGTTGTGAGCTACGTCAGAGACTGACCAGGTGCTAATGAGTCCCATTTCCTCTTCCTGGGCACACAGAAAGAGTACATTTCCCAGTCTCCCTAACTGTTAGCTTTGGGTCATGTGGCAGGGTTCTGGCCAAAGAAAGGTAGCTGGAAGTGGCATCACCATTTTCGTTACTAACTAGAAAACATTCTGAAACATGCTTCACACTTTGTCTTTGCCTCTCTGCTAACTCTGGGCAAAATTCTCTGCCCCCTAGGTGAGGCAGAGCTACAAGATGGAAGCAGCCTGAGTTTCTGAGTCACTGCTTGGAGAGAAAGTACTCAGAAGGTCCACCTGACATGAAATTGAACTGTGATGTGAGTAAGAAATAGACTATTACTGTGTTAAATCACTAACATTTGGTGTTTTTGTTATAGCACCTAGCAGATATTACCCTAAATACTACTTACAGCAATGGCCTTGGGCCTTCACACTGCACCCTTTCTCTTTCCAATGCACAACAAGCTTCAGTTGTCCACTCCATAGCTACCTTGACATATCAGCTTGAGACGCCTGGGAGTCCAGCTCTAGAACCAAGGGGATTATTGAAGGGAGTACAGTCTTGTTAGAAAGTTAAGTGGCCTGCTAGAAGACGAGAATAGAGGCATGGAGACCACCAATAATTTTAAGCTAGAAATTTAAACAAAAATGACAAGGAATAGAACATAAAGCAGTAGAATGGAGAGAAAAACCTAGATTCTTCAGATATTTTGTAAGACTTGACAGCAATAGACATTGCTAAACAACATGAAATTCAGTGGCCACCTAAGCAGTACAGAGGCACTTTGGCAGGGAGCGGGGAGGGGGCACTGAATGGTATTGGCAAGAACAATGGCATGTGGTCCTGGAATCCAGTCTCAGGTTAGTCAACTACTGTGTGACCACTGGGAAAGTCACTTAAACTCAGTGGGTTCAAATAGCGTTCAGGGATTCCTTAATGCTTGAGTCAATCTAAATGTGACAAAACATTAATAAGCTTTATTGGTTAAAGTGTCACTTTTAAGGACTGAATGTATACGTCCACCTCAGATTCATATGTTGAAACCCTAACTACCCAGTGTGGCTATATTTGGAATAAGGAAGTAATTAGGTTAAATGAGGTCATAAGGGTGGAGCCCTAATCCCATAGGATTAATGTCCTTATAAGAAGAGACACTAGAACTCTCCCCTCCTCTCCCCTTCTCTCTCTCTATCTCTACTTCTCTCTGTCTCTAGACACATACACGTGCGCATGTGCGCACATGCACACACAAAGAAGAGGTCTCCAAGGGAGAGCCCTCACTAGACACCAACTCTGCTGGCACCCTGATCTTGGACTTCCATTTTCACCCCCCAGCCTGTGCTATTTTGTTACGGCAGCCTGAGCAGTCTGAGCAGTCTGATATGTGACCTTTGCCCTGATTCTCTAGCCATCCATTTAAATCATCAGCTCATGTTCATTTGTGAAGATATAAACCAGATTACATTGTGGCAAGCTACGGTGTGAGATTGATCAAAACATCCAATTTTGATGTTTTCTTTTATCACATGCATGTGGCTATTTAGGAGTTTATATAGCACTTTGGTCTTATTTGGGATGTTGCTGCATTTGGTTTTTAGTCTTGGTTTGGAGAGGTATGGCTTGAATGAACACGTTCTAATTCTCAGTGCAGAACCTGTAGGTACTGAATCTGTAGCTATCTGTGGAAAAATTATTGTCACTGTACTGTGTAGGAGCGAATCTCTAAAAAGTGCATGCTAACAATAGTGAAAAGGGTATACTTCTTTACACGGTCAAAACCAGAATGGAGTCATTACAGAATCTGTAGGAAACACTCATTACGAACTCAAATTCCTTCTAAATTAGCCTATTTCCTGGATGTCTCATATTCAGACATCTCATCCTGGGAAGACATATTCAGAGAAATACTTGTGAATGAGTATTTCAAACTGCCAATGGTTAATAAATGTCTCCAGTTCTCCCTGGGAAGTGCCCATCTCCAGGACCTAAATCCACCTGCTCATGTTGGATTTGGGTTGGATTCGCTCGTAAGAGGCAGATGGTGAAGGTCAAACAAGATTTTTAACCTGGTAGGACACAGAGAACATATTTGCCAGAATGCCACCTGGTGCCTGGAATTCAGAGACGGAGACCATGGCTAGTTGTTCTGGTAATTCCAATGTTTCTCACAGCCAAGCCTAAAGAGCACATGTTTCAACTTTTGTAGTCTTCAACCTTTAAAGCACAGCCCACATGCAGTTTAAAAATAAATTTTCTTTCACCAGCATGTCACAAAGCTATACCTATATTCCAAGGAGTAAACATAAATGTAATTATTCACATGCATTTTTTAAAAGCTGAAAACTTTCCCTTTTCCACACAATCCTACTTTACTGCTCCTTCCCAACACCCTTCCTAACTTTCCTTTTTCTCTCCTAGTGCTAGTTGTACTCTTGTGCCCCTCACCTTCTACCTTTGTGGCTCCTCCTTTCCTGAAATGGCAATGACCCTCTGGAGTTCTCATCTTTCTGTGGCTGTGTCGATCAATGAGCTGAGGGGAGTGTGGACTTAGAACACTCCCAGCATCGAGCTGGCACAGAAGAATGTTTCAAGGTAGAAAAGAAAAAATGTTTCAAGGATATCGTAAAGCACCAGGCCATTGGTTGATGAGCCCTCACCATTCAGAGAAGGGAGCTCTGTGCTGTAGAAAAGGAAAATACCGCGTCTCTCCTTTGAAGAAGTTATGACTCTTATGGGGGAGAGAAAATATACACCTGAGACAAGAACCATCACTGGTAAAAACAGTATCAAACGTGGTGCAGAAATGTAATTTGGCGTAGGGGAGAACAACAGAGTCTTGGGGGTGGGGCAGAAAAATCTATAGCTAATGGTGGTCTCCTTCAGGAAGTTAAGTTTTGAGTCATCTTTTGGGAAAAAGGATCAGATATAGGTTCCCAAAAATGTGGTTTCTTCAGGAAGAGGGGGTGACAAGCAAGGCTGTGGCAGAAACAGGGGACCGAAGGAAGATTAAGGAAAGTGACTTCTTTGGCTTGGAAGCTCTGTATTTTCATTTAAAAACTTTTGTTGAGACCTAAAATGTTCCAGTGTACCAAAGAAATAATATGAAATCAATTGTAGCCAAGAGAAGGGTTGTTGGCAGATGGTGCTGAAAACATGAACTAGCACATGTGGAATTAATTTGCAAAGGCAGAACTCTCTTCACCCAGGAGGTATCTTAATTGCTATAGTCATCAGCTAATGAAACGATACTGGGTTCTTTAAATGCATAGAACACTGGAGGGAGGACAAATAATAATAATTGGCTAAAAAAAACACCGTGAATTTTAAGGAAATGTTAGCAACATGTCCATCTGAAAAGGAAGAGAAACATGGTCTATGGAATTTCTCAAAGTTTCTAAAAAGCTATGTTTCCCCTTCTAAATGTTATTGAGAAAACTCTAGATTATCCTGGAGGGAGGCCATGTGAGGAGAGGGTAGAGAAGAGCTAAGACATACTGTGGCTGCTCTGAGGAAGATGATTATTTCAAGTTTATTGACAGCATCTCATCTCCTTAATTATAGCTTTGTTGACAGCTATTCACTTTGCATGCACAGGATCCTTTTGAAACGATTTGTATTCCAACTTGCCTTGGAACCAGAGAAATATTTAAGAGAGATGGTGTTTTTGTTTTTGTGTTTTTGATAGCGGTAAAGAGTCTGGGGTCTGTCAGACCTGGGGTTGTGTCACTGGGGCAACTCTTCCTGGGTTAACCCTCTCAGCACCTCCTCCTATTTCTTGCCCTCCAACCCACACATTCATAAAATCACGGGAGCTCTAAGGGAATAGGAAGCAAGAGCAAGAATACAACCAATGAACCATCCAGTTATCTGGCGTACTCAGCAGAAAGTAAGCTCAGCTCTGGTCTGGTGAGTATGGCCCACAAGCACCCCAGGACAAGTAGGGAGGAGCTGAGCTAAGAAAGGAGGGGGAAAAAGAAGTTTCTAAGCTTGGACATCTAGACTTCACTTATGAGATTTCCTTATCTTTTTTTTTTCCATATAGGCTTATTTATTTATTTTTTTAAAGTAGAATGAGTTTATTTATTCCTTCAAGAATACGTAAAAAAATCATCTACAGTGTTCCCATTGAGATTTCTTTATCTTTTTAAAAACTGAATGCTAGATCCCCAGGCTTACCTGTATTCAAGTCAAAGGCCAAAAACTCTTCTTTAGTCAACTATAAATGATTTGGAATCATTTACAATTTCACGTAATCCTGACCTCCTGTTCTCTCAATTAGGGTAGCTAATGTCATTGAATTAGACTATGCAGTTAACCTCATATCTACCTAGATTTCCCTTTTATGCCAAGCCTCAAAGAGAAATGTATGTGTCAAACTTGCATTTTATTTTAGTATTTTTGTGTTCCTTGAAAAATTCTACTTACACTCATAAATAAAGAATACTTGTCAGAAGCTATGCTTTTCAATATTTTAAAAAACAATTTTTCTGGGCTCCTTCCATAAATTGTTTATTGTTCAATATGGCTGTGACTTTTCGATGCACTTACTTATTTTTGATGTCTTTAATTTGGCTTAAATATTTCTTTTACCCAGCACCAAATGTATGAAAGTTTTCCTTTTATCTTAAAGGTACAAGAGTTATCTTTGGTATCTTCTGTAGGACGTGAATAGTAGTAGGGTTGGGATAGGAAAGGGAAGGTAACATCTCTTTTAACTTGAAGGCTGCATATTATAATGAAACAAACTCCTAAAATGACATATTTCCTCTCTACCCTATGATATTATAAGGCCATGCCTTTGTAGTCACTCTTCTTCTCCTCTGTACTTCCTTTACTTCTGGCCCAGTTATTCAGATCCCTTAGCCAGTGACTTCTAAAGGTGCCATGACTTAAGACCATCTATGCTTCTCAGAACTGTAAATGAGGGTACAGATTGATGCCACTTGGCTTTTGACACACATTGACTCAAGGATCTTGAAGTCCAGGGTCAGGTACTGGCAGCAGCATTTGCCTGGTACATTCTTCAGTGCTTGTCAATGTCTCCTTCCCAGGTCAGTTCCTAATTTATTCTGTCCAAATCCCCTGAATAACCTATCAGATCCTACATTCTGGGTAGCTCACATATGATTGAAGACATGGTTTCATGGTTTCACTCTCTATGTTCCATAATTCTTCGAGTTGTAGAGATGTTTCCCATGACTCATGTTCATTTAGGAGACGTCTTGGTTCTTGATTTACAATATTTCCCACCATGAAGTATATTGAGAACACTCTTTTTATAAGAGTTTCCCTTTATGGAATAATGTAAAAACCTGCGGGGAAATTTGTGAATAAAACAGTGCGCTAATCTCCATTCGACTTCACAAAGTCATATAAATGTTCTTCAAGCCACAATTTGACATGGTAGAATGACACCCTGATGAGAATATGTTATGGTAAGAGGCTCAGCAAGGCAATTATTTTAGACATGAGCCTTGCTGAGCTGTGAACATACAGCACAAGACTATTTCATTATTAGCAGATGACTTCGATCATCCTCTTCTTGGCAATGCAAGCCACAGGGCCCAGTGAAGCCTCCTTCCTTTTGGCAAAACAGCTGCCCTGAAGAGAGCTGCATAAAATGCCACTTGAAGTTCTATAATAAGTGCTTGGACCCCCGCCTACAATGGCCTTGATGTTTTGCAAGAAAGATAAATATAGAATTATGGACTTCAATAAGTGCTGAAGTCATGTAAGCACTAGGGTAGCAATAAGTTTAGAAAGCAAATGCAGAAGAGTGTTTTAAGTCTTTAGCCAATTGTCTGGAATTGTGGGCATGAAGCAGTACTTCCTTCTGGTGACAGGAAGTCACCAGAATTTAATTTGCAATGTTGAAGTTATCTTCAACTGAATCTGAGTTACAAATGGGCTGAATCCAGTGCTCTCTGGCAGAATGGCTTAGAGCTTTTCAGCATCATTTTGGCACTGAAATAATAAAGGCAGAGAAAGTAGTTTTAAAATCAGTTTGGTTTTATGAAATATCCAATAAGATAATCGTAAGACAGAAGATCATCCAACAAGATAATCATGATCAGAAGAGAGCATGATCTCTAGTGATATAATTGGGTCAAATAACTTGACCATTAGAATTTCCAAATTTATGGAAATTCACAGTCCCATTTTCACACTAGTACTTTCAGCCTGGAGACCTGAGTTCTAATTCTCTAATTTACAGAACAGTGTCTGAAATTCCAATACCAATCTTTCTTCTAAAGACATCTAAAAAAAAAAAAAAACCCTAAAACCCTATTTTGCTTATTTACTTAAAGTTGACTCATAGCATTGCACTATTTGAAGGGAGCAACATCATGGATAATAGAAAAAGCAAATAATTTTTAAAATGACGTATTTTAGTCTTTGAAAGGTGTTTTAGGTATTTGCGTTTAAATTAGCCACATGTCTCAAACTCTAGAAATTGCCAACGTTTCAAACAAAATAGTGTACTCCTCCTGAAAGGATGAGGTGGTGTGCTACAGTAGTTATAAATCAGACTTTGTAACTTTGGACTGACTCAGGTTCAAGTAGTAAGGCTGGAATTACTAGCTGTGTGAGCCTGGACAAGTTATGTACCTTCTCTGTGATTCAGTTTCCTCAGTTACAAAGTAGTGATTGTACAGGTTCCTACTTCATGAGGTTCTTATCAGGAATAGATGGGATAATGCTGGTGACGTGCTTTACACAGTGCTTGGCATATAGGAAATGATTCTTATTCTATATGGCACGTGGTAAGATTCTTTCTCCTACTCATTCTATTCTATTTACTCCAATGACTCTGAATAGAGTGGATTAGAGAAAACATAGATCTTGCTTTTATTAACAGAACTATATATAGTAATTTACAAGGTCAATAATAGCCTATAAGAAAGAATTCATATATACTGAGGGCTAGAAGGAATGCTGGAGAGTGTCTGGTACATTCTCCCACCTGTTTGGGCTCAAATTCCCATGGGCCAGTCATCTGCATGCTCCCCTCTGAGGACTGAGCGCTCACTACTTCCCAGGGGAGCTCACTCCAGTGTAGGACAATTCATCATTAGGAAGCTCATCATTATGCTGCAATAGCATTTGCTTCTCCGTGGTTTCCATTCAGGGGCCCTGGTTCAGTTCTCCATGGCAATGTGTAATAAATTTATTTTCTGTCACATGAAGATATTCCAGATACTTGAAGATGACTATTATGGTCCCTCTAAGTCTTTTCTATGTCAGGACTGCCATTTTAAAGACCTTCAGCCATTCATCTGAAAGGCATGTTTTTGAGCCCCTCAGAGGCCAGTGGCTATTTTCTATAGATATGACGCAGGTAGAGCGTGATGCATGGAACAGAATAGGACATCTCAGGTGCCCCTGACCAAGACAAAGCAAAGACAGGATCGACTCATCCCTGGAAAATGTGGGTGTCAAGAGGCCTGAGTTTGAGTCCCAGCTCTGCTTTTCCTTAGCTGAGATAGGCCTTGGGCAGGCCACTCGATCTCTACATGGTTTGTTTTCCTCACTGGCATTGTTCACGGTAAGTTTCATCTTATTAGATACAGCCCATCCTATCAGCCTTTTTGATCATATTTCTTCATATAACGTATTATCTATTCCTCTGGTTTCACTAAAGTTATAAATATGGTCAGCATACTGTCAGGTGCACATCAATGCCTCTAATTAAAGGAAAATGTAATACCTGTCAAGTCTAAACAGAGGCCTGCGATAGAGCATCCAAAACCTATACTAGGTTAACCATAATTTCAGTCGTTTATTAAAGAAGTATTTATTGAGCACTGACTATGTGCAAGGTATAATGTTGGGTTCAGGGGATATTAAGATGAACAAGAGGGTTCCCATCCCTGTTCTCTTGGAACCTGGAGTCTAGTGGACAATCTGTTAATTGGCATTTCTGGGTACTATGGCTTAAAAGTTTTTCAACCATTATACTGATCTTTGTTGGTACAAAAATATAATCACGGCACTCTTTTGCTCCAAAGGCTCTCTTTGGGCTCCAAAGGAAACAAGTTTAGTAGGAACAGAACTGATACTAATAAATGCATGTTGGCTTAATTTTTCTCCCAAAGTTTTGTCTCATCATTTTTTTTTAAAACAAATCATCTATAATGTGGCTAACATAACTATGAGATGTACCTATATTATTATTTAGAAAATGAATGACCTAACCTTAAGTTGAAAATGTGTGCAAAATAAGCAATACATGGAGGTTGAACTTTGTGGCAGTGGTTCCTGATCGGGGTAATTCTGCTCCCCAGGGGACATGTGACAATGCCTGGAGACATTGTTGGTGTTCGCGACTGAGAAGTTGCTACTGGCACCTAGTGGGTAGAGACCAAGGATGCTGCTAATGTCCTACAACACACAGGACAGCTCCTTTTCACTCCTCCAATAAAGAATTAATAATTATCGTGCTTTGTGACCACCTAGAGGGGTGGGATAGGGAGGGTGGGAGGGAGGGAGACGCAAGAGGGAAGAGATATGGGGACATATGTATATGTATAACTGATTCACTTTGTTATAAAGTAGAAACTAACACACCATTGTAAAGCAATTATACTCCAATAAAGATGTTAAAAATAAATAAATACAAAAAAAACCCCCACAAAAAACAGTGAAGTTAAAACACACACACACACACACACACACACACACAAAAGAATTAAGAATTATTTGGCCCAACATGTCATTTGTGCCAAGGTTAAGAAACCCTGTTGTAGGGAGAGCAGTGTAACTGTGTGGTTAGGACTCCAAACTTGGGAGCCAGAGAGTCCTGGGTTTGAAATCTGCCTGGGGTGACCACTTAATCCTATGCCTCAGTTTCTGCATCTGCAAAATGAAGTTGATAACTGTACTGGTTTCACAAAGAAGATTAATGGGGTCATGCATCTGAAGCACTTAGCTCAGTGTCTGGCACAGAGACAAGGACTAAATAAATGGTGGTTATTTTTATTGCCCTTTCTGCTTTCTCTCTGAATGCTACACATTTTAATCGACACAAGCGAACTATATAGATGTATCTGAAGACATGGACAGCATTTCTATATCATGAAGAAATCTGTTGTTTTCCTGTGTTTAAAGAAACGAGCCTCAGCAATTTGATCTCCAGTTGTTCGCCAGCCCTGTGAATCAGATGATAGCCTCTGTGCTTAGCTGCCTGAAGTATTACACTGAGGTGTTGAACTGTTAAATGGATTAATTTTTTAATGACTACTCAAGGATTTTATTTCCAAATGTGAGTATGCTTCATATTTTTAGACTGAATAAATGTTCCCAATATTACTGAGATGAATGCATAGCCTAAGGATATAAAGGTAGATACAACTATAACACTTCAAAACTATAAATTTAATGAAGATGTGCTTTGACTGCTGTATTCTGTTTGCTTTAAATACAATTTGTAGTGAGATTAACGATAGCAAATAATAACAAAAATCTTATTTAATATTTATTTATAAGATGAGCATCCTTGGGAGTTCTTGCCAGTTTGTGCAAAAAGTACGGCACAGATTTAGAGTCTTATTTAATATCCAAAAAAAGCTTACAAGACACATGCTCTCAAGTGTGGCTTCTTCTTTCAATGATGTGATGATGATGCCTTTGCAAATTCATACTTCAGATGAGGCCTTTGATGCAGGGGATCAAGTGATTTGAAAAAGAGAGATACTGGAACTTGTCTTGTTTCTTTTTTTTTTAACATCTTTATTGGAGTATAATTGCTTTACAATGGTGTGTTAGTTTCTGCTTTATAACAAAGTGAATCAGTTATACATATACATATGTTCCCATATCTCTTCCCTCTTGCGTCTCCCTCCCTCCCACCCTCCCTATCCCACCCCTCTAGGTGGTCACAAACCACCGAGCTGATCTCCCTGTGCTATGCGGCTGCTTCCCACTAGCTATCTATTTTACATTTGGTAGTGTATATATGTCCATACAAATACAAATAAAATGAAGATAAGGGAACCTTTGGGTCTGGGTAAGGGTGGGCACAGAGATGACTGTAATGTTCAGTTGGTTTTCCCCCAAACTTAAAAAGTGGGAAGTAGGTGATACTGCCCATTCTACATGTCTACTCAAAACATTTGCATAGAAAAAGATATTAGATGTGAAGATTGAGTGTTCACTTCCATCTGTTTGATACTCTTATCAGAGTGCTAATAATTTTTCAAATTAAAAAACACCTATTTGGTTGCCTTTAGAAACTACATCTAAATGAAATTCCTTTAGCCAATTTCTAATTAAATTGCTAAATGAAATTACTTCTGTTGGTTTTTGAAAACAAATTATGGTAAGTTCATTGATTATTTATAATATGTGAAAATTAACCCCATATTAGGAATTGATAAGGGATTCAAAGTCATTAGTTTTATAAAATGAAAGAAAGTAATAATGAATATGATCTAAAATATACGTTATTCCTTCAGAAAAATATTATGTATACAATATCTTTAACCACAAATTTTTATAAATACATCTAAAATACTTATGCTCAACTGTACTTTTAAAATGTGTATCCAGCAATTTACATCAGCTACTATCTAATAAACTCTGTTTCAATTTACTGGTGGAAAGTGGAAACCAAAGTTTGGTTCCATCCAAGGATATCAGCTAGGTAACAAACAAGCTGCACTGCACATCTTCCCATCCTATTTTGACCACAACCTTAGCACCAATCCTGGTAAACAACTGCCTCTGGGAACAAGGGGTAATTGAATCTTCATGCTAATTCTAGCCTGGTTTTCTCTTGACTGTTAGCTCCCAATTATGCCAACATACTACACTATGTTCTGTTCTCTAGGAAAACACTAAGACCACCTTGTTCATTCAACTAAGGTCAGACCTAAAAGAAAAAGAAAACAGCCTGATGATTTACCTATAGACATTTCAATTCCTTATGGGCACCTGCTTTTCATTTTGGTGGAAGGTCAACATAGCTTATTTTAGTTATAAATCAGGTGCAGGGGCAGATAAGTATAAGTATATTGGGCAGAAGTAATTTCATTGTAGGTTTCTGTCCTCCTGCGGGAGGCTGAACACTGCTGCAGTTGCATGGTTGGGCTTGACCATTTGGCCATATGTCAAACAAACTTCTATGACAACCAGAGGTAACCATTGCCTTGGAATGAAATTATTATTTTATTAATTACCCTTTAATTAGTTGCCATAGCAGCCTTTTAGTCATAATGGGTCTAATAGTACTTAAAAGGTGGAATCTGTGTGATGGCTTCTTGTAAATAATAACCATTTGGTGAACTGCCATCTTTGTTATGAAGAGATACTGTGCATTTTTATCAACTTAGGTATACATAAACACATTCAGTAGTTAGGTAGAACTAGAGAAAAGGAAAGCCTTTAAGTTTTTCCTCTTTTTTTACCTCCCTCATACCCAGACCAGAATATTGCCAATAATTATGACTACTGGTCACAGGCATATCTTGCCAGTTTAGAGAAAGATTTTGAAGCAACAAAGACCATTCAACTATTTGACATATTATAAATTCATCTATCTTGGAAATTCCATTAATTCAATTTTATTTTCCTTATAAAAAATGAAATCAATACATATTTTTTGAGAATCTACTATGTGTAAGATTCCAGCCAGGAACTATGGAACTATAAAGAAATATCTCTTCCATATAAGATACCTCTTTACTCAACGTGGTCATGGCATTTGTTGGAATAAATTTTAAACTTTTGATCAGATTGTCAAACATTCTTATAAATAGCAAAAATACTCCCATTTCAGGCAATGCTGTGCATGTCTTTGACATTTGAACTTTGCATGGTATTTGCATGACCAGCCCTTACTGCTTCGGAAGAAGAAATGAGCTGTATTGCTATAACTTTACTTTGCATATATTTAAAAGATCTAACAGTTTATAGCTTCCCTTACTCTTTTATTGTAGTTATTCATTGATGTACTCCCACACCAAATGTTTGTTCTTTTATGATTCCTTAAACTTAAAAAAAAAACTACATATACCTTGAGGCGAATTGGACCATTTCTCTTTTGCACTGCACTTGAGTGATGCTTTGATCTGAATATTCTTAGGGTTCTAAAATTAAGTTAATCCATATGTAATTAGGAATATTCTTAACTAGACAGTCCTGGTTAGCAGGAGATTGGCAGTTTATTCTGAAAAACTATTTAGCAAACCATGAATAGCAATTAAATGAGAAAAGGCTAAATTTTTCTTTAAAATGGATTGTTTCCATAATTTAATGTGGCAATATGATTTTCTATTTTTAATTGCTGTAGACAGTGCATTTTGTAAAGTAGAATTTTGTCTTTGGAAAACTCGATAGTTCCGTAATTTTGTACCACTTATGCTTTTTTAACACTTCAGTAAGTTTTCTTCCTTTGCAATCCCTTTTGATTCATGATGGATAAAAGAAACTAAAGGTTAGTAAGGACAGTTTTGTACCTCTTAAACTGAGACAAAATGAATATATCTTGGAGAAACTAAGTATTTCTCTTTATGAGACTTTATGACCTTATGTAATTTATTATGCTTTCTTTGTAACATAGTGCTTTTATTCCCAGAACAATTATACTTAATGTCGACACTTAAAAATGTTCCTTTTAAAAATTCAAATAAAGAGAATTTGCTCCATATTCTATGTCAATATTGGGATTCAGGGAGGGTTTGAACTTAATGAATACATGGTTCTTCCTTTCCTCCACCCCAGACAGCAGGTACTTAATGCTCTCTACTCCCTTGCTCATTTCTTCATTGTAGAAGTCATTTCAGAAGGGATTTATGACAGTGCCATCTTTTAGTAAATAACAGTAAGTCACAGTCTACTGCCTGTAATAACTGTAGATGCTCAGCTGCTTAAAATCACCTTTATCACTTAAAATATATTTTCTTTTGTCTCTAAATTAGTATGAAAATACAGAGGAGGCTATTTCTTCAATTAAATGTGAAAGATTAATCACTACGCAATTTATTTCACAATAGAATATAATTAAACGTCAAAAATGGAATATTTACTTCTTAAACCTTATATGTCTATGAAAAAAGTGTTGGAGAAGCACAAAAATCTAGTGCTATTTGCATATATTTTGACTGAGCTGACACTAAGGTTTGCACGTAATAAATCTATTAATTAACACTGGAGTTACCTAATGCACTCATTCCCACTGTAGTTTCCCATGCTGATTTTAGAAGATGAGAAATTTTGTCCATAACCAGAGTAGAACCTGGAGCGGGAAAAATGGCAGCAAGGGATCTTAGATCGCCAGTGTTCTGGGGATATGAATATACTTAAAAAAAAAAAAAAAAAAAACTAACCAGGATTTTCCTAAATACCATCAGAGTAAAACAAGTGAAGATAAAAGTGATGTGTTACTTTTCCATTTCTCCCTTGCTCTTATTTTCGCTGCTCTGTCCTACTGATTACAACGCCACCAGATCAGAATGAACAATTAACTGTCTAATTATTCTGGTCACACCAGCCCACAATGAAATCTTTATTCTGTGTTTACAGCAATCTTTGGCAGAGGCTGTCTTGCTGTTTCTAAACTAAGAAGAACTGCCCTTTGGCTCCTCTCGGCATCAGCTGCCTTGGTTTCAGCCTTGGATGCCAATAATCAGACTTCTTTTTCTTCCAAAGTGGACATTTTTTTTAGGGAGAAAAGACCTATTCTCATCACCCCCCCATATATTCTGGCTGATTTACGTTCTAGCTACTGCAGCTCTTCCTTCCGTATCTCTTTACATTTTTCCTCTCTGCATAGAACACCGTCAGGCAGGGCCCCATTTTAAGTCCCAAACTGCAGAAAATGCTTAACCAAACAGTGCTCACTACTATGAGGGAAAGAAAAATACAGCTACTGGTTTCTGAGTAGAGGGAAGTCAAGGAAATCCCTCCTGCTTTTCTAAACTGCTAATTTTCTAGCTCAAAAGGCATTCAATAACTTCTCCACCAGGGGAAAACATACCCACTTTTCAGTGGCTCTCTTGATTACTTCCAACTATGTACTTAAATTTGCCAACAGCTGCACGTCTCTGAGAAGCTTCAGAACTTGGGGAATATTTACAAATATATAAGGGACTGAGAGAGTACATCTGAATCTCTTTGAAAAGGCAAGGGGAACTATTGCACTGTACAGGCAGGGAGAGAGAAGTTAACAGCCATCGAAAGATAAGAGCAAGGCAATACCTTTACGAAAGGGAGGAGGGCAAAACACCTTGGTTAGCCCTCTTTGGAACATCTGATCAAGTTCTAGTCCTAAAATAAGAGAGCAGACAACAGCCAGTGCTGGGTCTATTGCCCTATACTGCTCAACTGTTTTTTTCCAGAAGAACATTTCCCTGCTCTGCAAGGATGATGGCATCTTTCTTCCCATTCCAGTCTCCAAATCCTATGTGATGGTTCCCCTAACAACCCTTCCATCCTGCCTCTCAGCCCCCAGCACTTACTACATTCCCATTGCCTTTCCTGTGAGAACTGGGTCATAAAATTTTACTGGGGAGAAAGGTAGAAGGGGGCGTTTCAGTAGTATAAACACTGATTAAATTCCCGGGCAACTCTCCTCAAATGAAAGATAATTTTTCTACAAGTATGCACAAAAAAGTCAAGAATGCTGTCATTTTTATGTTTGTACTTTCCTTTTCTATTTTAATTTTACACTGCCACATGGCACACATGCTAAAAATGTATCTCCGTAACCTGCAGTGTAGCAAACTTTCCACAAAACATTAAAATTGAGTATTTTATAGACTGTCCTTTCCCAGGATGCTCAAAGCATTTTTGGGATACAAAATTAGATTATCTCACCACCACAACTGTCCTATTAGAAAGGCACGGCTACTCGTGCATTGGCAAATAGGGAAAATCAGAAGCACTGGCAAGAAAAGGTCATACCAAAGTCAATGGCAACAGCCTAAAGTAGACTCTGAGAGCTTGGTTCCAATTTAAAATACTTCCCATTTGCTCTTCATTTGTCTCTCTCTTTTCTCTGGCAGGAAGGGATGTGGCCAGCAAGGAGGCTTGACCTCATCTCCTGTACTTGGCTTAACTCTGACACACTGTTCTCCCACACTCTTGCCCTGTTTTCTGCGTCATCAGCTGGCCAAGCCTGCACCCTGGAGCAGCTCTGACCAGGGCCAAGCCAAGAGGAGGTGACTGCAGGTGCCCTTGTGGCTGCCTCGGGTGTTGGGAACTGGAGTCTGCCCCTGCCAGGTAACATGCCCAGTGGGATTGCGAGGGTCACGACAAGAGAAAAATAAATTTCCAGATTTCATAAATACATGAAAAGAAAAAGCTGGGTCAAGTATGGGTTCAAGACTGGCAATACCTCCACCCTTCCGGAGCCAGATGAGGCTGAGGAAGGTGAGCCCATAGAAATATAACATTCATCTTTAGCATTGGTGCAAGCACATTGTGAAGTTGCGACTTTTTGTTTCTGTTGTTCTTAGGTAGATCCAATTCCTTAGCTGGGTCCCTGGCTCCGCCACAGCTCTGAGGAGTAATTTTCCTTGGTGGAGAGGAGCATCAGAGATTAGAGTGGGGTCAAGGGACATTTTTTTGTGGGGAAGGGCAGACTTAGTTTCCAGGCGACCTATAACAATCAGAAGAAAAAAATCCTTCCTGGCATTCGTGCCAGTAACAACAGCATTGATAATAGTAATAATAAGGGCAATAATAATGGCACGGTACACTCCGAATCTACTAGGCGACCAACCCCCCAATGCTCTCTGCTGCCAGCCCTTTGACTCTCTGCCTGGTCTTAGCAGAAAAAAACAGCTCTGGCGCTGCCTCCGGGCTGCCCTCCAGGTTCCAGCTTCCACCCCCCCCTGCTGCCGCGTGGTGGATAGCCAGGCAGAGGCTTTTGCTTCGGCGTTAAGTCCAGCCCGCAGTCTCTCCCTGTTGCTAAGGGCACGTTGCAGCTCCGCGATGGCGTTTCCTCTACAAATCTGCAACTTTCACCCCATCTGACCCCTCGCCGCCCCGTCACCCCCGGCTCTCCCTCCACAGCAACTACAAGGAGCAAAGCCCAAACAACTCGCGCGCAATTCAGAGCTTTCCCTGGGAGCGTCAGGGCCCGGAGACAGGAAATCCGAGGAGTTGGCGATGTCCGGCAGGTGGCGGGGACGCGAGGAGTCACCACCACATTCTCCTCCCACGGACGAACTCGGGCGTGGGTGCCGCGCGAGGCGCGGACTGGGACCAGCCCCGCGGGCGCCCGATCTTCCCTGGAGCCTAGGTCTCTGGTCCCCGTCCCCGGCGCGCATCCTCGAGCCGGGGACGCGGCCAGCCCTCTCCCACGCGCTGCTGGAGAGAGGCGCAGCCGCCCGGGGGCAAGCGAGGGCGAAGGCTGGGTCAAGAGGCCCAGAGAGCCGCGCTCCTGGGTCTCCGGTCCCCGTCACCCGGGCGCTCAGCTCCGGCTGCCAGCGCGCCGCGCCCTCAGGCTGCACCACTGCGCTCTAGCTTTCAGAGAACGGCTCCCCAGCCCAGGCAGCTCCTTCACATCCCCTTCCCCCCAAAGTACGAGCAAGTCCAACTCAGACCCGCTCGCGAGCTGGCCGCGGCGGCGGGTAGTTGCGGGCAGAGAGCGGCGCGGAGCTGGACCGCGCGCGGCGCCCGGGAGAACGGGCTCCGGCGCCCTGCGCAGCCCCGCGCTCGGAGCCCAGGGACAAACGCGCGGGGCCCCACCCGAGCTCTCCGCTTTACCTGGCAGGCCCGCGACTCTCCGGGGACGTTCGGTCCAGACTCCTCCGGGGCAGACGTCCGGCTCACATCGCTGCCTCCCCCAGCAGGCAGCCGTGTCCCGCTGGGTTCCTTCGTCCCCGCTCTCGGCGCTGCCCCCGCCCCCCCACCCCCCTACCCCCTCCGTCAAAAGTGTCACAGCTTTTCTGCCTTCGGATCTTTCTCAAAGTCTCCGCGCGGTCGCCAGGAGTTGAGCTGCGATGCCAGGCGCGCCAGCCCAGCCGATGCCCTGCCCCGCCCTGCCGCGGTCCCCTGCGTTCCGCCCGGCCGAGGAGAAGAGCCGCTCGTCGCGGTCACCGTCCCCCGAGCACGGCGCGCGGTCCGCTCCCCCTCCCTCGCGCCTGCCTTAGCCCGAGTGGCTGCCGCCTGCCTGTGCCGCGGGTCCTCATTCCCCTGCTCATGAATATTCTGACAGAGGCTAATGCCGTTGAAGTAAATTGAATTAGCCAGTTGGTGCCAGGAATGTGCGCTCCTTCCTTCCTAGGAGCTGTCTGGAACCCCACCAGAAGAAAGCAATTAGCGTCTGGTTGGCACCCTGTGGTTTAGACCAGTGAGGGGCAAAATGGGTTAATTCTTTAAATGCAGTTTAGAACCGCATTTACATGTTTAAACTCCTCTATTGGCTGAGAGAGTAAGGAAATGTTAAGAGAGAGAGAGGGGAAAAGAAATGGGTAAGCAGGCGTAGGGGGTGCTTCTACCCCCCAAACTCCCCCTGAACTTGAAATGACTTATTCTGCATAGATTATGAATTCTGGAAGAGGCAGTTGATGTGAACAGTAAAAGATGGGCAAGCAGGGTTGGAAAGGAGATGCGTATCAACCTGGGTTTAACTTTGACCTTGAGGATGCTGAGTACTCTAATACTTTTCAATAGGAGTGGGGAGAGTTAGCAGAGGGAGAGGAAAACCTCAGTTATCTACTTTTAGGACTTTCTCCAAATGTTCAGATTGCCCTCCTTTGTCCTCATAGCAAAACCATAGTTGTAAGCCTTTGGGTGAAGTAGGAATGGGGCAGAAGTACCTAAAGGTCAGAAGTTTCAGAGGAGGAAGCTGAGACCACACTTGGATGAAGAGAGCCTCTCAAATCACACAGTAACTATGGCAAGGCCATTCTAGAAGGCAATTCCCAACTACAGTCCAAGCTTCTCTGTCTGGGGTCAAGCAGACAAGGTGAACGGGAGGAACAAGCTCTCTCTTGTCCTGCCTCCTACCCTGGAATGCCAGGGCCTTCACAGTTATTGATTACACTTGGGTTTAGCCAGTGGGAGAGGGGGAATCTTTGCCCAGTTCTGCCTCCGAATCTCTATAATCTTCGGGTGTTTTAAGATTTCCTCCCCCACCATCACTGATTTTCTAAATACAGAAAGTTATTTTGATTGAGTTGATTGTTAGTAAATGATCTATGTATATAAACAACTGATAAAACTGTGTGTATGAGTAACTGATAGAATTCCCACATATGCCATAGAAAGAAATATCCTGGCTAAGGCAATTGTGCCATATTTTAATAGTAAGGCCTAGAATTGGAGCTCACAGTAATAACAGTAATTATTAATGTTAGAGCAGCTAATGTTTTCCAGTTACTTAGTATGTGACATGCATTCGACAAGTCACCTCATTTAATCTTTCCAACTACTCTATTCAATATACACTATTATTTCCCCATTTTAATAGATGACGAAGGTGAGGCTCAGAAAGGTAAATCATGTGTCCAAGTCACATAGGTCATAAGTGGTGGAGACAAATTCTGACCCAAAGCAACCTAATTAATATGCTTGAGCCCTCAAGTCACCAGCAGCCTCTACTGCCTCCTTACCTAAAAAGAGAACCAGTCAATTGATGTTTTGTTGAAGTGACCTGTCCTTGGTGATTAATTTCTTACTAAATTTAGAGGGGAAAAAAGAGGGTTTTTTGGATGGTATGGTTATTTTTACGTGCCAACTTGATTGGGCCACAAGGTGCTAGAATATCTGGTCAAACATTATACTGGGTGTTTCTGTGAGGATGTTTTTGGATGAGATTAACATTTAAATTGGTTGACTAAGTAAAGCAGACTGCCCTCCCCAGTGTGGGTGGGCCTCATCCAATCAGTTGAAGGCCTGAATAGAACAAAATGGTTGACCCTCCCCTGAGTAAGAGAATTCTCCTGCCTGACGGGCTTGGAGCTGGGACATCAGCTCTGCAGATTCTGGACTTGCCAGCCTCCATAACTGCATGAGTCAATTCCTTATTATCTGTCTCCTGCTGATTCTGTTTCTCTGGGGATCCCTGACTAATACAGATGGATACATTCAGTAAATGCTATTATTTGTGAAATTCCCATAAATGTCTATTTCCATCTCTCAACACATTGTCTGGTACATAGTGTACAATAAATATACATTTTTTAACTTAAGATTTTCCAGACATTATTAATAAGGGAGGAATAATTATATATATGGATGAGACTTTATTAGATTTAAATAAAATTTTATCTTTGAAGAACTGAAAATTGGATTATAATAGATTGGCTTAAAACAAGATTTATAGATGTTATATGAGGGGAAATTTTTTATTATTACAAATTTAGGGGTAAGAATGATCAGGTTAAATCTCTGAATTCAACAGTTGTTGAGTATCTGTTAAATGCAAGGCACATTTCTATTCAAATATTTTCTATTGAAGTTCACAGTTAAATCACTTAAAACAGTTGAGGATCTGCCGTATTTTATTCTCTGAAACTTTGGGTAGTTTAAAACCCTTTGTTAAAAAAAGTATATACTGTTTTTTCCCTGTATTAAATATTTAAGATTTTCCTTATCACGATTCCTCCCTTACAATGCTCTGTTGGATCCTTCTTTTATGGAGAGTATCCCCTTAGGATTTAGAGGCAAAAATTCACAGAAGAGTCTTCAGATGTTGGAACGTTTACTTATATGAATATGTTAATATGATTTTAGGGCCCATAAAATGCTATCAGGATGAGTGCTTTCTATATGTGCTCCAGCGTTGCAGCAGGCAGTGTCAGGGAAGGACCTCCAAAGTCCGAAGTGGGACATTGGCACTGGGTAGAGGGGGTGGAGCAACCTTGGACCAGCCATTCACTTTTGGAGTGGACCTAGTTGGTGCCTCTGCCAGGTGGAAATAATAATACCGTATATATTGAGTGCTTTGATATTTACACATTGCTCTCCCATATGCTATATCAGTCCATCCTCCTGGTAACCCTATGAATTCAGCACTGTTATCTATATTTAATCGATGAAGGAATCTCAAGCACACAGAGATTCAGTAACACTCAGAGCTTCTCCTAGGAACAGATAGAACAGGGACGTTAATCCAGTGACAAAGTCACCTTCTCAGTGAAGCCGTCTTTGACATCTCTCTCTGTCCAACTCCCTCCCTCCTCTGCCGCTGTGCGCACACACATACACACACACACTTTTTTCCAGTAGAAATACAATCCCCTCCTTTGTGCTCCCTTAGGACTTCTAAGATGCATAAGGAAATAATTAGAACACAATGTCTTGGCTCTACCACTAACCAAAAGCAACCTGAAGTCAGGAACCTTGTCTTAATCATTTTTGTATCCCCAAATTTAGCTTAGTTGGAGGTGCTCAGAAAGCCCACGAACAGCAGTTCTGCTTGCTTTCAAAAATGTGTCCCATTGACTTTACGGGGCTATTAGGATTAAATGAGATAATTGGCAGGTGATTTGGAAATTTAAAAACAACATGTAATGATTTTATTATTATTATTATTAAAAGGTAGACTCGGAAATAAATACAGTAATTTTAGCCTTGACCTCTGTCTGATAAACTCCATGGGTGAGAAAGCAGTTTGATAATTTTGTCAGCTACTGTTATTTAGGACATGGATGGATAACACTTGCTCAAATTATAATCATCTGGTTAATGGTAGTACTAAACTGGCCCATTAAGCAGGAAGGTATTAGTCTGGGAAAGGTGCGTGAATGTGTGTGTGTGTGCAATCTTTCTGCAGTTTTAAGAGTGTTTTCTATGAATGAGCAGCATCTGCCGCTAGTATAGCTGTATTTTTCTAAGGAAGAGATCTGCTTTTCTCCTATGGGATGATCTTTATTAAGGGCTCCCAAGGTCACAGAGTTAATGACAGAGCTGGGGCGCCTGATCCTTGTTCGATGCTATTTTCACTATTCCACATGACCCTGATTGGCAGCCGCTGCCCATACGGCGTGGTTTATGGTTTTACAATTGAGATGAGTGGATAAGCAGCTCAATACCTCGTTATAATTAGTCTCTTGAGTCAGCTAATAACCTTCTAATGGAATTTCATGATCTAGATTATTCAGTATTACCCATTCAAGATATTTTTGGATTTGAGATGATAATTATGTAGTAGAATTGATGACAATGACAACTAAAAACACTTTCGTGGCTTCATAGCCTGTCTTACCATAAATATTTATTATGAAACAGTTGTTTTGGACACACATGCACATTCACAAAATCAGGAATTCCTGTTAATTCTATATGTTCTATACGTTCTTTATTTTCTGTAGCATTGATGTAGAAATCAGGTGATGCTTCTAGATTGACTTACAAGGCCATTTGAGGTTCTGTGTTACCTTACTTTTGTTTTTGTGTAACATACACATTCATTCTGGCCTTCGAATTTGTGGGTTAATCAGTGACTTTAAGTCATTCTCAGAAGAAATTGGTTCCCTCACTGTGGATGTCTGTCAATTCCTGTCTGTCTCACCGTGTTTGTGAATATAATAGAGAAAAATGCACCCACCGACCATCAGCTCCAAGGAGAACTAGCCATAGAAACATTCAGTGCTTGTGACAGCATTCTGGAAGATGACGCTGCTGACCCATTCCATTGAACCTGACAAACTTGAGTACAGTGTCCTTGCTATGGACAAGGTGCTGTGCCAGTTACTGTAGATGTTTCAAAGAGACATAACACCAGTGACTCCTCTCAAGGAAGTTATAATCTGGGAGAGGGGCCTTGATATTTAGCAAAGTAAAAGATCTAAGGCAGAAATGGATAGTTTTTATTAAAGAATAAAAAATGAAATGCTGTCGGAGCCCCAGGTAGAGAGATTATTTTCAGTGGAGAAGGGACAGAAGAATGTTCCATGGAGGGAGTGATGGTTGGTCTAGGTTCTGAAGAACGGATATTATTTGGATATGGGGAAAGGGTAGAGTGGCCTTCAATGGTCAGAGGTAGAGAGAGGCCTGGGAAAGCACAGGACGATTTTGAGGGACCGCTGTGATTGCAATCAGCCCAAGTACGCATGACGTTAAAAGGACATAAAATGAGAAAGGCAGGTGGAGCCCAGAGGGCCTTGGATAGCATGTGGAGAAATGTATATCTTTTTCCGTAGACAATGAAGAAGGTATCACTTTTGAGCCAGGGAGTGACACAGCTACAGCTGTGTTTATATTTGAGTGTGGAACGTTTTGGAGGTGGGAGACTGAAAGGATGGGGACCAGCCGGGAGACTCACAGTAGCTGAAGCAAGATGTGATAATGGCCTGGACCAGGCATGTGGCAGCAGGACCGGAAAAGGGAAGTAGAGATAGAAAAGAATCAGTGTGTGTGTGTCAACAGTACATTGAAATAATGTTTTTTTCTGCCTGTCCTGGATGCTCCGGTCTCACTCAACAATACTCTCTCTCTCACACACACATGCACATGCACACGTAAGCACACATCACATATACACATGCACACAAGTAGGCACACTTGCATATACACGTACACACATGCGTGCATATATGCACATGCAATATACACACAGTGAGCTCCTCAAGAGTATGGTTTGCGTTTTTTCTCTTTGTATTTATATTTCAGCACCTAGCACAGTGCCAGGCATTTTGTTGGCATTAGATAATCGTTTGCTGAATGGAATAAAAAGCAATTGATGTGGGGCATCAGAGAAAATGAGGAATTGCAAAATATTGATCCTGGCTAGTGCTGGATTTTGGTAGGCAAACTACAAAAATTCTCCTGTGTCCCTTATTAATTGGCATTGGAAAAAAAGAGCATGTCTGGGGTTGAAGATGACTTCTGATTATAGAAATGTCTGAGAAGATGCAAAACTTTGGTGGACCTGATAGTTGGCACAGCTGGAAAACCTCATGCCTAGAATATGTCTCCTCTCTGAGGTCTGAAAAAAACTTCTCATGTGAACTTCAGGACATTTTATCAAGGTTTCTTTTTAATTCTTTAGAAGGTGTGGTGGACAGAATAATGGTCCCTCAAAGATGTCCAGCGCTAATCCCCAGAACCTGTGACTATGTTAAGTTACATGGCAAGGGAAATTCAGGGTGCTAAACAGCTGACATTCTAATAGGGGGATTATCCTGGGTTATTCAAATGGGCTCAATGTAATCACAAGTGACCTTAAAAGTAGAAAAGGGAGACGGAAGAGGCAGAGGCAGAGTAATGTGATATGAGGGACTCTACTGGCCATCGCTGGCTTTGAAGATGGTGGAAGGGGCCAAGAGCAAAGGAATGAGAGTAGACTCCAGAAGCTGAAAAAGGCAAGGAAACATTTTCCCTGAGATCCTCCAGAGAACACAGCTCTGCTGACACCTTGATTTTTATCCCAGTGACACATGAGACTTCTGACCTCCAGAACCGTAAGATAATAAATTGGTGCTGTTTTAAGTCCCTAAACTTGTGGTAATTTGTCATAGCAGCAATAGAAAACTAATACAGAAGGATAACCAGCATGCTTACTATTTTGGATTTATTATTAAATATTAGGGTACATGATGCCCCAGACTACATGAGTTATGGTTTGTGTAATGTCCTAGATTCAGCTACAGAAATGTGTTTTGTTATAAAATCCCAAATCTTGGCCTGAATATAATATTCGTGACAGCTTTAGTGGTGTGAAGGCAGAGTGTATGTCCTTTGATTATGTCATTCTGTGTACAATGAAGAGGCTGATGGTTTTAAATTAAGATTTCTGTGCAGTTCCCTCAGATAGTACTCCTAGAAGGACCGCTAGCATCTCCCATTGTGAAACACTGCATGAATGCACAGAAATCATAGTGTGTGTTTATAACCTTGTCTGAGACACCCAAATTGTGCTTTGCTGAAACAAAACAATCATTTAAAATTTTTCATTTGTATAGTTCACTTTCAAGTGGCATACTTTTGGAAGAATGTGTTTGATTTCTTTTTTACTTTCGTTATTGTTATTTGTATTGCAAGTGTCATGTGAGATGATTTAATAATTCAAAAATGATAGTAGTAATAATATTAAACATTGTATCTTCATTTAAAAAAATGTAAATTTTCAGTAACTGAGTGGGGATTTCTGTGTTTTAGCAACATACGGGTTTGGCCTATCATTTAGTTTTGATGCTTTTTCGAAGAAGAGAGTAAATGGCAGAAAAAAATGTTTAAAATATATTCACTGTTCAACTCACATGGACACTCAGCATGACACATATGCATAATGATCACTCCTTATTCATAACAAATCCTTTAAAAGCTGGGCAAGGTGCATGTTATTTAAAAAAGCACTAATTCCTAAAATTAGCATGGACTATAAATTAATATTTGAACATGAGCCTCTGGTAAGTAACTCCCCAGACATAGAATTGCTGTGATTTTTGATACTCAACGGCACCAAATGTTAAGAGAACATAAAGCAGCCTAAAAATAAGGTATAAAATAGGATGACTAATTTTATGTGGAGAGGTTTTACAGATGAAGGAAACTCAATTTGCCAGCCCCTTTGTAAGTAAAAACTATGTTATTCTTGACATTATTCTGAAGTCCTTATGCAACAAATAATTGCAAGAAACAGGTCTAAAAGTGCTTATTGATAACCTACTAAAGGCAAAGTTGTACATGATTTAAATTAGAGGATTAGTGCTGTACCTGAAAAAATTAATAGCCACTAATTACATATTTTTCTTTCATTGAAAAGCATTAAGAAAGTGAAAGCAGTGGAACGTGGTGGCTGCCCCTGAAGTCTCACTGTTTGAGTTTGAACCTTGGCTTGGCTACTTGCCTGTGACCTTGAACAAGTTACTTAATCTTGTTGTGCCTACATTTCCTCATCTGTAAAGTGGGCATAAATAGGACTACATAGGGTTCTTATGAGGATTAAATTAGATAACCCATAAAAATTGTTTAACACCATCTGGCACATAGTAAGCATACATTAAAGATGACCCACTATTATTAATTAAAGAGTTATACATGGTGTTTCTATGCTTTTTTTTTTGATAGTAAGAAATGGATTTATTTAGAGAGAAACACACTCCACAGACAGAGTGTGGGCCACCTCAGAAAGGGAGAAAAGGCACCAGCCTATGGGGTTGTCAGTTTTTATAGGCTAATGAGTGGGAGGAGTAGTCCAGCTATTTCAGGAAGGGGCGGGGATTTCCAGGAGTTGGACCACCGCCCACGTTTTAATCCTTATGGTCAGTCTTGGAACTGTCGTGGTGTCTGTGGGCATGTCATTTAGCTTGCTGATGTGTTACAGTGAGCATCTACTGAGGCTCAAGGTCTAGTGGAAGTCGACTTGTCCGCCATCTTGGACCCATTTGGTTCTAATCAGTTTATATCATGTCTTCGGGCTGTGTCATTCTTTTTTTTTTTTTAATAGATCTTTGTTGGAGTATAATTGCTTCACAATACTGTGTTAGCTTCTGTTGCACAACAAAGCGAATCAGCCATATGCGTACACGTGTCTCCCTATCCCCTCCCTCTTGAGCCTCCCCCCCATCCTCCCTATCCTACCCCTCTAGGTCACTGCAAAGCACCTAGCCAATCTCCCTGTGCTATGCTGCTGCTTCCCACCAGCCAACTATTTCACATTCGGTAATGTATATATGTCGATGCTACTCTCACTTTGCCCCAGCTTTGCCCTCCCACCCCATGTCCTCAAGTCCATTTTCTATGTCTACCTCTTTATTCCTGCCCTGCAACTAGGTTCATCGGAACCTTTTTTTTTTTTAGATTCCATATATATGCATTAGCGTACGGTATTTGTTTTTCTCTTACTTCACTCTGTATGACTTAACTCTAGGTCCATCCACCTCACTACAAATAACTCAATTTCATTTCTTTTTATGGCTGAGTAATATTTACCTATTTATGAAAAATATTTATCTTTATCTATTCATCTGTTGATGGACATTTAGGTTGGTTCCATGTTCTGGCTATTGTAAATAGTGCTGCAATGAACATTGTGGTACATGTCTCTTTTTGAATTATGGTTTTCTCAGGGTATATGCCCGGTAGTGGGATTGCTGGGTCATATGGTAGTTCTATTTTTAGTTTTTTAAGGAACCTCCATACTATTCTCCATAGTGGCTGTATCAATTTACATTCCCATCAACAGTGCAGGAGGGTTCCCTTTTCACCACACCCTTTCCAGCATTTATTGTTTCTAGATTTTTTGATGCTGGCCATTCTAACTGGTGTGAAGTGATACCTCATTGTAGTTTTCATTTGCATTTCTTTAATAATTAGTGATGTTGAGCATCTTTTCATGTGCCTCTTGACCATCTGTATGTCTTCCTTGGTGAAAAGTCTATTTAGGTCTTCCACCCATTTTTTAACTGGATTGTTTGTTTTTTTGATATTGAGCTCCATGAGCTGTTTGTATATTTTGGAGCTTAATCCTTTGTCTGTTGTTTGATTTGCAAATATTTTCTCCCTTTCTGAGGGTTGTCTTTTTGTCTTGTTTTGGTTTCCTTTGCTGTGCAAAAGCTTTTAAGTTTAATTAAGTCCCATTTGTTTATTTTTGTTTTTATTTCCATTACTCTAGGAGGTGGGTCAAAAAAGATCTTGCTGTGGTTTATGTCAAAGAGTGTTTTTCCTATGTTTTCCTCTAAGAGTTTTATAGTGTCTGGTCTTACATTTAAGTCTTTAATCCATTTGGAGTTTATTTTTGTGTATGGTGTTAGGGAGTGTTCTAATTTCATTCTTTTACCTGTAACTGTCCAGTTTTCCGAGCACCACTTATTGAAGAGGCTATCTTTTCTCCATTGTATGTTCTTGCCTCCTTTGTCATAAATTAGGTGCCCATATGTGCGTGGGTTTATCTCTGGGCATTCTATCCTGTACCATTGATGTATATTTCTGTTTCTGTGCCAGTACCATACTGTTTTGATGACTGTAGCCTTGTAGTATAGTCTGAAGTCATGGAGCCTGATTCCTCCAGCTTCTTTTTTTGTTTCTCAAGATTGCTTTGGCTATTCAGAGTCTTTTGTGTTTCCATATGAATTGTAAAATTTTTGTTCTAATTCTGTGAAGAATGCCATTGGTAGTTTGATAGGGATTGCATTGAATCTGTAGATTGTTTTGGGTAGTATACTCATTTTCACAATATTGATTCTTCCCATCCAAGAACATGTTATATTTCTCCATCTGTTTATGTCATCTTTGATTTCTTTCATCAGTGTTTTATAGTTTTCTGAGTACCAGTCTTTCACCTCCTTTGGCAGGTTTATTCCTAGGTATTTTATTCTTTTTGTTGCAGTGGTAAATGGGAGTGTTTCCTTAATTGCTCCTTCTGATTTTTTGTTGTTGGTGTATGGGAATGCTAGAGATTTCTGTGCATTAATTTGGTATCCTGCAACTTTACCAAATTCGTTGATTAGTTCTAGTAGTTTTCTGGAGGCGTCTTGAGGATTTTCTATGTATAGTATCATGTCATCTGCAAACAGTGATAGTTTTACTTCTTCTTTTCCAATTTGTATTCCTTTTATTTCTTTTTCTTCTCTGATTGCTGTGGCTAGGACTTCCAAAACTATGTTGACTAAGAGTGGTGAGAGTGGACATCCTTGTCTTGTTCCTGATCTTAGTGGAAATGCTTTCAGTTTTTCACCATTGAGTATGATGCTTGCTGTGGGTTTGTCATATATGGCCTTTATTATGTTGAGGTAGGTTCCCTCTATGCCCATCTTCTGGAGAGTTTTTATCATAAATGGGTGTTGAATTTTGTGAAAAGTTTTTTCTGCGTCTATTGAGATGATCATATGGTTTTTATTCCTTAATTTGTTAATGTGGTGTATCACATTGATTGATTTGCGTATATTGAAGAATCCTTGCATCCCCTGGGATAAATCCCACTTAATATCATGTTTGTCAAGAAAGGAGATTGAAATATTATCTTCAGTATCATTTGTATCATTGTTAAAATAATAATATCGCAGAATGTGCCAATACAAGGGGTCTTGGAGACAGTCAAACTCAGCCCTCTCATTTTATTATTGAGAAAACTGAGGTAAAGAGGGTTGAAAGAACTTGCCCAAAGTCACACCATTTTTCCTCTCCATGTGAATATAGGGTATTTCTTCTTTTCATGTGGATTTGTGAACCAAATCAACTTTATAGAACCAATCAGTCTGATTCTTGCTCTTGCAGGGAGGAGCAAGCTTTGTCAGTGTGGGATACACAGAGGGGAGAGAGACAAAAGAATGGAAATTGAATGTTTTTCACACGAGGGCAGCGTGCGCTGAGCCATCCCACTGAGAATATTTGAAAAGGGCCCCTTTTTTCTTATAGGAAAAGTGGTGGGATCATGAATTTATTGCTGTTTCTATTATCAGATGGAACTTAGGCAAAGTTCTTCTTTTTTTTCATTGCATTGTCTCATCTATAAATCTAACATCTGATAAAAACTACCTCCCAGTGTGGTCAGGAGCTCAAAACAGTTTCAGCTGTGAGACATGTACCAGAAAGAGGTTGTAGATATTACTAAAATTGCAAAAGTGGCCTAAGGAGTAGACGAAGGCAGTTAGAGCTTGCGGTGGGTCCGGTTCTTACAACTTCTTGGGGTCAGTTATCTGCATGAGTGCCCTGTTTTGGAACAGAGGCTTTTGGATCTGACTTTTTAGCTTGGTTAGAGTCCATTACAGTGGGAACTTGAAGAGGAGGAGACAGCAGAATGTGGAAGGGCTGGGTGAGGGCGAGGAAGGGCGAGGAATAAGAGAATGAGGAGGAAAAGGAAGGGAATGATCGCACTCCTAATGGATGCTTTGTCTGTTTTGCTTCTCATGTATTATAGGTAGAAAGGAATAGAATAAAGAGAGAAGTAAAGAAAATCTGGGAAGTTTGTGAAAGAGGAAGAGAACACCATAAACATGGCATCAAAGGTACATTTGTTGCAAGGACTCTTTTAACAAGGGGCGGGAACAGCTGTCCGACAAGAGGTTATATGGCTGGGCACCCCGACTATCAGCTCAATTAGGATGAACCCAAGGGAAATATTTTTCAATAAACCAAATTTTTCCCAGTAAGAAGTTTGATGTGAGCTTTAGATCAATAGAGAATATGGATTTATTCTGGAGATCTTATAGGAGAAAAAGGAACAGGACTCAGGAGAAATTTGTTGTGATTTTACTTAGCATGTTTAGGACTAAAAATTCTCACCATTCTTTCCAGAAATAAAACAGTGGGATTGAAGCAATTGAGGCTTCTTTTGGGATGGTGATATTTTTGGAAAAGAAAAAGAGTATTTGGGGATAGAGAATCAAACCCCAGGGAAGAGGGAATTAGAATGACATTCCAGGAATTTTTCATTTAAAGAACGAAGAAGGACTACAGTTTGTATATGACAGAGCTGATGATGTTGACGATGACACCAGTGATAATAATGTCTAGCATTTATTGCTTGTTTACTATGGCACAGAGATGGTGCCTAACATTTGTATACATTGTATCATTTAAATTGTATCATCACAGTTTAAGGTGTCTACTACTATTATCCCCGTAGATGAGGAAAGTGAGGCTTAGCGAGGTTAACTAATTTTACCAGAGTCCAAAGACAAATGGATTATGGGTGCAGTTTAAGAAATTATTCCAGTAAATAGACTGTTAGCAGAAGTCTTTCAGGTGTGGCGAACAAGGGCACAGCAATGATCTCTTTATATGGATGGTGTAGAGTCTTTGTGAGGAAGAAGCGTGTTATCTGCAGCTGAGGGCAGTCCGGAATGAAACCGCAAAGGACAGAGCTCGTGCCACCTGCCCTTACCGATGCAACAGCGCCACCTAGAGGTGGAAGGCGAGATAGTACTAGGGGCCACAGAAAATACGGGAAAAAAATTACAGGGTTGATGGGGAGGGAAGAGAGTCATGGAAGGGCAGTGAATACCATAAAGATGAGCCAGAAGAGCTGTCAAGGACAGTGCCAGTAAGAGAGTTCCTGCTGAACAAAGGAGCTGAGGATCCACTGCTCCAGAAAGAACAGGTCCGCAATGGGAGAAAGGAAAGGAGAGACCTTTGGCAGTCATGAGCTGGGAGTGGGAGACCCAAGACAATGAACGTGATTAATCTGTAGGACATAGGACCCTAATCCCCGAGATAAGAATAAAGGAGAGGAGAAACAGAAGAAGAGGGGGGAAGCCTTGGGAACCTAAGAAAAGTCATGCATGCCTTTACAGAAACTGTAAGGCAGGTGATTCAGGAAGGTGGGAAGCTGCTGGAGGCTGAGCTAGCCAGGTGTGGGGTAAGGGCAGCGCTCAGCCTGCGCGTTCCTGCGCACTAGGAAATTAGGCGTGTGGTTTGATGACGCTTGCCAGTAGCATTAAGTTTATGGCTAGGAATGGGCTGGTTAGGGTTGGGGTTAGAGTTAAGTCACCGATGGCCCTCTCTTGTCCACTTTCCCACTCTCTCTGTGGCTAGCTGATTGGCAGACTTCAGCTCCATCTTCAGCACTTCACTTCCTCTTCTTTTGAGACCTCTTTGATCACTTCCTACTAATGGAGACCCCTTGGGTCCACCTCTCTGGTCCATCGTGTTTCACTGGATGCAGTTGTTTCTTTGTACATCTAGCTCCACAGTAGAGTGTGGACAGTAGGTCTTTGCATCATCTGAATATGTCAAATATCTAGTACAGTATCTACTAGATATAGGTAGTAAATAAAGGGTTTTTAAAAAACCTTTCCTAACCTCTAAATGAATACTGCATTTTTCCTTATATTTTAAAGATAAAAGTCAAATTAATTTGAAGAATCTGGAAAATTTAGTTAATATCTGTGGTGGAAGAATAAGTTCACTTTAGAATATGTTCAAATTAAAAAATATAAGCTGAAATTCTATTTAAAAAGTCATAAAAGGGTGGAACATGTCTTAATTCAGCAAGAGAGATGGAATGTTTACAAGACGGGATGAGACTAAAGGCTTTCAAAGACGAAATTTATTTGTATAGGAAAGCAATGAAGAAGTTGATCATGAATGAATAACAGGAATCAAAGAGCAATAAAGGAAGATTTATATATAGGATGAAGTTGATGGAGAAAGAAAAGAAGTCAAGCAATGGCAAATCCATCTGATTTGCAAGCAGAGAAGGGGGTGCTTGACTGGAGACGAAAACAAATAGATTAAATGGTGCTGAAAGAGTTAGTAATGTGAATAATGAAGTACTTTTAAGAACCATTTCCAGAGCAGGAAGAGCTACACTCTGAGATTAAAGGTGGTGGAGAAATGATGGAAGAAAGACCAAAGAAATAAAGCAGTTCATGGCAAAGAAACCTTCAAGCTCAGAGTGGGGAAGAGGTTGAGTCTCCATAAGAGGAGGGTCAGCTCTATCTTGTTGTCCTGACTCCGTTTCCTTGAGAGGCACCCGCTTTTGGGGATTTTCCTCATCATCCCACTGTTTTCACTGGGTAAACCCAGCTTACTTCATAAAGTCAAGCCCAGATACTCTAGGCTTAGAGGACAGGCATAATCACCAAGAGAGAATGTTCTAAGAGGGTCTGAGTGTATGGAGATGTGTGTGTGTATGTGTGTGTGTGTGTGAATGTTTCAAAGGAAGCCAGTCAGTTTCCTGCCATTGAAACAGTTCTGCAAAGAACATTATTGCCAGTGTCTTTTGAAATATCATTTACTCTCAGCTCCAAGTTAGCAATGTGATCAAGTTCTTAGGGATGGCAAACAATTCTAACTTAGATGGTTTTTTTCTGCATTTTTGAAGCTGGGAAGAACAAACATTCAAAGTTCTTCATGGCACACGGGAGGGAAGTGAGATGATCTGTAGAGAGAAGGAGGATAAGGGAGGTAGTAAAATGTGGTTTCATGGATATTTCCAATGCTGATTACCCAGACTTTGTGGGAGAATTCTGTCTCCTGTAAAGCTTGGCAATACCAAAGAGTGTTAAACAAGTTTCTAAGCACTTCTCCAGATCTTGTTTATGTGGCGGCAGACAGATGACTGATGTTGGTCTTAGGGAAAAAAACAAGGGAAGGTGCCAAAGGAAGGAATTCTGTTAGGTTTAGACTGAGAACAACTTTTGGATCCGGCAAACACAGTTTTTCTTTAAGATCATTCAAAGCTGTGGGTCCCAGTCAAGTTACTGTAATGTATGAAGAGTCTACACAGAAGTGAAAGGCATCCATCTTTACTCTCAATGGTGGAGAGGAAAAAAATTACAAGAATGAGAGGTGTGTTATAGCCCTTGTAATATTGTGGATTTTGGATTTTTTTCAGAGGCAAAAGCCAGGGAGATAACCAGTTATCTCATTTAAGGTTGATGGATTGTAAAGGTGGAAAAGAAGTATTGGGTAGCCTAAATCCCATATTAACATACGTCCCATTAGTAAGAGGAAAAAAGAAGAGTCAGTATATGAAATGTAAGAATTATGCCAGGAAAACTGACTGTGTGATCCTCAGACAAAGAGAGAAATCCTAAAAATGTAAGAAAATGGAAAGTATTGAAAATTCTTTCAACCAGGGCAAGGATAGTAAGAGTTTGGGCATGCAGTTCAGAGTGATATAAGAGGCAAAATTAAATAGAAATTGAAATAAAGATGTAGAAAAAAATATTGGACATTCACAAGCAATTATTAGAGAACACATATTTAATTTTGTTTGTTGAAAATTTTATGTTGAGCCCTATGGGAAATCTGGGCAAATTTAATGACACATTTTGCTACAGGCTACAAGTAGTGATGAGTTGCTACTGGATTTTGTACGATTCTCTGTTAGGGGATGAAATGTGATAACTGGGGGGCCCGCTTCTTGTTTTACCTGCCTGCGTAAAGGAATGTCTGCAGGAGAACAAATGTTTTGGAAAGCAGGAAGAGACAGGCAACTAGAGGGATGTGGTGAGGGAGACGATGCAACGGGGAGATAAAGGCTGAATTTCTTACACGGAGAACCAGCCAAGTTTCACAAGGAAGTGTCAAAGAAGGTTGGTACTTATAAGGCAGAAATTGAGGGATTTAGAGTGAGAACATTCAAATCATCCTTAAAAAGCTTCAGGAAATAGAAAAACTAAGGCAGAGTATTGATGTCATAGAAGGTGTTTTATACAGCAGGTTTCTGCAGGAAGCCAGCGTAATGCTCCTGAGGAGATTCCGTTCACCTAGGAAAAGTGTCAGGAGGAAGCGACAACAGCACCCCATCTCCCCACGTATCACACAGCAAAATATTTTCAAGTCAAGCAGGCAAGATTATCAGGGAAAGAAGAGGCATGTAGAGTGACCAAAAGAAGGTTCTTTTTCAAGAGAAAGTACAATACGTGAAAACAACATTTGAGGTGGTAACATCCCTTTAGCTTGGTATAGCTTAAATGTGGAAGACTATGAGTGATTTATTAGACTCCAGAAGTACTAGTAAGATGGGTAAAACAAATAGAAAAGTACAGATAAAACAAGTGATGACTTAAATAAAATAGAATATGAGCATACTGAGTTTGTAAGAAATTGATGCAGCATATTTCTAGAAATACAGTTTTGGAAAAAATATAAATCTGTAAATTGTATATGAATTATTTTTATAATTTATCCAGTGATAGGAAATTGAGGGTGTTATTTAAATTAAAAAAATTATAAACACAAGGCATCCTCTGATATTTGGATGTAAAAGGATCCTAGTCATCCTGTATGGATCTCCACATGATAACATTTCTACGATTAAATATGTTAAAAGTAAGATTTTTCTAACCACAGTTTTAATTAGGTTTCTCTGAAGACTCAGGCATGCTCTAGGATGGCTGGAGATGCAGCATGCCACTCAGGAGACTCCAGGAAACCTGTCAAAGTTAGACATAAATAGAAAAAAATGTGACCATTTCTATAACTCATACTCTATGTCAAGCCAAAGTAACAAACAACAACAAAATTCTGTCAACCAGTTATTTCATTTCGACGACCCCCAGACCATAGTCGACTAATTTTTTTCCCCATCAGAACTGGCCAAATCCTTAGGTATCATATAGAGAATATTTTTGTCTTCACTTGGAAATGTGCTCTAGTGGTTGGATTATGCCAAAAAAAGCCCTCTAGAAAGTTTGTTTCTTAATATAGTGAATAGTAATGTCAATTAAGAACAAATAATGGGCTGCAGTTTGGACAGACTGTTCATGAGAAGAGTAAGTAATTGAAAACTGGAGCATCACAGGAAGATACTGTCTCCAGGAAGACAAGTCTCAGGTAGTATGAACACAAGGTGACTGGTACGTTTGTGAGTTCTGTCTAGCGTGGGGGACAACTAGATAGCCTGCTCCATCAGAGGTGAGCTGGCATGTGCACCTGCAGGCTGTCATCACAAAACCAGCTCTTCTCCCCAAGGCTGCAGAGCTCCAGCTCACCAGATTGCAGGACGAAGAGCTAGCTGCAAGAGTCCTGGGCTGTTACCCTGTGGCGGTTGTTGGCTGCACCTGTCGCTCTTGTCTCAGGGCTGTTCAGTAACAGGGGTCGTCTCTTAACACACCAGCTGGTGGATGCGAGTCAGGCTCTCACAGGAAGTGCACGCTCAGCGTGCCAGGGCACTGTGTGTGGTCATCCCGGAGAAAATGAAATCCAGCGCCAGCACGTTCCTCCACCGTTGGTGTGAAGGATGGAGCAGGGGCCTCGGGGCCCTGGGGAGCATCTCCAGTCTCATTCAAACCAGGCTTTGCCATGCAGATTCTCTGTCACCATCAGGTGCCTATTTCAATTGGACTTTGTCACTCAGATTGTACTTCCTGGCATTGTCAGAAAAGGCCAAGTCCTGTTTATTTTGTTTGTTTTTAAGAGAGAAATAGAAAGAAAGAAACTGGAAGAAAAATTGTCTTTTCAATAACCTGAAGTTCAGTGTTGAAATACAAGGATGGTAGCAATAACTACAGAGCTCCGTGGAAATCAAAATTTTAATATAATTCCTCCAAAAGAGTAGTCACTCAAAACCCTTTTGTGCATCTTTTCAGGATATGGGATTTGGGGCATTCAGACAAGAGCCACCAATCTTTAAAGAATAAAGGATTACCATGATAGGGACAGGAGAAGCAGCAAATAATGAATATGATTAACATATTAGTTAATATTTTTTACTACACACCCTTGAAATATTGCCAATCAGTACATCTGTCTTGCTGGTGAAACTGATGAATGTGATATTCCAACACCCATCACTGCCCAGCAATGATTGCCCTACGTTGTTGTGTTCTCTTTCAGAGTGCTAGGCAAGGATTTTTCATTAAATGCATCATTTACAGCTCACTGCAGTGGTTCCACAAAGTCAATACATATCCTTAACAGAAAGCAAAGAATGAAGCATGTGAAAGAGAAAGAGAGACAGAGTGTGGGCAATTGTCAGGAGCCCTGGGCACGCATTTCACTCATTCCAGGCTCACTGCCAACAGCTTCGATTGCAAGCAAAGAGGAAGGGCCTGTATTTGTATATCTATCTACCCTGTTCTGGGTTCCTTTGACAGTGGGGTTCTGGATCTGGGAGTAAAATGGGAAATAGTGGGCAAGTACAATTTTGAGGGAAGTTAATAGACCAGCTAGGATAGTCTCATCACATTATAATCCCCCCAAAGTAACAGGAAATATTTTGCTGAAATGGAATAAAATGACCATGAATGACTTTCCTCTTTCCCAGCAACTGTCAAAACCTAGTGAAAGGGGAAGCATAGTAAAGTTTCCTTCTCAATCATAATTTGGGCATCAATCTATGAAAGTTTGTAATGGTTTAAGCTGACGTTTTATGAGAGAAGTTGCCTTAACTGATCATAGATCTCTAAAATGATGCCAAGTACACATCAGTAACTCAGATGATAATTCACTTATTTCAGAAGCAACTTCTGAAGCATACTATGTGCCAGATACTGTGTGAGGGAAGAGGAATAAAAATAAATAGTAATAAAAAGCAGTCACTTTCCTCAAGAAACTTAGGGTTGAGCTAGCAAGCTCTCATAAGGCTAAAACCATAGGAAGAAGGCATTTGTCAAGAATATTGTACAACACGGGGAATATAGCAAATATTTAATAATAACTATAAATGGAGTATTATCTTTAAAAATTGTGAATCACTATATTGTACACCTGTAATTTATATAATATTATACATCAACTATACTTCAATTAAAAAAAGAATTCCTGACAAATAAGTGTATTAAGATAAATGTAGTTCTGTTTACAAGGACATAGTTATATCAGTAACACAGGAAATTTATCAAAAAAATTTAAGTCTTAATAAAAGGAAAAACTCACTGTGATTATTATTATTGTTATTATTATTATATTATTATTTTGCTTTATATAGACTGGTCTATCTATGAAAATGAAACCATCAGTTTTCTTCTATAAAGAATTTAAATTTTTTTAATGATTTAAATTTACTGTTATTAATATAGCAGGCAAAGTAAGTTAGCCATGTGTTCAAGGAGAAAAGAAATGAGTGTGATCCCCATGGACGTTTGTCCATAGACCTTGAGTTAATTCCTACTCTTTTAGTCTTTTCAATTTCTTTACTTTGTTTTGCTTCAGAATCTGCTTGGGAAGGAATCCTGAATATGTCCATAAGGAAAAAATACTGCCTCGAATACT
Organism: Eubalaena glacialis; assembly: GCF_028564815.1. Taxonomy (NCBI): domain Eukaryota; kingdom Metazoa; phylum Chordata; class Mammalia; order Artiodactyla; family Balaenidae; genus Eubalaena; species Eubalaena glacialis. Next base: position 15,057,147 of record NC_083730.1, read on the forward strand.
ATATTTTTAGGGCAATTTTCCTCCTTATTTCAGTGGCTCTTGGTGGTTTGAAAACAGTGTGAAGGGACAAACCCATGGAGTGTTTATGGAAAAAGCGAGGACACCCGGAGAGCAGTATTTTAACGTAAAAATCTTTCACCAGCACAGACTTACTTTTTCGTCTGGGTTCCGACCACAGCTGCCAAGGTATCAGTGAATCTCTGGGAGAAATTGGGTTTTACAGGTGCCTTCAATGCTTTCCATTTGGCCCTGGCTTCTGAGAATTTATTAGAAAGTTGAGGGAGCGCTCTGGTGAGCAGCCTATCTGATCTGAAATAAAAAATAGAGTTAGGATTCACAAGGGGCGATCTGGAGGCTGGCTGCTTTGACTTTTTAGTTTGCTTCTTTGTTCTCTTTTGTGCTCAGGGCCCCAGTTATGGTTAAAACAACCAGCTTTAAGCAGGCATGCGTGCCACCTTGGCAATAACCCAACACCATTTAAATCTCTGCACTTGCCGAAGCACATCCAAATGTTTTTTGTAAAAGCATTTCCCATTTAGACATAGATTTTTTAGAGCCCTTTTTTCCCTTCTCTTTTCTTTAATTTTTTTGGTTACAAATTTTACCCGTTACCTGCAGTCTTTGGTGGAAGATGGACATGAGAGTGATTGCGGGTGGAGAGAAGGGCAAGAGGAAGCAGAATTTGATTATTTTATGAAAGTCATGGGAAATATAGTAGGATGATGGCGTTTGTAGAGCTACTTAGAATAATTGTCTCATGTCTTCTGAGATTCAAATATGGCTTTTAGATTTTGTTTGTTATTGGGCTTAAACCATTCAATGCAGAATTTTATTTCTGTGTTTTTAAATATGAAATGCTAAAATCTACAGAAACAGAACTGCTCTGCTGTCACTAAATTATGTATTTCTCATTTAGAAAACTTTCTGAGTTGACTATAAATAAATTAACTCTAGTTTTGAATAGATTAAGACATTTTTTGTTGGTATTCTCAAGGTGCCTATAAGGTTCCAGGGTTTCAGTGACTACTTCTCAGGTAAAAACTTTACATCTAAAACATTTTATTCATCTAAATTAATTTTACCTTTTCAAGGAAGCAGTTTAGTCAAAATAACATTATGGACTTTTCCTGCATTATTAAAACCTTGGCATGTTTCACACACATGCAAAGTTTCAAATGTAAAAATGGTATACGAATGATAAGAACAAGAAGAAGAAGAACAGAGTTACATTAGAAGTGCCAGAGTTATGTTAGAAACTTAATAAATATCTGTTGAGTGAATTAATAAATGATAATGACTGACATTTTTCAAATATTAGATATGTGGCTGGCACTGTGCTAAGTATCTTTTTAGAAACAGCTTTATTGAAATATAACTCATATACTTACAGTTCTCCCATTTAAAGTGTAGAATTCAACCGTTTTTAGTTTCTTCATGGATATGTGCAACCATCACCACAGTCAATTTTAGAACATTTTTATCACCTCAAAAGAAATCCTGTACCCTTTAGCTATCCCATCCTCTTCCTCCATCCCAACCACCAGCCCTGAGCAACCACTAATCTACTTTCTGTCTGTACAGATTTCGCTATAATGCACCTTCATATGAATGGAATCAGAGGGTGTGGTCTTTATGACTGGTGTCTTTCACTTAGCATAATGTTTTCAAGGCTCATCCAAGTTGTAGCATGTATCAGTACTTTATTTGTGCCAAGTATCTTACAAGTAATCAGCATAAAAACCTTCAGAAGGGTTCCTGTTGTATTTCCACTTAACATATGAACAGAATAAGCCTCACGATAATTAGGTGACTTGCCCAAGGTCACGCAGCTAATAAATTTCCAGAACCGGCACTCTTAGCCGTTCCTCTGTTGGTGAGAAGCTTCTTTAGTCTTGGGCAGTTTGAGACTTTGATGCCCTTCTAGAGACTGATACAGAGAAGGGTCTTAGGTATTCCCTGTTGTCATCGGGGCTGTCTTGGGAGAGGGCAGAGCCATAATGCCGGCTGAGTCTTCATTCAGGAAATGGGAAGAATGTTCGGGGTGCACTTTGGAACAGAGGTTCCTGTGAGGAGAACTGAAATAAATAGATGCTAAAACAGCGATAGAGTCTTCTCAGGATTAAGGTTGCAATTTTCCCTGGGGCGTTGAAGGTAAACGCACTTTGGGGATAGAGACTGCTGGTTTGCTGTCAAGGTCATGTGGAGGGCAGTCTGAAGTGGGAGGAAATGATTCTCATTGGTACAAGAAAGACCCTTCCCATGCCTCCTCCAAAAGCTGGATTCTCATACATGCACTCAGTTCCTGCCTTCACTCACTAAAGTGAAGCATGTTAGCTTTTATAAATCTCCCTGAAAATTCTTTTTGTGCATTTTTTTCCCTCTTATGGCCTCTTGCTGACTTGAACCTTGTTTCACTTGCATGAGAATACTAGGTTAAAAGAAGGGTGGAGAAGACGGTGATGTCTAGACTCTCATTTGCTCAGTTCTGTGAAGGACCTGTAATACCTGGTCAATGTTACATCTTCGAGTAACTGAAGAACTAAAGAATCGAGGTGGTGTAGAACAGTCCTGGAATATCATCATGGGCTTCAGAGGGAGAAGGTCTCCCAACTCTGAAAGCCCTGCAACTCTGGAGGTGGTGGGTGTGGGGGAATTGTCACTTCTCCAGTCACACTGCCTTCAAGGAAAATCCATGTCCACTAGACTTGGGTTGTGGTCCACCATCCAGGGTCCTGTTCTGGTGGACACTCTATAGAGCACCAGATTTCCATGTGACACATTTATTGGCCAGATGATTCTCAGAAGTGAAGAAATGTTTTCGGTCTTATCCACACTAACTGGTCAGTTCTCAGCAGTAGAAGACTGTGCACTTTGTTAATTCAGCAAAGACCCACAGGGCACGTTTCATGTGCCAGCCCAACCCCGGGCACGTGGAACATGTCTGTGAGCTAAAGATCCCTGTTTTTGTGGAGCTGATATTCTAGTGCTTTATGAATGTCATGGCCCTTGCTTTTTTATTCCTTTTTTAATATTCTGGTCTGTATGTATTTTTTAGGCATTTCACTGATAATTAGAATCTCCATCAGAGGGAAAGTTGGGTGGGTTAAAAAAATTGAATTCATTTTTCTATTTCAGTTCTGTTAAAAAGAAATTACATGGAGTTGTGGTTTCACCTAACAGACAAAACACTGTTTTTACATTATGCTCGTATTTCAATTATCTACGCTAACCCTTATGCCTATTTCCATGGATAATAGCTGGCTTCACTTCTGGAGCTTATTCTGAATGGGTTTCATTTTCGTTTTGCTTCAATATCACTGTCAAAAAAGAATTGGGAGATTTCCTCAACACGTTAATAGAGAGGGAAAATATTTTGTAGTTCCTTTCTTCAGAAGGATGATCTAGATAAATTTGTACATATTTTATTTCTACCCATCACAGCACAGCACAACACAACACAAGCCACTTCAATTACCTCAGCAACAAGCTAGCAATGCAACTTTATCATTTTAATTTTTCATCTTTTCTCTTTGACTTGATGTGTGTTCTACGCAGTATAGCAACAAAATCTCATCAACCCCAGCCTCCTTTAGGCTAATAAATCTCAGTCACAAATTAATCTCACACAACAGGAAAAAGCTAATGGCCACAGTCAGTCACCACTGTATTTCTCAAACTAAATTCTCTCAAGCCGTGCTATGGGAGTTTCAGTGTCAAACTGTTATCACATTGGGCTATTACTTTCATTGTTTTGACCATCATGATTCCGTGGGAGCAGCATGACCTTTGGGTAATTGTTTATTCAGCCAATGGTGTACCAATCATGTTGGTGACAATTGTTCACACAGCTTAAATGATGATTGTGTTCCCACTGAACTTGGATCTTTTACACCAGTCTTCCTTTTAATGTAAGAATTGGATACATTTCTGTCATTAAGATGGAAATTTCCCTTCAAACACCTAGACAGACCCAGAGGCTATTCCCATGGCAGTGTTAGTTTCCTCTTACAGTTTCTTGACTGGGAAACTCACTGATGTAAAAAGTCTCCAGGCAAGAGCCTACACCATCACGTATAAAGAAATGAAAAGTCATATTTTGAAATCATGGCACACTACTAAATGTCAGAAGAAACAGAAAAAAATAGGATGTGGAGTGTTTGTTTCTTTTTTCTCAGTGTCCAAAGCAGAGGCCAATGTCATGAGAAAATACTGCAAATGAGGACATTAAAATACAGCTTTGATTGCACCAACTGTGTTTTGTTAAACATAAATGATCTCTCTGGAGCATTTTGCCAAATGAGTGTGGTACAAATGTCATCATAACCAAGAGGACATGGTTACCTTTTAAATAAATCTTAAACCAGAGTCACCAAAATGTAAATCTTATTTATAACACATTTGTGTTTTTAAAAGTTCTAAAGTGGATTTTGTCACAGGGTACTAAGATTTTTGTCAATCAAAGGGAAATAAGCCCTGAATGCATTCTTTAAAATACTGGAGAAATTTGGACTCTAATTAATGTTATATGGTATTTGAGGGGCCAAACTCAGGTTTGTTAAAAATCTTTGAAGTCACTAATTAAAAATGAAAATCATTAAAATATAAACACATGGTGTTTTCTTTCTATTTTGGTTCAGTACATGAAGTCATCAGATTAAATTCTCTGCCTTAAGCATTATATTCAGGGTTAGCACCTGCAGTTAAATTTTCTGCCATTTGTTTCTTCAGTTCTCCCATTATTGTGAAAAATAATTCAGAGGTGGCCCAAAGGAGACAAGGTGCTGGTGTCACAGACAGCCACTGATGTAACTGTAAAATGTTCTTGTTCATTTTCACATGCCTTTGTTTCTCTCTCTATCTCTCTGTCTCTCTCTCTCTTTCAATATAAAACTGAGGCAGTCAGGGACAACTAGTTCTTTGCATGCTCTTTGTTGTGACCCCTGGGGTCCCTTCTTTAAACCTAATAAAGACTGAGATTAAAAACTTTTAGACATGTCAAGGACCAAAATAGCAATAGATATCTGGTAGGGCCAAATAATGCCTGAGAAAAGCAGCATTGCAAAATACAGATGATTCCAAGATCAAAATGTAAACAGATATGGTGACAGAACTGCTACATCTTCATTCGCAAGGTGCTAATCTGCTGGCTTCAATCCAAAATGATGAACCTATAGCTCCACAGGATTTTTAAATTTATTTTTTGGTTCTTTCTTTCTTTATTGGCTATTTGCCTTTCAGTACTGGAATTTGAGGTCTGAAGTAACAAATGATCCAGGGATTTCTTTTGACAAAGCCAGAATTTCACAATTTCAGTGACCCCACTCTAGGTCATAAACTAGGTACCAGATGAAAAATTTTCCTTATCCAGTGAAACTCTGGAAGGGCCTTTCTGTTAGATTTCTCCAGATTCCTCTCCTGCGCATGTGTGTTTATAATCCAACACAACAAAGATACAGAAAACTTGCCTATGGTGTTGATATCAATCCCCTGTCATTATTTATTTAGATTATTTCAGATTCTTAACTAAATATATATATCTCAGATAAAATATATATGTAATTAATACCTTTTTACATAAATATTTTTACATATTTATGTTTATATAGGACAAATTTCTATAATTAGTAGAATGAATAAAGCATATAAGTATGTTTTATTTTATACATTCTGCCAAAAATCCCCTCCGGAAAATCTGTAGACATTTACTCTTTATATACAGAAATGTCTCTGTAATATTTTTTTGTTCTGAAAAACCACCACAAATTTAATAGAAAGAAGAAAGTGAAGAAGAGGTAGGGAATCATGCCTTTTTTGTTGTACAAAATTCGTGAAAGCCAGACGCCAAAGGAGCTCATTTTTTTTCTGTGAAGTTTTCAAGAATTCCTCTGTGAAATAATATTCTTTTAAAAGTTTTATTTTGATTTATTTTTTATATTCCTTTCTCATCCTTTCTTTTTCTTTGGGGCGTCCTTTAGGGCTTTTCCCATATCAGAAATAGCTATTGTCAATAGTCTTCCATTGTTGGTTAAAACTTTTAGTCAAAAGCAGTTCTTAGGTACATGTTTCCCCCCTCTCTGTAGTTGGAAGGAAGCACTCGTGGGCCTTTGCTCTTGAACAGGGAGTATCACCCAATGGTTTAGACATAGCCTGAGTAGTAGATGTATTCAGGTTTAAGTATGAAAAAATTCTTCAACCATTTCTAGTTTTCTTTTCATAATAATGCTATATTTCACTCAGGCACAACATGTTGAATGTCTTTGACTGTCTAACACCATCTCTGTTGCCAGCATCCCAGCCTAAGCCACCATGTCCTCGTCTGGGCCACCATGATAACTTGCTTCACTCTTGCCTACGGCCCAGCCTGGGTGGTCTATGTAAAGCCCAAATGAAATCATGTCTCTTGCTCTAAATCCCATAGCAATTAGAATAAAATCCTATCTCCTTTCCATGGCTTAGGAGACCCTACCAAATCTGGCCCTTGTCTGATGCTGATCTCCTCTCCTCTCATTCTGCCCTTGTCCACTCTTCTTTCTGGCTCTCTCCTCAGTCAAGCTGATTCCTGTCTTGGAGTCTTTTCACTTGCTGGTCCCTCTCCCTGAACACTTCTCTTCCAGTTCCTTATGTGGCTGCTTCCTTCTCACAGTTCAGCTCTCTGCATAAGTGTCACCTCCTTTAAAGACCTTCTCAGACTACCTTATCTAAAATAGCACCTTCCACTCACCACTCTCTATGCCATCTACACATTTTTGTTTTTCTTCAGAGCATTTATTAGGAACTGAAATTGTACTACTTATTACTCAGTTTATATGTTCCACCTCCATATTCCTCAGAGGAGTGTAAGCTGTGTGATGCAGATGTCTTGTCTGCTGTATAACCAGTATCTAAAACAGAACTGACACTTATGAATATTTATTGAATTAATTGTAATTGAAACCTCTCTCCCATATCCAATCACTTTCCTTATTGTATTAATTTTTAAAAATATTTTTTAATAGAATTTTATTTTATTTATTTAGTTATTTTTGGCTGCGTTGGGTGTTCCTTGCTGCGTGTGGGCTTTCTCTAGTTGCGGTGAGCGGGGGCTACTCTTTGTTGTGGTGCGTGGGCTTCTCATTGTGGTGGCTTCTCTTGTTGCGGAGCATGGGCTCTAGGCACATGGGCTTCAGTAACTGTGGCACGCGGGCTCAGTAGTTGTGGCTCACGGGCTCTAGAGCGCAGGCTCAGTAGTTGTGGTGCATGGGCTTAGTTGCTCTGCGACATGTGGGGTCTTCCTGGACCAGGGCTCGAACCCGTGTCCCCTGCATTGGCAGGTGGATTCTTAACCACTGTGCCACGAGGAAGTCCTATTCTATTAATTTTTATTCCTAAATAATTCTTGCATCTGTCTATTTTTAATTGTCCTCTATTTCAGTTAAACTTTATGTCCTTGGTCCTGGATGAGACTCCTAACTCACTTCTCCATATTCCTTTTCCTCTCCCTGCAATTCATCATGTAAACTTGCTAAGAGAGTATTTTGGTCATGTGGTTTTGAGCTGTAAAACCTCCAGTGGATTTCCATAGCCTGAGAGCACCTGGGCGAGCCATTTCAGCACCTTCCTTTATTATGACTGTCCAGTGCACATACATCATTATTGTTATTAGACTTGCTTTCCTCTGACCACAATAGTTAGCATATGATCCATGAACCCATTTTCCTAGACTCAGAGTCCTTCCCTTGAACCCATAAATGAATTTTTGGAGAGTTTCTCTCTTTTTCCTGGGTTGTGAAACTGGAGAAGTCGAGTCTCCTGAAAGGCCAAGATCCCTGGCCTCCTAGTCATAGCCCATCTGCAATAAGACAGAAAAAACCCAATACATAGAAAACATCAGAAGTGATTGCTAGAGTGAGAAGAGTGAAAAGGAAAGAGAGAAAAAGGGCTGATATCATTGAGTGCTTGGATCCAGCCATATCTGAATTTACCTTTACCCTTTACTTATCAATTGGGGAAGCCAATAAATTTCTAGCTTTTTTTTTAAAAATAAATTTCTGTTTTTGAAAAAAACTACTTTGGTTTGGGTTTCTGTCACTTTCAGTCAAGATTTCTGATTAATGTGACCTGGCTTTCAAACCCTTCTACAATTTGATCAAATCTTAATTCTCACCCTCACCTCTTCCTTCTAGTCTCCATGTTCTCAACACATCTTCTCAATTATGATTCATGCTTCCCCATCTCTAACTTTTACTCCTGTCATTCATTACCTCTTCTTTCTGCTTTCTTCTTCTAAACCCCTCTAGTATTTCATGTTTGTGGCATTTATTTAAAAGTAACCATATACATACCATTTTATGATATTTCTGCTATTAATCATTTATATTGTACATTAGGAGGTGAAAAATGCAACTGCCTGTAGGGGTCAGGAATTTGATGTAAATGTGTGAATTGGGCCTGTGTCATATGAGGAAGAGTGGTGACATGGTGATTGTGAGGTACATATTCTGCCTAATGGCATTCTAATTTAAAAATTTTAAAAACAGTATGTTGACCAAATGAGGCATGCAAGTTGGACCTAGTCCCTGGCAGTTAGTTTGCAACCTTTTTATTTATTCATAATCATTTGCTTTTTAATGTCTGATTTGTCCACACATTTTTAGGACATTGAAGCCAGGGACCTTTGATACATCTTTTATCTCCTGCCATGCCTGCAACATAATAGCTACTCAGTATGTAGCTGTTGGTGGATTGATGATGCTGGCTGTGCTATGAGGTTTATTAACTACCTTGTTTTCCCCACCATCCCTCCACCCCCAGCTCTTAATCAGAAATTACGTTTTAGAGAGGAGAAATCAAGGTTGGGTAGTTGTCTTTATGTTCCTCTAGGGGACCATCAGCGTCACATTCCTTAGAAATGTCATTTTGGAAAAGAGATGCAAAAAAATATATATATTTTTAACATCTTTATTGGAGTATAATTGCTTTACAATGGTGTGTTAGTTTTTGCTTTGCAAAAAAATTTTTTAAGAGGACAAAATAATTTTCAAGTTCACAGCATGTTTTTCTCTCTGCATGATCAATCAATCATCACATTATGGAAGTGGAAGGGGACCTCACAAGTCAAGTATTCCAATCCTTCTCCCAGGGCAGAAATGCTGTTTACAGCCCCGCGGCAGATGGCTTGTACTTGAGCATTTCCAGGGACTGGAGGCTCAGTCCTTTGCTGAGAAAGCCCATTTCCTTGTAGAGCATCTCTAATTAGAAAGTCTTTTCTGATGGCTAGTTAAAATAGATGCCCTTAAACTTTGTACTTATTGTTTTTAGCTCCATTTATCCGCTTGTTGCAAACATGCACAGGGATTCAAGAAGACAAATGAAAAAGTAGTAAAAAGAAGTTGTACCAAGCCAAACTTCCCTTATGACTTGAGTTATCATGACTTCTGAAGAGATTCGTGTAGGATGCAGGAAAGATGGACACAGTCACAACGAACTTTTAATTGTGCAGTGTTCAGGTTTAGGAAGAACTTTCAGTACATAAAGTTGTATGATGCTTGTAACTCTGTGAGCTGTGTTACTATCCTGATTTATGTACTCAATACCACCATTACCTCAGGTTTTCAAAAAAGGCAGTAACTTCTGCAACTCTACCCTCCACAAGGAGGGGACAGACAGCACTGGGGTCAGCCCTTCCAAGTTCTCTCTGCCTTTTTATTCTCCCCTCTTTGTACACACTCTTAGCTGGAGGTCCATGAGGCGCTACTGTGTGTCTCATAAGTATCTCCTCTTGGGTCTTTTTCAGTTTTTTCTGCTTTTATTAGATTTTATACAGATTGAGATTTTCATAAAAGCCCATTTTCCTTGATTTTCAATAGCTCTAAATAATCTCTGTGTTTACTCAAGGTCCATCAATTCTTTAAAAATAATTTAATAATTGGTACAGAAAATATTATATGGTAGGTTGTGATGTGGAATGATATGATAAAATACTTCTTAGTTTTAAATTTTATTTAACCACATCTTTTGTTGTATGCATTATTCCCTGTGTTTTTACAGTGTGGGGAGTTGGTACCAAAATGCTGGGCTGCCCAGTAGGCTTTAGATATCTGAGTGGAGGCTTGAACTGAAGGACTTGTGTTATCCCCATAGACAAATTAGGGTCCTTATTCCCATAGTCACTTCTGATAAAAAGGGTTACAACCACTTTCACATGGACGATGCTGTGGAACATTAGTTACGAGTTTTTCCTTGACACATAAAATGCCGGACTGAATAGTGGAAGTAGAAACGACTCGAACCTCAGTTCATACTACTAATAGTTCACCCAACTGATAACGACCATGCTTAGCTTAGATAGTGCTTGTTCTGTTCCCCCACAGAGACGGGGTGTACTCTTCCATTCACCCCAAATTTGGTTCGGGTGCTGTAACTGATGATGCCACAGGTGCACCAAGGGGGTATGGAGTCGTCTATGATTCACATACTGAGGCTTTCTGGGGAGAACAGGGGAGGTTGCAAACAGGTCTGAAAATGGGGTGAGAGAGTAGGGAAAGGAGATTGGCTTGGCTTTAATTGTGGTTGGGGGCTGGGATTGAGGTGAAGGTTCCCTCACATGGGCTGGGGCTTGCATGTTTGAACTTTTTGCTGGCACCAAAGAAGGAGCACCTGGGCTTTCCTACCAGCTTACCTAGATGTAGAGCAGAAGTGGAAGAGGGACTGGTGGAGCTTGAAAGCTGTCTGCAGCCAAATATCAAAAATGGATTGAACTCTGTATTAGTGCTAAGTTGTGCTTTTAGGTGTAATCAGACTTTTCTGGGCAGATGCACTGTATCCAGGATGAAGAGCTCACAGACCTCGCACTAATTGTCTCCTTTTTCTTCTTACTACCCGTCTCCTCTTCCCCATGGGATCCTTCCTGTACCCCAACCTCAACAGAAATGTAATAGTTAATCTTACACTTTTGGCTCAGATTCTTGCTTCTTTTACTAAATTTCAATTTTTGTTTATAGATATTCATGTTTAAACAAATATGTTTGTACTGTGTGTGTGTGCACGCTGGTGCGCGTGTACAGACTAGAGGGAATTCAGTTTCCCTTTTTTCACCTTTGGGTTGGGAGCATGTATTGACTTTGTGGAATCATGGCAGCGAGTTGTACATGTTGAATGAACAGAACATGTCCCCTTTTGGAGGAAGTGGGACTGCAGAGAGAGCAGGAAGAGTGCAGACACTTTGCTACTTTTTAATTTTACATTTACATTGTTAGCATGATTATCTACCACAGCTGAGGTCCTCAGTGGTGCAGTTTGGAGACTGAACACTGAATGGAATGGAGTCATTTTAGGGACTGTCATGTGATTGATGAGAGCATTGTTCCCAATGCTCTGTAAAGATATAGTTCAGAACCAAATTCCTTCTGAACTTGTAAGTATCGAAACTATGAAGGAGGCATTAAAGGAGAATTTGACTTGTACAGAGATTATCTGATCCTATATTTTCACTAGGTTTTATTTATTTATTTTTTGAGGCAGATTCTTGTTTTCTATTGTTGCTTATGCTTGCTTCATTTCAAGTTTCGTATCTTTCTCATGAAAGAAGCTCTGGATAAATGTTGGGCAAAGAAGCTACTTCTCACTCATTCCTTAGAGTCAAAAATTATTAAAAATAGAAAATAAATTGTTGAGAGAGATTATACCAAGTGATTAAAGGCATTTGGAATTGAAGCGTAGCACAATCTTACTAATGATTTTAGAATATTAAAATTAGAATCTGTCAGGTGCCAGGTGCCTAAAGAACAGAGCAAATCACACAATTAGGCAAAATCTCAGGTAAAATTAACTCCATTTCAACTAATTCATACATAAATTTAATGTATCTGCTGGGCTGAGAGATGGATTGTAGTTGAGAGTACCCACGGCATACTGCTTTGCTTGAAGATTCAAGACAAGCCCTTGGCTGACTGTTGTTACTTTCACAAAGACTATATGCCAACATTATCATTCTTGCTAGTGTAAACACAAAATGTGAGAGTCTCTACTACAGCACACTTTCACCATGGTATTTTAAAATCATTTATGTGTTTTTACTTAGCATTCATATAATGCTTTATGCTGGGAGAACACTTTGAAATTTCCCTTATTAATAATCTGTCAAGCAACCCAGTGAGATAGGTTAGTAGTCCTGGCACCATCTCACCTGGGGACACAAAAGCAGAAGGAGGTTGTTGGACTTGAGCCAGATTATAATATTTTAATACAAGAAAGAGAACTAATAGCTCTGGAGTTTCCAGTCTGTTGTTTAGCCAGCTGGCTTATGTTCCTCCAAGTCTTGTTACTTTTGTGAACTCAAGAGAACTGTTAGGTCCCTGAGAGGTACATTTTAAATAGAAAGCAAATCAGAATCGGTTGAGCTCAGCACTCTCTCAAGAGAAGTACTCTTCTATTGATTACCTACTATAGAGTTACTTTCCCTCTTCACTCCTATTTTATATTTTTCCATATATAATGCAGAAGAAAAACATCTATGGGAAGTTAGCCAGATGTTTCAGAGAAAAAAAAAAAAAAACTTCTGAAATATCTCTGGAAGGTCTTCATTTTGACAGCTCAAAGTATTAGATTGGGGAGCTAGAGAGCCAAGAAAGAATTTCTTCAAACTATGAGGCAGTCAGAGAAAAGACTAATGGCAGAGGTGATAAGAAACACTCAAAGGAGGGTTTTTTTGTGGTGTAGAACTTGGTATGATTAGAGCATCAGGACAATTTGGATCAGATAATGGAAATAATTTACACAGCTTTTTCATAGATATGAACTAGAAACTTTATTAGGAAATCAAGTGCCCATGATAGAACATTTTTAGCTGCTTGGCAAAAAGCCTTGGCCAAACAAAAGGAATTCAGATGCTTTTGGTGACAGCTAATGTGGAATAACTTTTCATAGTACATGTTCTATCATGTGGCACAGTTTGTGAATTTTCTCAAAAAAAGTGACAGTCAACAGAGGCCCGTGTTTATGGGTTTAATCTGTAAAAATAAAAGAACAAGATTCCATGAAAGACAAAATTCACAACTTATCAACATTTATGTTAGCATAAACTATCTGATCAAATGGGTACTGGGTGGCCCAAGGCTTTAGACATACAAAAGCACTCTTATCAGGCAGAATATTCCAAAGGCTCCGAGCTTAATTCCCAGGAGCTGGCCAATGGCCAATCCTGAAGTAGGCATTTCTTGGGAATGTGCAGGGTTTGAGTAACCCAGCTCTGCTGACTTATCTCTTTCCCACAAATTCCAGACCCGTAGCCCTTGACCTAGGATCTGTTCATAAAGTATTCATATTTTTCTGAGCACCTACATTTAGATAGCGTTTATGTAACAGATATAGCAATAGTTGTTAGCATAAATATACCTAACATTTGGAGGATCCAGTGTGGGTAGGGATAAACTTAAAGAAGCAACCAATTCATCCTGTGTAGGCATGACATACATTTTCATGTATTTGTACTAATTTGGTTACTTGTACCTTGTAATAAACTTGTGCAGAACTAGTTAGCAAAGAAATCAGCAGAGGCTTAGCTTCTAGTTCTTCCTCAGGCTAGTCATTTTCCATCAGTATTACATTCTGAAGAGGCTTTAACTCCATCTTCCAGTATATTTGATCATCAATATGAGAATTATTATATAACTTATTTACATAAGGCAGTTGAATCTTACTGTTAATGCCAGTATTATACCATAATGCAATATAGTCATGGTACAATTTAGTTTTGTTACAGAATAAGTCAGTAAGAATTACAGAGATATTTTCTATGTCTTCCCAACAGATTGGCCCTTGCCCATATACCAGATGTTATCATGGGCAGGAATCATTAAAACTGGCCATGGTTTGGTTACTTCTGGGCTCCAAGTCAGCTGGGGACAAAGCCAGTTACCTCACCTCTGTTCAAAGTCCTGTACTGAGACACGTTTCCATTTTGTGCTCTTGTATAGCCGAACTCAACTCCCTCCTGTGGCGAGGACATGAGCGTTACTCAGAATATTTCCTGTCCCTGCTAAATGTACTGTGGGATATATCTTATTCTGATCTATTCTTGGGGTAAGAGCAGTGAGCGTGCATCCATGTAAATTACAATTGCCCCAGAGAACTTCCCTAGGTTTGGAGATCCATAAGATCCCCTAGGTGTACCCCTTAAATCTCAGCAGCTGAATGGAGGGCCATTGCCTCATGGCTACTTCAGCCTCAATCTGTATTGAACCAGTTAAGAGGTGCTAGTGGGTCAGGATACAAGCCCTTTCTCAATGCTGGGTCCTAGCGTTATCCAGCATTATTTGATGAGTTAGCCTGACCCCCTTCACTAAAGCCTTGTCACCTTCAGGCTGATTCCCATCCCTTGCCTTCCTCATGGGAGAGAATGCATCCGTATTTTTCCTCTGAATACTGCTCCTCATTAAAAGTGAATTCAGCTGTCCTATGATGTCTAGACTGGCATCTGTCTCCCTTAAAACACTTTCTGTCTTGTGGGTTAGTTTTGTTTAACCCAAAATGTATGTTGCTGCCATTGTGTACTAATGGCCTGAGTACTGTTAGTGTCTTGTATCCAAAAACGTTGGGTCTCTCATGCTAGGGTTAGATGAGTGGTAGTCACACCTGGATGTGACGCAGTTTGAGTATGCCATAAGGCCTCCCCTAGCCCTTCTCATTTCAGGGTTGAGCTACCCCCCAGGAGAATTTGGACCCACTTTGTGAAGCCTACTGCTTTAGTCTCGTGAGAAACCCATTGTGTTTTTTTTTCCATTCTGTTGAATAACTTTCCACCTACAAAAATGATAATAATATGTACTTGTACATAGCACTCTGTGGCATGTCAGGCATGCTGCTTCTGTTTTGTTGTTATGGGTTGTTGCCTCACTTCAAAATTTCCCAGACAAGGGGATCCATGTGTCGCTATGTTTAAATATGCCCAGACTCCAGAGGGTCCATGCAAGTTTGTTCAAGAACCCAGATGCTGCATTCTGCTCTGATGAGAGAGCTGGGAGGGCTTGCCGGCTTCGGCAGTGCTACAGGTGTTCAGCCTGGGAGTAACAGGTTTCCTTCCTTCATCCCCAGTCCCCTTGAGTGTTTCTCTTGATTCCCACCCCTTTATGTTGGAGAGGTAGGTGCACCTTCCTCTCTGCTCCCAAGGCCACCACACTCTCCCTTTAGGCTACAGACTCTATTTCTACTGCTGACTGAATTCCCATAGGAAATGTTCGAGCAGGTTGGAACTGGTGGCAGCATCACAGTTACAATATCTCACTGACTTGGTCCTGCAGGAGGATGTGCTTTTACAGGACAGTTCCCACGAAAGAGACTTTCTAACATGTCGTATCAAGTTTATTTATTCTCTTTAAAATTTTGTGTTCTCTTTAACCTGGTTCTCAGATACTAAAGTTTATGACTAATTTAGCAAGTTTGGACATTATTACATTTGAAAGAAATGGAAAAGGGTCAAGATTTCTTTCAGCTTCTCTGGAGATTTCAGGTGGGAGGACTATTTAATATTACCTTGTCTCAACTTCAGTTGCTGTAATCATTTGGTATGCCTGTTATGAAGTGATGTGTAAACCAATCCCTGAAGATAAATGGATTTGAGTCAGTTTCATTTTTGTAATTACAATTTTATAATTTCAAGGAGGGAAGTGCTGGATTCAGAGGTTTCAATCATGTCATCCTCTCTAATTTAACTTGGCAATTTTATTTCTATAACTATGTTAGACAGGGATCTGTGTCTGAGTCTAGGGATTTTTCCCATTGAGGCTAGATTATATGAAATTTTATCTCTGTTTTTTTCAATACCTGCACAAATTTTGGGTTGACATATCAATCACATTCTGTTTTTTACAAGTTTAGGTGCAATGAGAGCTTGGCAGCAGTGGAAAGAAGTAGCGTTTAAATCCCTGAGCTTGGTTCATACATGCCTCAGGAAGCGGGGACTTGGAAAATTCTCCAAGTGACTCAGGTGAAAACCATTTTGGTCTAAATGAAATATTATATTGTTCATTGATGGCCCCAAATAATAACTGCAATTTTCCCTTTTGCTTTCAAGATTTTCCGTGAAAAGTATCTCAGCTCATCTTTTTTCATGGTCAGATTATCCTAGAGAATAGTCATAGAGTTTGTGACATATTGCCAGGTGCTTAGATATTTTAATACATGAGAATGGTCTCCTATGGAGCCATTAGACTACAAGCTTTTGGAGAACAGACATTGTGTCTTGTTTATTATTATATTTCCATTTCCTAACACACAGAGCCTGCTCTGTAGTACATACTTAATAAATGTTTGCTAAATGGAATCAGATTCCCACAATTATTGAGTGCCATGCTCTGTTCTGGGTGCCGTACATGTATTAATTCATTTACATGGCACAAAAACACTTTTAAGTAGGTGCTGTTATTATCTCCATTTTATGGCTGGAGAAGCTGAGGCATAGAGAATTAAGTAACTTCACCAAGTAAGTGGCAGAGCTAGGATTCAAACCCAGGTTCTGGGTCTAGGCTTGCATGCTTACCTACTACACAACCTACTATTCTTTCTCAGTCTAAATATCGGGTGTCCTGTTAACGTTGGAGAACTACATATCTGTGTCCTCCTGGTGTGCATTGGTGAAGGGGGTCAAAAGGTACAAAGTTCCAGTTATAAGTCATTGGGGATGTAATGTACAGCATGATGACTATAGTTAATAATACTGTATTGCATATTTGAAAGTTGCTAAGAGAGTAGATCTTAAAAATCCTTATTATAATAAAAAAATTTTTTGTAACTATGAGTGGTGATGGATGTCAAATAGAAAAAAAAAGTTAGAGATCTTTAGTAGATCATTGGCAGACTGAAGTTTCTAAGGCAGGGTCTATTGTCAACAGACATTTTATCTACAGATATTTTCCCAAAAAGTAAAACTTTATACTGTTAGCATGAGGCTTTAAAATCCATTCTTTTTTTGAAAAATAGTTTTATTTAATTTTTTAAAATTTATTTATTTATTTTTGGCTGCGTTGGGTCTTCGTTGCTGTGCGTGGGCTTTCTCTAGTTGCGGCAAGCGGGGGCTACTCTTTGTTGCGATGCGTGGGCTTCTCTTTGCGGTGGCTTCTCTTGTTGCGGAGCACGGGCTCTAGGCGCGCGGGCTTCAGTAGCTGTGGCATGTGGGCTCAGTAGTTGTGGCTCACGGGCTGTAGAGCGCAGGCTCAGTAGTTGTGGCGCACGGGCTTAGTTGCTCCGTGGCATGTGGGATCTTCCTGGACCAGGGCTCAAATCCGTGTCCTCTGCATTGGCAGGCGGATTCTTAACCACTGCGCCACCAGGGAAGTCCCATCCATTCTTAATTTTTGTTTAGATGTATGTGTTTTCCTCAGAATTTTCACATGTAGAATGGTGTGACATTTGGATCCATGTGCTATGCAGTTATTGCCCTCTTACTATGTTAGAGGGACGTCTTGCTTCCAATAGTCCTGTTGACCGTGGAGTCACACCAGAGCTTACTTGGGAAAGACTAGCTGTCAGAGGCCTAAGCAAAACCCCATAGCTTTGGGCCATTAATGCAATTAATGCATAATGAAAAGAAAACCCCATTAGGATGGACAGATGTTTGACTGACTTAGAGCAGAGCAAAGATCCTAAGGAGATAGAAGGTAGAGAAGATTCAGACTTTCACAATGAAATAAGTAAACTATGCATTTGAGGAGGGAAAACTGAAAAAAGGAGAAAAATGGCCAGCCCAGTAGGCTCAGGAGTAAGGTATGTTTATTTGGGGAGCCAGGAGGAAGCTGTATGTATGAATTGTCATGGGAGGCTACAGTAGGGCTAGAACCGTCCACACCTTTGCTTTTCTGATTTTTAAGCATCAGCCATACCCAGAGCTGATGTGGAAGTCCTCAATAAAGTAGTTAACCCCGATTCTTCCATGGAATCTTTTGACACATCATATTTGAAGACTCCTCTATTAGTAATTTCAGTGATGTAGTCTTAAAATAATTCAAAACGACATTATCTCTTTCAACTGCCATGAAAGAACCAACTGCTATAATCTGTCTAATCAAAACTGCAAGCATTCACCCAGTCATTTACCATTCAGCAAATATTTATAGAGAGCCCAGGTTAAATACATAAATAACTGAAGCCAGAGCCATATTGGGAAGTTATAGCTCTGCTATGAGAAAACAGCTACTTCATTTTTTAGAACACTTGTTATGATCTGTAGAACTATTTAGGAAATAACTTTGAGGTTCATATAAATGTAGCTCTTTATGGCTGATTCATTTTGCTGTGCAGTAGAAGCTAATACAACATTGTAAAGTGACTATACTCCAATAAAAATTAATTAAAAATAAAAAAACAAAAAAACAAAATAAATAAATAAATATAGCTCTTAAATCTACAAAGACCATCCTTGCAAAATTTCTGGATCTGTTTTCTGCTCCTCTAGGCCAAAGCCATTTTCTCTTTCACTTCTCTGCTCATAATTTAATTGGCATATTTATACCTGGATTCCGTCATTAAATCTAGGACAGTCTGGGTAGGGAACTTTTCCGTGGACAATCCTGTTTAGCCGACTGTGAGAGCTTTGAAATGAAGAAGAATAAGGGAAGCAAAAGTAAAATGAGAACTGAAGGCATCACTTAGGGAAATGGATGATGCCTAGAGCTGAAGGAAAGAGGAGGAACATAATTCCAAAAGAGGCAGTGTTCAAGGAGGAAAGAGGAGCAGGGGGATATCAGCTTGGACTTCCCTTTCTTCCCCCTGCCGCGATCCTGACCCTGACTCTCAGCCCACTCCTTCCAGTTGGACAGAGTTTCTGTAACTCTGACTATTGGGAATCTAAGAGATTTTTAGAGGTTAACTTGAGGCAGGAAGTACATTAACAGTGAAGTTAATTTTCATCTGGGAAGCACTTTCTAGGTGGTGAGAGTTTTGATTGCTATGAGTTGTAACATATTGACTATCACCCTTGTAATCCCAGGTGAACTTCCATTGTGTACATGTGTTTGTGTGTGTGTGTGTGTGTGTGTGTGTGTGTATGTAGGTCCAGACACCCACCCAGTTAAATAATTTATCTGTTCTCCATGGTTCTGGAAGGCCAGGACAACGTGTAGTGGTACTGAGCACTCTAGGTAATCTTCTCTTTCCTTTGTGGCAGGTTATGGAAATCTGAAGCGAAGGCTGTGATCCATTTGAGGCTTGAAATGGATGGGCAAATGTACTGCCTGGTGTTAGAATCAGCTAACCCCTGTTACATGTGCGCACATGTGTGTGTATGTGTGTTGGAAGAGCCTTTTTTTTTCTGATTTTTTATTATTTTCCATTTTTATTGTCTGTACTATTTGCACTGCTGGACCTATTGTGGTTCTTTTTTTTTTTTTTTTTTTAGCAAAGATTCCAATTCCTTTAAAAGCAGACAGCACTCTCCACAATCCTTGTCATTATCATGACAACCCATTAAGAGCAGCAACCCCTTAGTAGCCCAGTGCCTCACTTTCCACCTGTACCTCATCCCAATTAACCACAGGTAAAACTTTAGACATTGTGGTGCCATTGAATGCCAGGAATTATTATCATTGCTTCAGTCATCCCATTGGAGTGTCCTAGTTAGGACCTTACTATGCTGTTAGGTCCGTGAAGATAAGGACTTTTTTTTTTCAGGAGGCAGTTGGTTTTTTTTTCCATTTGGGTAGTTCTCATATTAAACACAGTGCCTGGCACACAGTGGGGGAAATCAGTAAATATTTGTTAGATGGATGAATAAATAAATAAATAGATAAACAAATAAAAATTCTGGTTATTTTGAAATTAACTCCTGTTAATAAAATGAAACAAAAAACTAGAATGAGAAAGTTCCCTATGTATTAATATTGAAGATATTTAAAAGACATTGTTAAGTGAGAAAGCATGGTGTGGAATAATAACAACTAATAGTAATAATAATTATTATTACCACGTTAACTTCCAGAGATGGCTCCTTATTATTTCCAGACAGCTTGCAAATTCAGCCCTCCAAATCCCATCCTGAGTGTTGGATTTTTTAGGGCCACTCTTTCTAGGGCCAGCTCTCTTAGATTTAGATAAAAAAGAGGCTTTATTGGGAGGGGGTTGTCATTCTAGAGAAGCAAAAATGAGGGAAACAGGGAAGTGAAGTGGGGAAGGAAGCAGCAGAAATACAAGCAGGTGTGTTACTAAGTACGACAAGCTTCCCCAAAACACAGCTGGCTCTTCAGGGCTGGTAACAGAGGCGGCATTTACAGCTGTAGATCTCAGAACAGTCCTTGTGAGGGGGGCAGACAGGTGAGCTGTTTATTTCCTGCTTCCTTCTGTCTCACATTTCCCATTGGTTGGGATGTGCTCTCATGGACATTAACTCCCTTACATTTCTGGGTTGAATTACCGGCCTCTTCAGGTAGCTCTTGGGGAAGCTTGCAGGTTCAATCTCGTCAAATATTCAGGTGCTGAGGTTTCTCCTGGCTGGTTGTTCGTTTCTATTTACTCACATATATGCCATTTCAGTGCTCTTCATTGCTTCCTGTGGACAGGAGTTACTATCTGGTATTATTTCCTCTAAGCCTGATGTATTTCCTTTAGTATATCTTGTAGGGCAGTTTTGCTTGCAACAAATCTCACATTATTTTTATTTTGTTCTGGGAATGTCATTATTTCACATTCATTTTTCAAGGTTAGTTTTGCTGGAGATAGAATTCTTGGCTGATAGATTTTCCTCCTTTAGCACTTTGATTATGTGGTCCCTCTGCCTTCTGGTCCCATACTGTCTGATGTAAGTCAGCCGTTATTCATGTTGTTCTTCCCTTTACATGACATGTTGATTTTCTCTTCCTGCTTTCATGATTTTTTTTTGTCTTTGGCTCACATCAGTTTGATTATGATGTGTCTAGGTGTGGCTGTGTTTGTGTTTATCTTACATGGATTTTGTTGACCTTCTTGGATGTGTAGATTAATGTTTTCTATCAAATTTGAGAAGTTTAAGGCCATCGTCTTTTCAAGTATTTTCTCTGTTCCTTTAATCTCTTTTCTATTTCTGGGTTTCCCATTGCATATATGTTGGGATGCTTAATCTTGATCTTCAGTTCTCTGAGGCTTTGTTCATTTTCCTTCAGTGTTTTTCCTTTCTGTTCTTTGGACTGGGAAATTTTTATTCTGTTGTTCACTCATGCTTTATTCTCTGATCTCCAATCTGCTATTGATCCCATATAGTGAATTTTTCATTTGGGTTATTCTACTTTTCAACCCTGAAATTTCCATTTTTAAAATATGGGTTCTATTTCTCTATTGAGATTCCTTCTTTGTGGAATCACATTTTAATTCTATAAACATATTTATAATAGATACTTTGAAATTTTTTGTCTGGTGCATCCAACCTCTCAGTCCACTTGGAGTCAGTTTTTATTAAATGATTTTTTTTCCCTGAGGATGGGTCACATTTTCTTGTTTCTTTGCATGCCTTGTAATTTTTGGTTGAATGAATCCTGGACATTTTAATTAATGTTACATAACTCTGGAGTCTGATTTTTTTTAAATAATGTTTTTGGTAAATTACCTGGACTTAATCTGTGGAATCTTGTTTTCCCTATTGTGTGTAGCCACTAAAGTCTCTGGTCAGTTTATCGATTTTTGTATGTATTTTTTAGCTAGACTTCATGAGGGTTGTTCCTATGTCTTCATAGCTTAGTGGTCAGTGAATGACTTGGGCAGAGGTTGGGCTCAAACACTTTGAGCCTGTAAGGCTTCAACCCTCCACTGAGGTTGGAGGTGCAAAGTTCAGCCAGTTTTAAGTCTCGGTTTTTTCTTTTCCACTGGGCTTTCTTGGGATTCCCCACCACATGCATGTGTCTTGCAATCCAAGGATGTATGGAGAGCTTTCAAAGCCCTTTAGAAGCTCCCTTGTTTTTAGCACTTAACCCCATCCGTAACCACAATCTCAGGCTAGAAAAGAAGTATTTTTTTCCTGATTGCTTCCTACTGAGGCCATCATTTTTAGTGAGAAAGCCACGTGTCACCCCTTCCCCCCATTCGCAATCCAAATAAAGATTGCTCCCTTTTGGGTGGCTGGTTTTCCAGTGATCCCTACTCTGGTAAGACTACCACTCCTGTCTACTGAGTTGGGGGTTGGGTACGTGACTAACCCCAGGCAACAAGGCCATAGACCTCTTCCTGTTCTTATCCGAAGCTCTATTGGTTCTTCAAGATTAAGTACTTTATAATGTGCTGTCTGCTTTAGGTCTATTTCCAGAGCCCCATAATAGTTGCTTTGGACAATTTTGACCAGCTTTGCACTTTGTGTGTGTGTGTGTGTGTGAAGATGATTTACTGACCTCTTCACCCTGACACAGCTGGAAGTTCATCTCCTAGTATACTTTTGCCTGCTGTTTTTTTTTTTTCAATCTTTCTGTCTCACTTTGTTTTAATTTATCTTTTATAAAAATCAAGATTTGGGTGTTCCTTTGTGATCTAGTGTTAAAAGGTTTTTTTCCTTTTTGTTAAGAGAATTAAACTTAATTACATTTACTGATTTGACACATAAGTTGTATTTGATCTTAGTATTGTATTATTTTATGTAATATCTTCTGTTTTTGTAATGTTTTTAAAGTCTTAACTGTGTTCCCTGTTGGTCTATTAGTTTGTGTGTGTGCGTATGTTTTTTTTTTAAATGGAATTTAGAAAAGGTTATATTTTTGTCCTAGTGGTTAACTTTATAATTAAATTATTATATAATAATAGCCTTAGTCTTATATTTCTTTAGTCAATATCTATTGATTTCTACAGCATATAACCATGTTTCCTTTACCATTTTCTTTCTCTTTTTTACAACTCAATTTTAATTATTAGTATTTTCTTAGTGTTTACATTTGTATTGCTAACCTATTGCTTATATTTTATCACTTTAATGATATTATTGAAATCCTTTGACTATTAACTCTACAGGTGAAATAATAATCTTCCTGTACATCCTACCTTTTAACCTCTTTCTTCTCCAAATAGTTGTATGATTCCTACACTGTGGGGAGATATAATATTTTCAATTTCTTTTATTACCTTGATCTTCGCATTTGTTCTGTTCTTAGTTTTATAATTAATTATGTTCAATTCTCATTGCCAGTCCTTTTACCTTTTCTTCCCCAAGGTATTTCTTCGTTGGCTAAAGTTGGTTTTCCAGCAGCGTACTCGAGAAGAACCTATGAGTATCATACTCCTTGCATACTTGCATGTTCAAATGTTTGTAGCTTTGCATCTGAAGCTACCATGAGTGGTTGCATACTTAATCCTTGACTTACACTTTCTTTTCTTGACTATATTTTCATATTGCCCCACTTCTGGTACTGTATATTTCTGTAGAGACATTTGAGATCACTTTGTGACTTTTCCCTTTGTAAACAACTTAATCTTTATGCCTGGCTGTTCTAAGATTCTGTCTTTATCTTTACACTGCAATAACTTTACCAGGATGTGTCTTGTTGTTAACCATACTGACAGGCACATGATGGACCCTTTGGTATGCAGATTCAGGAAACTCTTCTTGAATTGTGTGCTTAAATATTTATTCTTTTGAATTGTTTCAGTATTATTCTTTAGCATCTCCAATTATGCATATTTTGCATTTGCTTTGATTACTTTCCATAATCGTTTTTCCTCTAGGCCTTTGAAACGTTTTCTTTATTTCCTGTGCATTTTTTCACTCTATTATTTCTGTCCTTTAAGTCCCTAACAGTGTTTTCCACAGCGTTTATTTCTTCAGTGATTTTTGGTTATTCCACTGATGGCTTTTCCCTTCCCTTCTACTTATTTCCTGAGTTCTATCAGCTCACATTTTAATTTCTTCTGTTGCCTAAAAGGTAACTCTTTTACCTGAGTTTTGCATTTCTGCTTTGTGATCTTTCTTCATAGAGGTGATGTGTTAGTTTGCTAGGGCTGTCATAACAAAGTGCCACAGACTGAGTGGTTTAAACGATTGAAATTTATTTCCTCACATTTCTGCAGGCTTGAAATCTGAGATCAAGGTGTTGATTTCTTCTGAGGCCTCTTTCCTTAGCTTATAGCTGGCTATCTACCCCCTCTGTCTTCACTAGTCTTTCCTCTGTGTTGTCTGTGTCTTTATATCTTCTTTTTATAAGGACATCATATTGGATTAGGGCCCACCCCAGTGACCTCATTTAGCTTTACCACTTTAAAGATCTTATCTCCAGATACAGTAACATTCTGAAGTACTGGGGATTAGGTCTTCTATGTATGAATTTGGCGGGGGCTCAGGGGGATGCAATTCAGCCCATAACAGGTGATTGCTTTGTTATTTTTTTGAATTCTTGTTAAATTATTTAGTTTTCATTTTAATCTGCTTTTTTGACTACATTTTCTGGTTAAATATTCTTTATCTAATGGTAAAATTTACTTTTTTTTCCTTCATGTTTTTTACTTATAGTATTTTCATGTTGATTTAATATATTACTCATTGAATGAGTTGAATTTTCCTGAACTGTCTTTTTGTTTAGGACTTCTGCCTGTGTATGTGGGGTGAGGTGGGTGGGTGTGGGTATGTGTGCATGGTAGCCTTCCAGAGGCTCCCTTCTGCTCTGCTCACAGAGAGGGACTGCTTTCTACAACTGTGGTTCCTGAAAGTGAATCACTGGGGGTGCCTTCTTCCCTGTTTCTCGAAGTGAAATAAAACCCATCCAGGAGACTTCATTTTGTCAGCTTTCTCACCTCTACTTCCTCACCCATTTTCAAAAACCAGGTATATAGCCTTTGTGCTTCAGTGGTTTCACTTTAAGGAAGTTTTTTTTTTTTTTCTCACAATACTTTATAGGATTTGTATCATTGGGCCCTGTCAGCACTCTTAGCATTTCCTTTCTGCCTGACATCCTGTGTGGCTTTTGTTTTATTTCTGCTAATTTTGGAAGGCTTTATGTATGTTTATGAGTCAGTAGATTATGAATTTCTTTTAGTTTTACTGACAATAGAGTTTTAAGTTGTTTTTTTTTCCTTGATTTTTAGGAAAGATAATTCTTATTCAGCCATGTTTATGATGGAAGTCAACTAGTAATTTATTGAGTGATTACTGTCTGCCAAACTCAGAGCTAAGTACTGCATATGGATTATATCCTATTTAATTCTTATCCTAGTGATAAGAAATAGGATGATAGATATTATAGATTAGCGCTTTTATTTCCATTTTCTCTCCCTTTTAGAAATGTCAAATTGCTGCTATAGCCGAAAAGTTTCTTCTACATTTCTCAGACTTCCTTACAACTCAGGTTTGTGTGTGAACTGATGTGCCTCCATACTATTTGGAATCCAGACATGAGGTGAAGTCCACATGCTTTTGCTTCTGCAAGGTCTGCAGTGGGGGCATTTGTTGTTGTGTAACAGTGATAACAGGGTTGTTGTAGAGAGGTAGAGTGTAGCATCCATTGTCTGGTGATGTGTTCTGAAAACCTACAGTTGTGGTAGCAGCTTTGGATTTCTAGATCCCAGCAGAAATGGCATGGGATTAGTAGTTGGGACAGTGGCTTCCTGATTCACTTGATTCCAAATTGTGGCAGAGACAGCAACTCCCATGGAGGACCAGTGGTGTGGTAGTGTCCTACTGGTGTCTCTTCTGAAACTCAGTCCAGAGCATGCTCCTCCAGCCCTTCCTCACAAACTTTTGTGAACTCTTGTCTGACTCCAGAATCTCTCATCTAACTACTAAGATTGATCACAGATATCAAACATTTCTATAGGGTTAACTGTGTGTCAGACACTGTTTTGAGCACTTTAAATTTGTTGACTCACTAACTCTCACAATAATCCTATAAGCCAGGTATTTTTTTTTAAAAATTATCTTTATTACATATATAAGGAACTAAGAAACAGAAAGGCTGAAGAATTTTCCTGGGGCCGCACAGGTCTACTCCAAAGTCCAAGTTCTTAATGACTCAGCTGCCTTCATCTCAAAAATGAGGTTTGCCTTTATTTTACATTTTGAGGTTTTTATTTATTATTTATTTATTTATTTATTTTTTATTATTTTATTTTATTTATTTATTGTTTCTGGCTGCGTTGGGTCCTCGTTGCTGCTTGTGGGCTTTTCTCTGGTTGCGGCGAGCGGAGGCTACTCTTCGCAGTGCGCGGGCTTCTCATTGTGGTGGCTTCTTTTGTTGCGGAGCACGGGCTCTAGGCATGCAGGCTTCAGTAGTTGTGGCACGCGGGCTTCAGTAGTTGTGGCTCGTGCGTTCTAGAGCTCAGGCTCAGTAGTTGTGGCGCACGGGCTTAGCTGCTCCGCGGCATGTGGGATCTTCCCGGACCAGGGCTCGAACCCGTGTCCCCTGCATTGCCAGGTGGATTCTTAACCACAGCGCCACGAGGGAAGCCTGAGGTTTTATTTTTTTAAGTTACTTTTAAGATTCAGTCTTAATTTTGTGAACAGATATTGGATATACGTTTTATTTTTATAAATTCATCAGCTTGGTCCTATTCAAATTCTTCCTACTGGAATATTCTGAATAGCTCTTTAATATGTTGCCCATATAATGGAAATGGCACTGTCATAGAATTATGGAATATCAGGATTAGAAGAAGACCTATTAATTATTTAGTTCAAGGATTTGGATTCTCTCTATAAACTTTTTCCTATTTATCAGTTCACCTGGGAGGTTCAACATTTTCCCCAGACAGCCATTCCATCTCCAGCCAGGATCTATTAGTAAAGTCTAACTAAGATTGAATTAAATATGCATTGTTATGACGCCCATTCATTGACTCTTGGTAAATACATACCAGCTATTATTTCTATTTCATATGATGGCTCTTCGGATATTTGAAGATAGTTATCATGCCTCCTGGAATCTTTCCTTTTCTTCTCTTTAGGTGACCTATTTCCAATTCCTTCAACACTTTGTCGGGATTTCCATTGGCTCCAACATACAGATTGCTCTGAATTTATTTGAACGAAGCACAGATTTATAGTTGGGTGTGATTGGCAATGAACAGTCTAGGACCTCACCACCCTTGTCTTGGATATTGTATCGTTTGAAGAACTACATTGTATTATTGAATCATACTGAAATGAGAGTCAGTTAAATCTGCAACCCTTTTTGACTCATGCATCTGTTAGGATTGTTTCTTCCATTTCTTTGGGGCTGTGCCCTTGCTCTCTGTGCTCTAACCACACTGGATTTCTCTCAGCTGGTTACTGTGCCATGGCCACATCTGCGTAGGGCTTTTACACGATTGTTCCCTCTGCCAGGCTGGTGTAGTCTTCTTTTTCCTGCTCCAATTCCCCTCACCCCTCTGTCGTGATGCCTTCCCATTTGACTGGTTATTTGCAGCACACCCTAACGTTTTCCATGTATACATTTTCAAGTGGGCAGCCTTTCCTGATATTCTGTCTATGTTAGGTCTCCCTAATCCGCACTTCCAAGGCTCTGTGCTTCCACCTTCATGAACTTATCTCACTCAAAATTATTTTAAATGTATAATTTTCATGCAAGATTAAGAGTTTATGACCTTTTTGTTTACCTTTCTATTCCCAGTTCCTGGGAGAGGTTCAAAATGCGTATAATGACTAATTGATAATAATGGGACTTCAAGTAATTTTCATTAACTGTCATGTTGTTGGTTTTGACCCATTTAGTCCATCAAGATATTTGGGATTCATGTCTGTGTCACTGAGAATATTTGCCAATGTCACTAACAAATTTTGTTCGCATGCCATTCATGTTCTTATCCAATTGATGGCTAGCATCCTTTATCTTAATACGGGAGAGCTCCCTCCAGGCTGATGTCAACCCCTCAGAATTATGTCCGTTTAGATAAGATTGAATTCACTTTGCCATATGACCATTCAATTCACACTTCTTTAGTTTGTCTACATGATATCGAGATAGACATTAATTGCCTTTTTTGAATTTTGAAAAGAAAAAATAAATCCTATTACATTTCCCTGAAATATCTTGTCTTCTAAGCTCTCAAAAATTAGTCTAACTTAATTTAGTAAACATGCAGCTGGCTTCTAGTAAACACAATTTCTTTTTCTAAGCTCTTACTAACTAATTTTTAAATAGAATCTTGCTTAAGATTATCCTCTATAGTATACATATGTATAATTTTTGCAGAACTGAGAATGAGGAAGAGTCACAAAGCACCTTTTTTATAATTATGTTTATCACTCTCAAAAAATTTATCATCAACATACTATCTAATACACGATTCATATTGAAATCTCCCCCATCATCACAGTGATGTTCTTCAGAGCAAGATCCAAATAAGGCTGATATGTTGCATTTAGTTCTCATGCCTCTTTAGTCTCCTCTAATCTGGAAGTTTCCCTGCCTTTTGCACCTTTTGCAACATAGAAAATTTTTGAAGAGTTCAATCCAGTTATTTTTTAGAATGTTTCTCAATTTGGGTTCATCTGATCATTTCCTCATGATCAGATTCTGGTTAAACATTTTTGGCAGAAATACCGTGTAGAGGATGTGTTCTGCTCAGTGCATTACATCAGGGGACATGTGATGATCATTTATCCCATTGTTGGTGATTTTAATTTGATCTTCTGGTTAAGGTGGTGTCCACCAAGTTTCTCCACTGTAAAGGTAACTTTATTTATTTGTATTTAAAAACTACTTTGTGGAGTGACATTTTGAAGTCTGCTTATTTTTTGAAATTAGACCTTTGTGTTCTCCACAACTTTTCCTTTTCGTGACTTTTCAGGAATGTTCGTTTGTACTGTCCATAAGAGTCACTGGGTTCCTGTTGGGTTGCTCCATGGTGAGAGGAATTTGACTCTCAGCTATTCTCTAACAAGCTCTTCACCAAATATGAGCTTCATTTCTCTCTTGCCAATGTCTGTTCCATGGTATCACACTGAAGATCAATCTCTTTGTAAGCAACAAAGTTGAGTAGTTTCCTTTTTCCTCTGTTATATGTTAAAATTTCACTATAACTCAAGCCACTGTTCCTTTCTTGATATGTCCAGTTCCATCCCATCCAGCTATTTTACGAATTGTTTTGTTACCTCTGTCCTTTGCACACATTCTTGTCAGGCAGAGTACAAAGTACAGAGTATTGCACTTTGATTATTAGGTGCTACATTTGGAAATGTGTGCTATGCTTACCCACGAGAGGGTCATATTCTGGGCACTATCCTTCAGACGCTAGGGACTGAGGACAAAAACACTAGATTTATCATTAACTCCTTAGTTTTTCTGGGGTGTAGGCTTATTCCTCTTTTTCCTTTCTTTTTTCTTCTGCGTTATATTCAATGGCACCATTTAACTGGAATTGCTTTTGCAAAGATCACCCAGCAGTTATTTTCTGCCTTATCTTACTGGACAGTTCTGTACATGTGACCCTGTTGACCACTCTATCTTTCTAAAATTTCTCTACCCCTTGGCTTTCCAGACAGGACACTGTTTTATTCTCTGATAGACAACTGACCATCTCTGCTACACTATGATTGTAAGTTTTCTCAATCATTTATTAAAGTAATTGTCTCTTAAAATTTTGGCATGAAATATATTATTGCATATATATTGTAAATATTTTTTGTTTTACTTAATTGTGCAATCTTTTAATAGGGCAAAAGCCCTCAAAATGATTCATTAGAAATCCTGTACGATGTCAAAGAAAAATTGCACCAGAGTTAAACAGGCAAGGAAGACTTTATTCTAGACTATTGCAATAGGGGAGAGAGAGTGAACTCAACTCTGCTGAAACAAAAAGTGAGAGGGTTTTTAAGCTCTGAGGTGAGCTACTGGAAAAGTACTGGAGGGCATTAGAAGGAAGTTTGGTCAGTGGGATTAGTCCATCTGTGTTGGCTAATTGTCTCTTGTTCAAATTAGGCTTCTCCCCTCCCACAGAGACTGGGAGATGGGGGTGCTGTCTTTTCTTAATGATGACGTTTCAAAGAGATGCTCCTCCAGGTCCTTGAAAAAGAAATTCCTGGGTTATAAAACTGGCAGGAGGCTGGAAGAAGATTTATCTACATTTCAAAGGAGCAGAGAAAGAATTTGCATTTGCAAGTTTTTTTAGAAGTAAATGGTCTTAAGAAAAGGGAGGTCAGGGGCCTGTATTCAGGAAAAAACCTGTCTGAGGTTTAGTCAAGCTGAGGGGAGCATCAAGGCATTTTGATCAGTGCAGAGTTATGGCTTCTAGCATATCCGCCAATGCAAAAATCACCATTGACTCTGAGTTTTGAAACAAGTTCCTGCTCATATGCAGAGGCCAAGGTGAAAAAGGGAGCCCTCCACCTGAAGAGAATATTAAAGGAAGAGTCCAAAGGTGTGGACAGGGACAGGAGGTTCTGTGCTGGGAAGACAGGAGGCACCATGGCCCAGAAATTCAGTTTGTAATGATTTTGTTTCTGACCCACGGGAGGCTTTGATCTTGCCTCTGTGTGTTCCATACACAAAGAATTTTTATATTTTTATATCTTCTAATTAACTTTGAGGCCAGAGCCTTTGAGGCTGAGAAAAAGCATAGTTATTAATTCCCACACTTCACACTTCCTTCTCCCCTCACAACTTCCCTCCTGTCCTTTATGTAGGGTTTTAATATGACCTTCCTGTCTTGGTATCGTTGTTCCCATGTTTAAATCCTGTTTTACACTATAAAGCTCTTACACTGAGGCTGTAGTTTCATTATTTTAGTTTTTGTTCAAATGACCTTGAAGTACCTGTAGAGAGAGCTAAAAATTCGTAAATATTTTAAATGGTTTAGGATTTTTATGGTATTCTTTTATTTTTTCAAAGACTTGATCTCTATTCTTCATTTATAAATTTCTGAGTCTGATCTTATTCAACAAAATAGTTACTCTCCATGATTTCTGGTAATCTACCATTATCTTAGCATCTGATGGGCATGTAATTGTTCATTGTATTCGTTTGGCGCCCCAAAGAACAGAGGTTATGCAATTTGGAAATATAATTTACTATTCCATGACTCTTCATTTCCATCCAGATGCTGGCCCTTGTCTAAATGCAGATCAATGGACATTGTGGGGCTTGTTTAATTATGAACAAAGTCTAAAAATCTAATATGGTGATAATTTTTTTCCTTATATTCTGAAGACAAACTGAAGTTTTGTGCAGAATGGTGTATCGCTTGGTTAGCAAACACTGATTTTTTTCCTCCATCTTCAAGTCGCCAGTTGTTAACTGTTCAGTGTCTTTTGCTTCAAAGTTTTTGTTCTAAATTCTTTGTTTGAGACCTACACATAAGATGAAATATCTAGCCAGATGCTATTTTAAAAAGTTTTGGTAGCACTGAGTTATGACTCAAATGACTCAAAATATTTGTAAAAAATTAGTGATCAGTAGTTTTTTCGACTAGCCTATTGCATAGATTGCAGTAATTGTTTTGGTAGGTTTCTCAAGAATAGGAAAACTCATTCAAAACACTTTTATTTTCTGTACAAAACTGGAGACTTGATACAAGGATTGGTAGGAGTAGACTAATTTCATGGAGGTCTTGTCTGTGAGCAAACCTGTAGAAGAATTTAGGGTCAGTTAACATTAATTTAGTGCCTACCAAATAACAAGTAATATAGTTTTACTTATGTGATTTCATTTAATGTTTCCCTACACCATAAGCAGTGGATGTCATCTCTATTTTACACATAAATAATCTAAGTTTGAGGAGTTGAACAAGTTCAAATTTATGCAACCAGAGTTAGCTTGGACATTTTAGATACTTAATAAATAGCTGTCACGTATTAGCCTCTTCTGTCCCAAAAAAGAGCTCTACAGAAAGGATAAAATGGTGTACTTAAGATTAAAGAGCTGGTAAAGGGCAGAGTTATGATTTACCCCAAGAATGACAACTCCAGAGCCTGAAGTCTGACACCATGCTGACCAGCCGGATGGTGTTTCCAGCATTGTCAACAAGGCGCTTGGAGAAAATGAAGGATGAGCTCATGGTCAAACCTGTGTGGGTATCCGTCCTCCCTCCAAGATGGAGTAGGTGTGGTGGGTGGGTGGGTGGTGGGAGAGATTTCTATGCACACAGCTCTGTGCCAGGTGATTTGCTGTCCGTAGCTGCTCCTGAGTCCTCCCTAGGCTGGACTGTTTCCAAGGAAACATGAAAAGGTGTTGGAAATTTGGATATAATATTCTGATCCTTATTGACAAGAAAAAAAAGTAAACACTTTGCAATTATCTACTCCACTCAGACATTGTTTCCTGCTGCTCTAGCCCCAGAAGAACTGGGTTTTAGGGGGCAGCTGGTCAGTGGGGCTCCCCTTGCCTCTGTGTATGGAACTGGAGGATTATGACTCAGGGCCTCTTCTAATCTGTGTCTTTGTTTTCTGTATCATGCATGTATCACCAGGTTATTGGCACTTAGGCTGAAATTTGAAAGATTTCATCTGATTTAGGCTTGTGGGTCTTCTCTCTGTTAGTAATGTACCCTGTTTCACACCAGCCCCAATTCTCAAGTGAACTAAGACCATATTTTATTCATTGCAGCCTAGGTTACTACCTGGCATGATGGCATAGTGTCTACAGGTATAGACGCTGGTGCCTGGCTTCTTGGGCTCAAATCCCAGGGCTCCTGTGGTATCTTGTCCAGGTTATTTAAACTCTTAGCGCTTCAGTTTCCTTGCCAAAAAAATGAGGATGGTACAGTAATAGTACTTATATCACGAGGTCTAAATAAGATAATACATTTAAAGTGCTAAAGAGCAGTGCTGACAAATCATGTTACCTTATAAGTATTATGATCAAATGGGATAGTATTAGGGATGTATGGAGGAATATAATTAATGTATAAAAGAATTAGAATAATTACTTAATATAATTACTTAATAAAATATTTAGCAAATATTAATTGAAAATCTGTTGTGTGAGACATCATGCTGGTCAAAAATGTTTATATTTTGTCTGTGCCCTGAAGGATGTTACAATTTTTAAGAAATATGTTATAAAAATGTTTGAGATTTACGTGCCTGATAAGAACCGTTTTATGAAAACATAGGGGAGGCAGAGAGGAGTTACTTCCTGTTGTTACAGTGAGGGGAGCATCCTTAATCAGGATGGGGAGAATTTCAATTGATGGTGTTTGGGTTTTGGTGGAAGATACCACTGGCAGAGGAAACCATATGAGCAAAAGCATGAGGCAATTTATGTTTAGGGAATGATGTGTTCTGATAGGCGTCCTGCTGGAGAGTAGTGAGAGCCGTTTGGATAAGTATAGAGACTGTGACCATAGGGAATCAAAGATAATAGTCACATATGGTGTACGGGGTATGACTGGCCTTCATGGGTACTGGACCAAGTGCTCCAGACTGTTCTCCCCATCTCTGTACTTCTGCTCTCCTCTCCTTTCTGCATTGCCAGGTTTTTTTCTTCTTGCTCATCATTTCTTTTCCCTTCATCACTTCAGCTTGCTTTTTGGGTTGATGTAATCTTGACTTTATCTCTTTGGATCCTTTCAGTTTCAACAGCTGATGCCAACTGCTTAGCTTCAGGGCATCTAATATTCACATTCCTTGGAGGGATCTGCTTGATTACCCCATCTTTTCTTATCAGGACAAGGCATAGGCCACCGCCAGCCCAAGGATTGATTGCTTTGGGTCAGGTGCTGCCCTTTGTTCCATCAGCTGTGACTAGAGGTGGCAAGCTCATGTGACATAAAATATAACCTAAACATCAAGGGAAGTTTCCCTTAGAACTGATGTGGGCCTGACAAAATGCTGAGGTTTGCTCTGGCTAATATACTCGGGAAAGTTATCAGGGCTACAGATAGTCATTTGAATAATTCACAGAGCAATGCTGCTTGAAGTCATGAGAATGGATGGTATCACTGAAAAAATACCTTTACAAAGTATAGATAACATTTTGGGAATAGCTACATTTAATGGGTGAGAAGAGGCAGAGGTTTTAAGGACAGGCTGAGATGGTATAAAAAGGCATCCACTGTCCCTGATCAGTGGCAGGAGAGGACACGGGGCCACTCCAGTTACATCTGCAGCTGCATGGAGGAGCAAGGAACACAATCTAGGGATTTGTTAGAAATACAAATTCTTAGGCTTTGCAAAAGTTGACCAATAAGATATGGAAGAAGGAAAGAAGCCAGCAGATCTATTTCTTGCCCTTCGTCCTCATCAAGGACTGTTTCAAGAAATAGTAGTTATATAGGCTTTGTGGAGACAACTGGTGCGATTGAGCGACCAGCTGTGTTTGTCCTGAGACTGTGGCCAGCACAGTAACACATGCCCATGTTTTTGCTTTCTCATTTCCTCTATTACTGCTTTTCCCCCTTATTTTTGGGTTTTCCCTCCTCATTCCCCAAAGCATTAGCTAATATGTTTTTCCTCAGGCTCAATTTTCAAGGGAACCTGGGATAAAACACCTTCATTAAACATATTGACCATTGCTCACAGCATACTGGACACCCAGAGGTAATAAGTTAAACTTTAGTCTGGTGTTTCCCAAGGTGTGGTCCTTCGACCAGCAGTATCAGCATCATCTAGGGATTTGTTAGAAATACAAATTCTTAGGCTTTGCAAAAGTCTTGCTGTACCTAATGAATCAAAAATTCCAATTGATTTTAATGCATGCTAATATTTGAGAACCACTGCTATAGTCCAGGGGTGGGCAAACTCTTGTCTGTGAGCCAGCTGTTTGTTTTTGTGAACAAAGTTTTATTGAAATACAGCCACACTCACTTGTTTACTTATAGCCTACAGCTGCTTTTGTGCTACAAGGCAGAGTTGAGTAGCTGAGACAAATATTTACTATGTAGCCCTTTAGGAAATGGTTTGCCAGCCCTGCTCTAGTCCAACCCTGAACTTCTGTTTCCCTCGGGAACTGACTTTTTTCAAGAGTCAGTGGTTTTCTTTCCCAAACTTGTTTGTGCCAGTGTTCTTGTTATTGCAGCCCCTTAACTTAATTGCATTTGTATCAACCCATGTCATATGAATTCAAAAAAGAAGTAGGGATTTGGGGTTTTGCCTTCATGAAAACTAGGTCAAATGTTTTGTAGAGGCATGGGGTTAGTAGCTAAAATATATTACTGTAGAACTAGGTGTGTACAATATAACCATATTTACCAGAAGGAGATAATAAAAATCCAGAAGGATTTTGCATTCATTTTGTGTTTAGATTCTGACTCCACTTTAAAGGAACCGGAACTGGGAATTGAGGAAATGCACTAGGGGTGTGGTTTAGGAAAGAATGGTCTTTTAGAATATCTATCAGAAGAATCATACTCAAAAAATGGCTTAATCCTATAAAAAAGATTGGTGAATAAATACATATCATATTTCAAATTAATGAAAAGTATAGATTTTTATGATTTAAGCATTAAATAACCTTCTTGATTGAGTAGTCAGGATACTGACAGAGGCATTGTAGGTATATTAGAAGCACAATGTCCGCATGTCATGCCCACAGGCACGTACAACTCTATTTCTGTCCTTCACCAGAGTACATAGAAGAGTTTCTCAAATGTGTTCTTTGAACTTATGCAGTAGAATCACCTTATTAAAATATAGATGTTTGGAAAGATCCCTGGGAATCTTAAGTTTAAAAGCCTCCGTATGATTCTTAAACATGCTAAAGAGCCAATGGTGCAGAATAATCACTTATTTAATTATTTACATTCAAGTCATTAAATATAATGCAATCCAAACTCAAAAGGACTATATGAAAACAGTTAATGCTTATCTTCTCCTAATTTCACCCATTAAAAAGTTGTTATTGTGTTCTTTGTAGCCCTCTTTAAATTCCTTTGGTAGCAAATGATGGATAAATAGGTAGACAGGTTTTAGTCTTGCTCCTATTTACTCTGCAAAAGCCTCCATCAGACAGTGAGTTTTAGTAGTTTGAGGAGCCCCAGAATTGAACTACCTAAACCCTAAAGCTATAAAAGTATAAAGTGTAAAATAGAATATAGATGTGAGCATGAATGTCCATATGAATGCATAATAGGATGTTAATCTTTACATTTTGTCCAAGGCACCTACATAGAATAGATGTTCAGTGTGAAAGTGGAGTGGCAACTCCAAGACTGAGAACTGCTGAGATGGCTCTAAATCCACGAGGAGACACTTCTGGGTGGAGAGAGTACAGAAGAGGGTTCCTTGACTCGATCTTCTTGGGGAATTATTACTGTCTTGGAACAGTGCTGCCTCCTATTTCGAGTGGGGAGCAGGGAGGGATCCCTGGCAAAGCCCGATTTCCTGGAGTTTGAGGTCTGGTGCCTGACTCACGTTTGAGAAAGTAAGAGCAACATGGAACGTGGTGTGTTATCGGGGAGAAAATAAGGGGAGGACGCGGGGGAAGGGGAGAGGGAGAGGGAGGGGGAAGAGGGCTGACTGGGGATTAACTACCTCCCACCAGGGAAGTGTTTTCTGAAGGTGCCCCGTGGGTGTGTGGGAGGAGAGCTAGGCTGCTGCAGCCTCCGTGGGCCCTCGCCAGGAGCACTATGACGTGCGGGGACACCAGCAGTGAGAGCGCGTTAGCACAGCAGACCCGACGGCAGGACAGAAGAGCCTTGGTCAGAGGGGCCTAGCCGGGACCCTCTCAAGAATCCCTTGAAAGCTTCCATGGGAGGGAGAGTGAGCCTCAAATGGCTGTTGCAGCAGGAGAGCTCAAGATCCCTTTACTGCAGAAGCCATTCTCAGCCAGTAAGGGTCTCCTGTTCCATTTCTTCCTTGTTTCCCCCTCTCCCAATCTCAACACTGGTGAGTAGGGGGCAAATGAGTAGAGAAAGAATGCAGACTCTGACAACAGCTCTCTCCTTAAAAGGGGTGGTAAGCCTGCCTCCAACCTAAGGATGAGTCAAGAACCCTGGACCCTGGAGTTTTCATCCAGGACTGGGGAGGATCATCCCACTGAGCAAATCCAAAGGAAGTTTGGGAAAGAAAAAAATAAGTTGTATTTTAATTGCATCCACCGTGTGCCTGGTCAGCATGCCAATTACTCTTGACACTTTGGAACAAAACAATTTTGAACTGCAAGGGTCCACATATACACGGATTTTTTTTTTCAGTAGTAAATACTACAGTACTACACAATCCGAGGTTGGTTGAATCCTCAGATATGGAGGAACTGAGCACGGGGAAGGCCAACTCTAAGTTGCAGGCAAATTTTCGACTGCATGGAAGGTGGGTGACCCTAACCTCTGCATCGTTCAAGGGTCAACTGTACATATGTATATACATGCTGGTCCCCGAAGATAATGGCTATATAAAGACATTCACAGAGCAGCCTAAGTGCTAAGGCTCTCAAAATTTGGAGGGGGGAATTTTGGAGGCATTTAGCCATGTTGCTGTCACCTGAGTATTTTTACCAAATCACTTGAAGAAAAACCTGACAAAAAAGCTTCTTTGTAGCAGTTGTGCCATGAAACCATCTTTAGGATGATCACTTTTCAGGGCAGATACAATCAATCATCTGCCTGAGACAGTCTTTAACTAAAGGTCAGACAGATTTTTCCTAGACACCGTGGAGAGAAATATTTAAAAACTCAAATCATTGTCTGCAATGTCAAAGGTATTATTTTGAGCTTACATCATTCTTCTGAACTTAGCACCATATAAATTGCCATCTTATGTCACCTGCTAAGTGATCTTGTATTTTCCTGTATTCCAAGTTTGAAAATTACATTAAAATATTCACTTACCTACAAATCAAGCCAACTGCCTGTACTGTGCATTTCCTGTTTGTGGTTTCATATCTGCTTTCTCCCTTTTCTCACCAGCTCTGAGGGTCTGCCTCAGGCTTCCTTGTCTTCTGGCCTCTGGTTACAGCAGGGCAGAGGGAAATCTGAGTGAGGTTGGGGCATTTTAACTCAGCTCTCACCCTGAGGGGCTCCCCATGCTGACCAAGGACCCTGTTCCTGTCAGGGGTCTCTCCTCACAGCCTGGGGATGGTAACTTAGATCTGTTCCTAATGGGATTCCCTGGTATCCCTTGTGGCCCCTCACACCTTTGTATACATTTATTAAACTTTCCTTAGATTACCTAATCTGAGTGCCCTCTGCATCTGGCCAAGACCCTGGTTTATATCCTATTTTGTTTGTCATTTAGCACGTAAAAGCATAATGTATATTTAAGACATTATTTTCATAAAGAGAAAAGGGTCATAGGAATCATAGGGTTTACCTATCTTTTATTCCTTTCTAACTTTCATGTTAGGATTTGAGAATGTCTGTTTCTTACTCGATCTCAGACTTTCCTGCTGTTTTCCCAACTTAACTTTGAATTGAGGCAAAACCTCAAAGTTCCAGGGATAACTTTGGAGAGGGGGGTGGATAAGAGCAGAGTGGACGAGGCCCAGGACCCTTCTTCGAAGCTTCCGCCAGAATAGCTTCCTTTTCATCTGTTCTCTAGGTTGAGCTTCTTTGTAAGAGTAAGTTTGTAAGTTTGATAAAAGAATTCCACTGTTTAAAATGTGTGAAAATCAGTTGGTTAAGGCATGGAATATTCCCTGTGAAGTGTAAATCATTGATCTGAAAGGGCTAATACCTTATTGGCCATTACCAATTAGTCAGAATCATTCCTAAGTAGGGCTTAGGAGTGTGTAGATCTGGGTTGAATTCGTCGATCCTCGTGTTTGTAGGGACTCAAGGAAGGTGATGTGGTCAAACTCAGGAGGAAAGCTGAAAAGACAAAGGACGAGTTCCCCATGTGAGGACAAAAAGGTCCTGTACCCATTTTTCCCTGAGTCTTAGAATGGCCAGCCTGTTGAAGACAAGGGGCTGCATCACAGGGCAGAAATGGTCTCAAGCAGAAGCAGTGCCTGATGACTGGCACTTAGGAAGTTTGTTATGAAGAAAGAGATTGGTTGGAGCTCATCATTATCTAATCATTATTCATGCCTGAAAGCTGGAAATCATCCCCTGGGCGTCCTCCCTCAGTCCCACATCCAATCCATCATCAGGTTTATTGATTCTCCTTTTGAATATCTCTCAATACTGTTGCTTCTCTCCATGTTATTTCTTCTGCCTTGGTTATTCTTCTTCCCTTTTGTCACTGTGCTTAATTTTTCAGCATCAGTTAAAAGGTTACCCTTCAGAGAAGTCTTCTCTAAATCTTCTAGTTTAAATCTGTCCCCCATTATGATCTCTTATTATATTCTTTAATTTTCCTTCAGAGCTCTTGACATGAGTTTTAATTATAAATTTATTTGTGGTTACTGGTTTAGTATGTGAATCTCTCAATACTTTTACCTTAGTGAGGAAATATGACTCTTCTGGTTACCCTTGTGTTCTTGGCACATAGAACAGTGTCCGGCATATAGCAGGTGCTCAGTAAATATTTATTAATTTGATGGATTAATCCTAACTTCTCTTCCCTTTACCCAAACTTCCAGGCTCCCAGTTATGTCACTTATCTCTTCTATATCTCTCAAATTCCTCTCCTTTCTGTTCCTTCCTGCCACCTGTAATGTCACTACTGTAGGTTATGCTCCACCATCTCTCACTCGGACAACTGTAACTGCCTCCATGCTCGACTCCCTGATTCTACTTTTGCCTCTGCCAAGACATCTTTCACATCATAGCTAGTAGGATGCCCTCAGTAGGATGCCCAAGCCCTTTAAGTTGGCTGAAGGCCCTTCTTGATTTGACAACTGCTTCCTCTCTAGCCATATCTCCTAGTTTCTCTTCTCCAGACATATTGAACTGGTTTCTAAATCTTTGGCTCCTATTTCTTTACTTCTGAACCTGTGCACAGGCTATTTTTAAAGCCTGAAATCCTCCTTTCTTCATTTCCTCTCCCTCCTTTGCTCTCTCTTTTCTCCTTTCTTTCCATGGCTGACCCTCGTTCTTCCTTCAGGGTTCTCTTAGATGTCACTTCCTTTGGGAAGCTTTCTTTGGCTCCAGTTGCCATGCCTGGGTGTCACTGTCTCCTCTGTGGCTCTGAGAATTCCCTGTATATTTTCAATCACAGCACTTTTATACTGTCTTCCCTTTGCCAGTTCACTTGTCTCTGTCTCTCACTAGATAGGAAAGTCTAGATAGCAGGTACCAAGTTGGCCTTATGCACATACGGAATACTTCCCAGTGCTGAGTACATAGGAAGTACTTAATAAATTCTTATTAATGAATGAATGGAAGGAAGATTTTGGTGAACAGGGGCTAGGGTGTTGTTTTAGAGGTAATACAAGTAGACAAGCTATGATGGTTACTAAGATATTTATTTATTTATTATTTTCTCACCACATTTCTCCTTCCTATTTTTACAAGCAGGTATCCAGACCTTGTAATTCCTTCACTCAGGGGAAGCTTAAAGTGGGTGTTAGTCAGTAGAAGTTTAAAGAAAGAAGGAACTGACTGAAACCAAGAGATACACTTATTTTTTTAGAAGCCAAATCTCTTTGAAGAAGTGATGCTGTACAACTTAGAGAGAGAACATAAAGAGGGACATTCTTTGGAGGGAGTGAGAGAGGAAGGGAGAGAGTCTTCTAAAGTGGGTAAGTGGGAAGTATCTCTGAGTCCTAAGAGTAGAATTTACTTTGCGATAGAGTCATGAGAAAATATCAAGACCTCAAGGGAAAAGACGTATAGTATGTGTAGGAAGTGAGCCTGTGGGGATGCTAGCATCTCCAGAGTCATTGGATATGCTCTTTGGGGGACCTCATTCTTAGCGGTTGTGGAAGGAAATCAAATCAAATAAACAACATAAATACATTAAATATATTGTTAAAATAGTTAAAAGCCTTTTTTTAAAAATAAAGTTCTTTTAGGGCTTTAATATCTTAGTATCCAGCCATATTTGCAGTTGTGCTGTCTGTCTACTGGAATGCCTGTCTCAGGGTTCTGGGTCTGGTTAGTAGGTAACAGAACCTGTGTGGGCTGTTGTTGGTATTGCTGTTGTCACGGATATCCCTGATACAATGGACTCGCCCTATTTTTCAGAAGGGGGGATTACAGACTAGAGCAGTTCAAACATAAAAGAAGGGCCACAGGATAAAGTAAAGACAACTGGGAATAAAAACATCCTAGGGTTTTCTAAGTCGTTCTCTTTTTTTTTTTATGTTTTTAAAAAAGTTTTATTTTATTTATTTATTTTTTATACAGCAGGTTCTTATTAGTTATCTATTTTATACATATTAGTGTATACATGTCAATCCCAATCTCCCAATTCATCCCCCCCCCATGTAAGTTGTTTTCTAATTGTATAACTCTTGTTTGCTTTCAGATAATTAGACACATTTGGACTATTTCAGTACACTCATTTATTCATAAACATTTATCTTTTGTCTACTAGCATAAGCTAGACACTGGGGATTCATAGCTGAATAGAGCAGGGACATAGTACATTTGAGACCAGGGATAGATATTTTAGTTTCAAACCATGTTTTTAGAATGGAATTCTTACATTCTTCTTTGTCTAAAGAGGTTTATTTCATCCACAGTGCATGCAGTAAACCAGGGGGCTGCTTTGGCAAGGGTAATGCTTTTTGGTGTTGCTTTTACTTCTGGATGACCCTACATTTTTGTAGCTGACATCAGTGATGGTTACCATGAGAATAAACTCTTCTAATCTGACTTTGCCTACTCTCCTCTCTTCTTTCTGTACTTTTAGAGGAGTGCATGTGCACGTGTCTCCATTAGTTTCTCTCTTTCTTGAAATAATATCTGCCAATAATTGAAATAGATTCAAAGACTGATCAGATTTACATTATGGAGGGTGAATCACCCTTCTGATAACTAGTAGCATTTATTTCTTTGGAGAGTTGATAAAAATGATCTGCAGAGGCATATTGAGTGATCTAGATATGGAAATTTCTGGATCTTGAACAGGCTAGTTACAGAGCATACTTAATGCTACTGACATGAACTTTGCACAAACCCTGAAAGCCAAACTACCTGATCCATGTGGAATTGATTTCCAGATAAGAGTTCAGTTTGGCTTTACATCAGCCTCTTCAATGTCTGTAAAAATTGGTTCCTTACTTTATAATCAGGCAACCAGCATGTTAAGCAAAGGAGCAAGAACAATCCTTAAAATCTGAAAAACTAAACTGAATTTGGCTTTACTTGAAAATCTCTGGCTTGATCAGAGCCTTTGCCCCCAATGTCAAGTCAGACCCCATAGGTACTAACTTTGAATTTTGTTGATCCATCAAGTTTTTTTCCTTTTTCATTTGTTCCTTTCCAATCAGATGCTACCAAGTAAAAATAAAAACAACAGACAAACAAACAAACCCAACAACAACAAAAACATCAAGACCATGCCAGTTCTAGAGTACTTTTAATCTGGTAATGGGAATATTACCTACCACATGACATATGTTAATACATCAAATAGCATAGATATTGTTGTCTTTAATTAGAACATTATGCAGAACTTCAGGATCATTATTGACTAGATTATTTTTCTTATTTATTCACTTTAAAATAGGCTTAATAATCAAAACACAAATAAATTGATATTATTCCTGCCTGCTTTTTCTTACCTCTTATAGTAGCACACTTCTGCTGCAATGAAAAACTATAATTGCGGTAGCATCAGTGTCAGATGAAAATAACTCAGTGCCATATTCTTATTTATGAATCACGATAATAATATAATTTAAAATATTTCTTTTCTTCTGGGGGAAAAATAATGTACAGTAACATTAAGCCTAAAAGCGCTGCTCAAAATCTAAGAGCATTGATTCATTGCTTTCCTTTTTTACGTTTTTTTTCAAGCCTAAACTACTGTAATTCTCCTTTAACTGGTCTTCCCACTGGGCAAATATAACCTCCAAATGGTATAAAACTCTGCAGCTCATCTTTCTGTTTGGAAGCTAGCTAAATTTGCATA
Organism: Eubalaena glacialis; assembly: GCF_028564815.1. Taxonomy (NCBI): domain Eukaryota; kingdom Metazoa; phylum Chordata; class Mammalia; order Artiodactyla; family Balaenidae; genus Eubalaena; species Eubalaena glacialis. Next base: position 15,099,880 of record NC_083730.1, read on the forward strand.
TATTCTCTTCAAGGAAGAATTTACCTTGCCTTCCAGGAAAGCTCCATGGTGATTTGAAAATGTTATCATTCAGTCTTTAGAACTCTGAAGTCTGGTTTCTACCTCCAGGACCTACAGATAGTACATACCCCACAGCTACTATACCAAGAGCCTCTTAAGGACTCTTAGCATTAATCAGATAGGTTTTAGTATCAAAGCTTTTGCATTTGTTGTCCTGACACTTGGAATATTTATCTTTTAGCCAGGAAATATTTGCTAGTCTGTTTTTAAGTTTCAAAGCAAGATGAAAGACACTTTTCATTTGAGTTTGCTACATAAAAATGTCCTAACTAGGTTTTGTTGTTTTTGTTTTTAAAGTTGGAAACTCTGTGGGAATAAATATGCTCTGGAGTGAAGAAGTAGTGTGCCAAGCTGGAGCCTAGATTAGATTTGTGTGGGTTGTTGAGGCTGATATTCAAAATGCTACTTTAGCTGGAGTTATAGGGTTTGGTGAGTATATTGCAGAGTTTGGGATAAAAATGGATTGAATGCTCATGAAAAATGCCAGAAGAAAAACACTAGCTACTCCATTCAGCTCAAGATAAAATGTATATTATAAACATTCATAAAGAAAAATTTGCTGCTTTGCTTGGGATTTATCTCAGATCACCAGGATTGTAAACTCCATCAAAAGACCCAAATGAATGATCCTATGCATCACTCATCCTTCACAGAGAGCTTGAATGTTACCTTCTCAGTGAAACCTTCGTCAACTCAACCCTCTTCCTCGTTCTGGAGTCTCACCAAAACCCTCTTCCCACACCTCTTTTATGACACCTTTCAAATGATGCTGAGCTTAGCTGTTCAACTTCTTGTTTCCATCTCTGGAACATCAACATTTGGGGGATAGGAACCTAGTCTTGTTCATCTCTAGAGCCCAAGAACCTCTCTCATAGCTTACAACATTTGCTGATGGTTAAATTGATAAATGCACACATCAAGTTGAAGAGGTACTAGTTTGGAACATGAATCAAAGGCCAGTGTTGCTCATGAGATGGAGAGGAAAAAGGTTCTAAGACTTGTGTGCATTCATTGAGGAGCAGAGGGGTACCTGGGAGTTACTCAGCTCCTATTATTTTTGTTCCTTCTGGTCAGATAGGACCAGTTTGGGTCATGGTTACTGGCAGGCTCAGGTGGAAGCTGATAATGACTCTGGAATGTCTCTGTTGCCCAGAAGCACCTAGTTGTTTTTTTTTAATGCAACTATCAAAGCTACCTCTGGCTTCATTGAGCACCTGGCTCATCCTTGTAACAAAAAGTGACCCCACAGAGGCTCTGTGGGTGCGCTCTTCCTGGGAGGTGGTCTTATATTGTGGAAAGAGGGTCCCAGCTGTGCTCCTCAGGATCTGTGCGGCCTTGACCAAACTGCATACTTCTCTGTGTCTATTTCATCAATAAAGTGTGGCTTAATCTATGTAATTCAAAGTGTTGCAAGGATTAAATGAGGTTAAATATGAATCACATCAATTACATTGCCCTGCACATTGCTGTGCCTCCAATAAAAGCTGGTTTCCCTCAGGGTGCACCTCCTCTCCCACGCTCACTCTCTGTGGGATACACAGCATTCCTCTGCTGAATTGTATGTGCCTTGGAAGACAGGGACTTCCTAAAGGAAAAGATCATTGCTTGACTGCAAAAATGGATGGGTTTCTTTTTATCTGGGGCCCTTCTTCTGAATCCCTGTGTTTCTGCAGAGTTGGGCTCAGGGTAGAGGTCACCAACTTCATCAGACACATCTTTGTGGGTACACAAGATCCTGAATTATAGTGATGACCTTTGAATCAAGGTGGCCTCATTGGGCTTGGATTCAGGGGAAGGCAGATGGGTGAAGGTGCCATCATGAGCAGTATCCAGTTCTGCATAGTGGAGGGGAAACAATGGATCCATTTAAAGCAGTTTGGTGCCAGCAGGCCAGTGGGTGGATTCCATTCATGTTTAAGCAGACAATGCCCTGGTCCTTAACTCCAGGAAGTCTGAATAGCCTAGATGTAGAGTAGAAGGCCATATTTGTCCTCTCATGTACACTGACTTCCCACGGAGTCTGTTGCTGGTCTTCTTGGGCATCAAAGGGGGCTTTGGCTTCTTGGAGGAATTGCAGCAGATCAGTATGACAGATTGATTAAGACAGATCACAGAAGCAAGCAAAGAAGGGGTCCAGGCAGCCACTTAGAGTAGGAAGATCTGGTGGTAGAGCACAGTAGGTATCTAATTAAGAGGGCAAAGCCCCATAGGAAGAGACTGACTCTATGTGTCAGCTTCTTCCTTTCCATATCACTGAGTCTAAATCAGTGCCTTTAATATCATAAGTGCCAAATAAATATTTGATGGTTGAAGCCATGAATTCATGCCAGGAGAAATAAGCAGAGAGTATCAGAAAAGAATTGAAAGTGAGCTAGGACTAATCAACGGTAGGCTCTCCTTGCGGGAAGCCTGAGACGATAGAGGGTTCTGGACCTAAATGAAGGCAAGAACTCAGACTTGGAGGAATAAGACAGGAGCTCAATTACTACAGTGGGGTACAAGACTGAATCTTACACATAATGTATTTGGCATGATCCTGGTTACTGGGACCGGGGAACAGCCTCGGAGTATATTTCGAATTGAGTCATTTTTGCTTGGTTCCTACTGAATATTGGGCAAGAGTGTTGCATACACTTAAAACAAAGTCAGAGATTTTATATGTGAAGTAGTTTCTATTCTAAGTTTTTGAGTCAGATGCATTGAAGTAGAAAGGAATTTTTTTTTTTTTTTTTAAGAGTGTGGACATTTGCTGACATTTGTTGATCACAAGATGCTGTTCTAAGAGCATAACGTGTTAATTGATTTAATCCTTGCAACTCTATGGAGCAGATTCTGTTATTATCCCATGTTACAATAATGAAACTAAGGCCAAGAGAGGTTAAATAACTTTTTAAAGGGTCAACTTTTTAAAGGTAACGTCTTATCAGCGGTCATGATGAGATTCCAATTCAAGTCTGGTTTCTTGATCCACTCGTGACCAGTGTTCTATGCTGCACTTTCTGTAGAGAAATATTACACCATCATCCTTGAAGTTAAGAGTTTAACAATCATTCTTTTGCAATACAGTTCCACAATTGTTGAGTTGGGTCCTTCTAAATTAAGCAAATAATTGGACAACTGTTTACTTTGTTTGGCCGTTAGATACAAGTAATAAGTGATCACCTTCTACCGGAAAAGACATTCTGAAGTCAACAGGCCCACGTATATATTGAATTTGTAAAACTGTAACACTTATTTTATAAAGGAACTAATAAAAATAATACCATCAGTTGCTCTCTCTATTGCCAGTAATATTAAACCTTTACAGCATTCTTTGAAGAATCAATTTTGGAAACTAGGGAACTCTACTGAGCTTTAATTATTATTGCATTTTAAAACAGGAAAAAATTATGTGGCTAGCTAGACTATCTCAAGGATAAAAGACATTTACACTAATTTGATTTTTTGTGGTAATTTATTTTAGAATTCTCAGTGGTAACATTAATCTTCAGTAACTTATTTGACGTGATATTGGATTCCAAAAGTATTTTCAGAAAAATTTTACTGTAGTCCAATGAGAATTATATATCTTTATTTGAATGTTAAATGTTATAAAATAGCCAGTTTTACAGGAGCAAAAAGCATTTCTGATAGCCTAAAAGTTTAAGCAAAATTGTTGGCATTTGTTAAATTTATTTTACTAATTTTCATTCTTTTTAATAACTTTTTTTTTTTTTAATTTTTATTTATTTATTTATTTATGGCTGTGTTGGATCTTCGTTTCTGTGCGAGGGCTTTCTCTAGTTGTGGCAAGCCGGGGCCACTCTTCATCGCGGTGCGCGGGCCTCTCACTATCGCGGCCTCTCTTGTTGCGGAGCAGGCTCCAGATGCTCGGGCTCAGTAATTGTGGCTCACGGGCCCAGCTGCTCCGTGGCATGTGGGATCTTCCCAGACCAGGGCTCGAACCCGTGTCCCCTGCATTGGCAGGCGGATTCTCAACCGCTGCGCCACCAGGGAAGCACCTCTTTTTAATAACTTTAAAAGTAACTCTTTCATAATATTTTAAGAACCTTTACATAAAATTGCAGGATTGAAATTTGTTTTAGTGAAAATGAAAACATGTCCTAATTATGAAATTATTTATTTCTGCAGTGGCATCACTCTTACATTTGAATATTATGTAAAGCAAATGTCACTTGAAAAGGAAAGAAGTTATCCATTGGATTTGTTACTTAGGTAACACAGGAACATGGAACCCATCCAGGGATAATATTTTCCCACATATAATGATTGCAGTAACAGGTTGATGAATAGACCATAATAGCATTGGACTGAAAATCTAGACGAGTCATTTTAGGCTCCTGTAGAATTTGTAGTAATTAGGAGAATTGAAGTGCAAGGAGAAGTGTCTCCCACAAATCACCTCTTCATGACAGTAGGTTAGTGTCACCTTTGCATACCAAGTTAACTCCATGTACTCTCATTTCCACAAAGTTATATGTGATGAGACGTTATTTCCCTGTGAAAAAGATTCCTAATGAGAACTTAGATATACTTCATGAAGGCTCATATCTGGGCTGAATTAATCTGCTCACAGATAGTGAAAGATGGATTTTTTTTTTTCAGGTGTTGAGAAGGCTTTTGTATTGAGACAAACTCCCAACAATAGGGGTGTCTCTAAGAGTAGGAGAGTTATAATAAAGTGATTGGTGCAAGGTCTAACCTATACATGGATTTGTGGAATTTAACTTTCTTCCCTCACTCCCTCCACTCCATTCTCTCTTTAACTATGTTGATTACCTTGGGAGGTACAACTGGGTTTGACTTTCTTCAGCAACACGTCATAAAATATCTGTTTCCTCTTTCAGAGAGGCACAGCCTCATGCTGCAGAAACCCAAAGGCAACCATATAGCATAGTATGTAAAATGTGAACTAAACCTAGGGTTCAGATAAGAGGAGCCTCTGGCAGCTGAAGATGCAGTCTCTTACTGTTAACCTTCAGTAGCTTCTGAGTGTCCATTTGAACCTAGGGATTATAGAGAGACATGACAAGACTCAAGGCCATTGGTGGATTTTTACTGCTGTTTGTTTACTGAACACTTTAATGATTTACAAAGCACAGTTTAAAAATTGCAATGACACATCTTTTGATTGATCACTAAAAACATTATATATATATGGAGAGAGAGAGAGAGGGAGAGAAAAAAATTTGCGGTAAGGGTACTTGCTTTGTGGTGGTGCATAATCATTAGAATCTGGGAACACTTAAGAACCATGTCTTCAAATCTTCAATGGCAACCCATGATGTGGGGAAGGAAGCTAATAATCTGACTCTAATTTGTGCTTTCACTGTTGCTTCCACAATTATGTGGGGTTATGAGATGTGGTACACTTTTCAGACTAAAATTATCTGAGCGTGTTCCAAATTTTGAGGGCTTATTGATTATTCATTCAGGAAGCAGAGTGGACCTAGAACTGTTTCTTAAGGAAAATCCTGGTTTGCCTGGAGGTACTTCCTCGTCCATCCATGCAGGTGAGAGGCTTGGTGAAATTCCTCAGTGTCCATTCATGAACTTCTATCTTACTCTTTCAGAGTCTGTCTGTGGTGTGTGGCTCTGACCTCAGTCACCAGCACAGAACTGCTTCATCCAGTTTGCCAACTTTGGCAAAGATATAACCTTCAATAGCAAAGCTTTTATCAAAGTCAAGTGGGGAGTGATAGTGTTGTTTGTTTTATATTCATTGGCTCTCAGGTGACCTCGGCCAAGATATCACTCATTTCTTTGCTTATTTGTTTGCTCGTGTGTTTAGTTACTTATCCTATCATCCACCATCCCTTCATTCACCATTCATTTATTCACACAACAAAGACTTCTTGGTTACCTAATAAGTGCTAGGAGTAATAGAAAATTTGGGACACTAGTCATGTAATAGAGATAAAGGGAAAAAAGAAAGGAAGGAAGAGGAAACAGTAAATAATTGAAAACATCTAAGGTGTGAAGTATTTAAAAACATTTATTAAAATCCTGTTTAGGCATACACTGTGTGTCTTGAAAATAAGAAACTACATTTGCTCTGTAATTGCTTAAATCATACATCTTTTGCCTTGATTAGCAATTTCAATCAACCAAGACATTACTGAGCATTCTCAAGTAAAAAGCTGCATATTTCTCAACCTGGAGTCCTCTGTTCAACCTTTCTATTTTCTAAATGCTTTTGATTTGCTAGAATTCGGTGGTGTTCTTTCTTATAAAAATATTAATTTCTCTAAACTGCAAAACTCTGCAAATATGAATAAAATGAGATATTTAAAGATGTTTTCTAGTCTTTCATATTTTAATGTTATTTTTGTTTTGTGTCCTTTGGGTTCTAAACTTACTTCCCTTTTGGTCTTATGTTTATCTATATCTAGATAAGAGAACTCTGTTTTGATATTAAGTGTGCTTATATTTTTAAACTTCAAAGCTGCTTAAAAAATACCCTTGGTCAGATATCTGAAAAGCTTAAGTTTACTTGAGAGCTCAGAGGAGCAATAGGCTGCTTTCTTACAGTTGGTTGCAATAAGCCTGTTGCTAAAATGTGGAGTAAGTTGAACTACTGAAAGCAAAGTCTGCTTCTATCTTTTGTGAATTTCCATTCTAGAAGGCAAGATAGTCTTCTGTAGCATTTCAAAATCAGCAGTCTAAATCTACTGCCTTTGTTTGATTTCTGTGTTTTGCCAGACCCATTTAGTCCCCGTGGTATCTTGCCTTCTGTTTCGTCTATAGGGTCTCCTTCTGCCAAACAGGTTTCCTTACTGCACCACAAAAACTAAAGCCAGTCAGAAGAGGCTTTATCACCATATTTAGACAGAAATACAGTATCAGAATATAGTGAATGCTTTTGCTTCTAATGGCTGCAGTGACTGTTACCCCACTTGTCATCTGGTGGCATGCTTTGCTTTCCTCTTCATTTATGGACCATGTAGTAGTTTCTCTCTCTCTCTCTCTCTCTCTCTCTCCCTCTCTCCCTCTCCATTCATTTTGCCCACTGCTCTCATCCACTTAAGTTTTATTAAGAGCATTGTCAGAGTCAGTCATTATTGTGTGCAAAGTACTTGAAAGTCCTTAGAAAGAGAAGGGACATAAGCCTCTTTTTCTGAATAGACATTCTAAGGCCACACTGGAATCATCTGGGAAGAAAAAAAGTAACAGCACAAGATTGCCCTTTCTATGACAAGTTGCTATTTATCTAGTTAATGAGATGCACTCTCAATAAATCATGTATATTAATTTAGTATGAGTTTACTTGGCTATATCAAGCTAGCCTTACAAGATCCAAATATAATAACATTAGAAATATATTTTTCAAAGGCTCTGGAATCAAAGCCAAACATGGACATGTTAACTGAATATATTTCTATATTTTACATTGATATTAATGGCTTATCTAAGTCACATTTGGATTTACACACGGTCACCCCAGCATTTGCGGCAGAGAGTGTCACCCTGGGGTAGTCAGCTAACAACGGCACCACTCTACTGCCCTTGAGAACAGGAAGTGAGGAGGAAGCATATAGCTACTGAAATTTACAAAAAGAATTTAAAGGATGCAGATTTTAATTACCCCAGAGTAGAACTTGGCCAGCACACCAAATTGTTCTTCCTCCTACTCATTTTGGAATTTCTGAAAAAAAATTACACTGAATTGGTGCACATATTTATATTCAAAAATATATCTGGATTTAGTCCATTGAACTTGATATCAGAAATTAACAACTTTAATTTTCAGCTATAGATCATAATTAGATTTCATTCAGAGATGTCACGTATGGCTAACTTATCTGTAAGTGAAAACTCTTACCATACCTAGCTGGTCAGCTTGGATGGATTCTCTATCTGTCTGTCTATCTATCTATCTATCTATCTATCTATCTATCTATCTATCTATCTATCATCTTTCTCTTTATCTATGAAATTATCATAATATCAGGTCAGGCAGAGAATCCTGGGTAGAGTGGGTTCTTTTTGTTATTTTGCCCATTATTCTGAAACAGTGTTTCTCAAAATGCAATCTATAGACCATCTGCTTCAAATTTCCTGTAAGAAATTCAGGTTCCTGGGCCTCACCTGGACATACTGAAGCAGAATCTCAGAGACCTGGGTCTGAGAGCATGCATTTTAATCTGCTTCTGACGTAATGCGGGAGTACATTAATGTTTGAGAACCACAGCTTTAAAATACACACAGGCCTTTTCCCTTAGGATCTAGTACAGATCTACAAACTGAATTATTTAAGAAATAAATTTGTTTGTTAAAAATAGTTTGTAAAACCTGAATCAGAGTAGAGTCATACCATTCTAGTTGCCCTTTAAGCCCAGGCACCCTCTTGAATGAGATGCTTAAACCAGCTCTCTCTTTCTCATGCTCTCTCTTTCTCATTCTCTCTCTCTTTTCCTTGCCCCCTCTCTATGCTTTCATTCTCTGAGATTTTCACAAGTACTATGTCACAAAGGTCCTTATTTGTTGAGATTTGTTTTTGGCTGTTCTAGGGAACGGCATATTCTCCATTTTTTAGCAGCTCAAGAGGTAGGAGAGTAGGAAGCCTAAGGGCTTTAGAGTAAGACAGACTTGGGTCCAAATTTCATCTCTACTGCTTCCCTTCTACATATCTTTGGGTCATTTAGCTAACCCTTTTGAGCCCTATGTTCTGTTCCTCATCCCTAAAAAGGGACATGACACCAGCTTTGCAGGGTTTTTATGAGGATCAGATAAAGGGATATATCCAAAGAGTTCAGAATATTTTGATAGTGCTCATTAAATATTAATCATTATTATTATTTTTGTCATTTTGCTTCATGCTGGGGAAAGAGGTGTTTCACTAAGACAAGGTGGAGCAGAGCCCCCTAGACGAGTCTGATAAGGATATTCATTGAGGTAGTCATTTGCCGCTCAACACTGAGTCCTATATGCCACGTCCCTAGCAGGTGCTAGTGTGTGCACACCTGGCATTGGACAGGCTGTGCTCCACCCACTTCTCCTCAGTCCCTTTTAACATTCTGTGGACTTCTGTGCCCATTGTTCAACTTCTGTGTGCTTTCTTTCAAGTGACTCACACCTGTGACTGTCTTCAGAGTCCTGCCCTTGGTGTAATAAGGTTGCTTTGCCTGCACACTCAGAGAGCAGAGAGGGCCTGGAAGTTTGTGTCTCCATCCCCTCCCCACCAAGGACTGGCGCGTGCGTATAGAAGCCCACCTCCTTTGCCTGGAGGTGAGACCGACTGTAAGGTACAGTCTATACTCCTGAGCTCCCTGCAGGATCAGGCTAAGACTGGGGCTTGGCCTGAAATCTCGCATTTGCTTTGCTTCTTTCCCTTCCCTTTCCTGCTTCCGCCTCTCTTACTGGCTTTTTCTGGGAGCATTCCTTAAAAAGTCACTTACACACAAACTCTCATCTCAATGTGTGCTTTTGAAAGGCCTTCCTCACTAAGGCACATGCACACACCCAGGCAAGCAGGCTTGGCTCTGCAGAATGTCCCAGTTCTCTGCAGCCCTTTCAAGTACAGAAGCTGGTTTCCATGTTTGGGTTTGAGTGTTTAGAACGGGGTAGGCAGGGGCCAGATAGTAAATATTTTGGGCTTTGCAGGCCACATATAATGGTCTCTGACACTTTGCTGACTCCTGGTTTGGGACGTATTTCCCCTTGCCTTTCCTTCTGACTCACTGTATATTTTCACACTAATGTCTGCCTGCCCCTCACTAGCTTTTTTTTAAAAATAGATCTTTATTGGAGTATAATTGCTTCACAATACTGTGTTAGTTTGTGTTGTACAACAAAGTGAATCAGCCATATGCATACATATATCTCCATATCCCCTCCCTCTTGAGCCTCCCTCCCATCCTCCCTATCCCACCCCTCTAGGTGGTCACAAAGCACCGAGCTGATCTCCCTGTGCTATGCGGCTGCTTCCCACTAGCTAACTATTTTACATTCGGTAGTGTATGTATGTCCATGCCACTCCTCACTTCGTTCCAGCTTCCCCCTCCCACCCCATATCCTCAAGTCCATTCTCTATGTCTACATCTTTATTCCTGCCCTGCCCTCACTAGCTTTTTGTTGCTAATGATGGCTGGCCCAGAATGAGTGGTGTGTCCTTCAGTGCCTTTAAGTTTCTGGGGATAAACTGAAATTATGAGGCTCAGCATTATGGCCTGGGTCAGGCCCAATTTTCAGATAATTGTTTGTTTTTTTTTTAAGTTACCAGTGTTTGTATCTTAATGATCCATAGCCATGTTAATACCAGAAAGACAGAATTTAGATCTATGAATCCCATGGAAAGTAAGAAATACCAACACCCAGAAGAGTCATTGGTATTTTATAGTGTTTGCTTTATTGTTTTGCCTCAAACTAGCAACCTTCAGTGGATCGTTGACATTAATCCTACTCTGATACCAGTTTATTTACTCAGTGACAGAAATTCAGCATTAGCTGAGGTGAGAAAGCCTTATTTACAATCAATATTACTTGACATCTTTGTAATTTTCCCTTTTCTCGACAAAGGGAGAATATTTACATTAAAAACACATCAGTAATCTTAGTAATCTCCTTGAGCAGACAAGGGTACATAAAATCAGGGTGCAAGCTAAGAGTGATGGGAACGCAACTGTAGTACAGCCTGCTTCAGACAAATTTTAAAGCAGTAAGATTAAAGAAAAACCATGCAATGTAATTAGACCAGGGAAGTCAGGAGACACTGGGTGGTCTTCAGCTTTATCTTGATGAAGGAAGTCATTGTTTGAAGAATGTAACGAAGTCATTAACTACATTTGAGATTTTGATCTTTGCCATTAAGGAGTTAAGGAAGTCTGTAGCTGCAGAGAAGTTGTAATATATCTGGAAGTAAAGCTTTTCTAAAGAAATTAATTTTTATGTAGTATAAATTTAAATTTTGTCATCAAATAATTCTTTTTGCTCTAAATAAAATCAATATTGGTTTGAAACACCCACAGAGTAGAATGCATTAGAACATTGGGATGTAACTTGTACTATAGATGTATTCACAACCCTCTCCACTTGTCTTGCATGTGACAAAATGAAAATAGTGGGGTTTAGGAATATCTCTGGAAGCTTCTAGTGTCTTCTTATTTCCCAGCTTTATTCATTCTGAGGATAGACTTGGGGCTTGGGCACGTTGGCAGCTGCATAATGGTTTGGGACACATCTTAGCAATGAAGGCTGCTGGGCAGAACCCAAACAAGTTCCAGGTGGGTCAGATATCACTGGCACTGATGTTTTCCTGGCACAGATCAAAACTTTCCTAGTGCTCTGCCGCTATTATCTATGGGAGCTGACCTCTTAAGCCAAGCCCAAGTTTCTAAGGAACTATTCTGAAATCCTGGAAACTTCTGAGAGTAAGAAATGTTACACTGCATCTCCCTCAGTAAACTGCTATTGGATTTAAGGAAAGACAGAAATAATCTGGGTAAAGTCCTTGATCTAGGCTGACATCTTTTAATACCGAATATAAGACTCCTTTTCTGTTAAATTATCTTCATAATATTTGGGGAATTCCAGCTTGGGCTAAATGAAAAGCGCTTCACTGTGTTCATTGGTGAAATATTATATCACCATAATACGTTGTATTTCCCATATCATGAATGAATTGGATTTCATGTGCAGCTCTCTACTATCTGCTGGGTACCTAGCTGTCTGGTACATGGGGAGGTCCTGGACCTACTGGGCTGTACTTGCCAGGGCTTCACAAGGGACAGCTCTCAGGTCTGAGGTCAAGCTGGAGAAGACAAAGAGCTGGCGGGTCTGTCTCAGTGGTGCTGGTATATCAAAGAGGAGATTCTCTGTAAACCGGTGACAGGCTCTGGGCGAAAAGTAGAGGGTTAATTACAGAACAGACTGAGACAGAGTGCATCATGGGAGCAGTGTCCAGGTTGCATAGAATACTCCTTTCATGTCTGGTTAGAAATTCACTAAATAGGTGAAGTCTTCAAGTGGTAGGCTCTTGTGGTAAAGGTCAAGGTTGGTTTTCATTTCCCTGAGCTGGAAATAAGAGTTCCCTCTGCAATTCATGTTCAGATATTCATCATCCTTTCCCCTCTGTTTGGGAGAGAGATTTTCTTTCTGTCAGAATGCTTACGATTTTCATTCAAATATCAAGTATGAATTATTCTACAATATTGCCATCTCTGAACCTTACTCTTTTTCTTTTCTGTATATTCTACAAGTATTTTCATGGCTGTCCTTCCTTACATAATGAGAAGATCAATTAACCCTGTTTGTTGAGGCTTTTGGCAAAGATGGACACTCAGCTCAGCCTGCCAGCACTTCTCAAATGTGTTCCTAACTCTGACAATTTGAACTTGGTGGTTGAGACTTTCCCTTTGTGAACTCAGTATTTATCTGTGGTTCACAGGTGAGTTGAAGAGTTGGAAGGGAAAATCTTTATGTGAACAGTTAATTTGGCAGCATTTCACAGCAAAAGAAGAAAAGCATCATATTGACAAATGATGTTTCTGAGCTACCAGGCTTCATCTGTCCTTTGTGTCTTGAGCACAGAAGGAGGGACAGTGAGACTCCAATGTTTGTTCTTGTATAATAATAAAGTCGCATAGCCCCCTTTCCATATCCGTCTTATTTTTGCGCTTTCTGGTACGAACAGACAAAAGCCGTTATTAAAGAAGGTGAAGCTGATAGCTTTTAATACATCACATCCACTAGGATGAAAGCATAATTGCTACTTTTATGTTCATTGTACAGTGAATAGTAATTAGCCTTTGGCCCATTACAGTGTGTGAACATCAGATCACCCACCTGCTCTTGCCATGTCTCGTTAACTTAAACTATGTGCCTAAAGCTTTATCAGAAAACAACTCCTTCTCCATCTCCCTACTGGCATGCTACATTAGATAATGTCATTTAGAAAAGCCATAGACTTGAGGATGACAGTCTCCCAATTTGTGCTCAGAGTACAGGACAAGAACCAGAAAAGATGCTTTTAGTTATAGTGGTTGGTATACATCACATAGCTTTTTGGAAATAAAGGCACACCACTTCCTTTGATAGTTTTTACTTTTGTTTGTGACATTTTTTGTTTGGCTATTAGCTGATTTATGAAGATAATTTGAAAACCATGTTACAAAATCAATGTGTATACTCAGTCCCTGAGAAAAGACGGGTTGATGATAAATAACCTTTGCTGATATGCAGCAAAAATTTCCCTTTGGAGGAAATGGGACCTGAGGTGAAATAATCAGGATTATCATCAAATAAACCACAAAGGAAAACTTACCTCAAAGTAAAATATATCTGCACAATATAAAAGTTAACAGAAGACTGTTGTAAGCTAGAAACTTGGGATCTCAGAGCTAGGAGTAAACTTGGAGAACATTTGGTTGAATGTTGTCAGTTTACAGAAGAGGAAATTCAGGCTTAAAATGTAAAGTATCTTGTCTATGGTTGGAGAAAATACTTTTCTTTTTTTTATAATACATGTTTAAGTGGCTCCAGCGTCCAAAGGAAAATTTGGTGACACTTTAAAATATGCATCTGAGATGGAAAAGAAACAACTAGCTTAATTTTTGGCTTAAAAAATATTCCTCCATGGAATTCTGCCTTTGCTCTACTTTTATATATGGTGGTGCTTTTATTACCAAGAAGGAGGAATGCCTTATTATCAGAAGCATCAGCCACTGGATAGTTTTTTAGGTTCTGAGCTCAAAGGCACATGTAGGTGTATTGGTTTCTTATGGCGCTGCAACAAATTACCACAAACTTAGTGGCTTGAAACAACACAAATATCTTATATTTCTGGAGGTCAAAAGTCTGAAATCAGTCTCAATGGCCTTAAAATTAAGGTGTCAGCAGGGCTGCCATCCTTCTGTAGGCTTCAGGAAGAGTCTGTTTCCTCGCCTTTTCCAGTTCTAGCGGCTGCCTGCATTCTCTGGCTTGTGGCGCCTTCCTCCATCTTCAACATACATCATTCTCATGTTCTCCCACCACAGGATCCTTAATTTAATCACATCTGCAAAGTGTCTTTTCCTATGATGGTAACATATTCACAGGTTTCGGGGATTAGGACATGGACATCCTTGGGAGACCATTATTCTGATTACACAGTAGGACTCTGGGAAAATGAATAAGCCCCCAAATAGAGTGGGCACTTTACAGTCATGTTTGGCCTATGATGTTGAAACAATGGCCCCAGTTGCAGTAGCTGCTCTGTTTACCTGGTTATGTATCAGGAAGGCTAGCAGATTGTCCTCAAGGGTTTCCCTAACTGGTCTCTGCATGTCACAGCTGCTATGTCACATTGGAGCAACTGATCATGTAATGTCACTGAAAGTATTGGTTGGGAGTCCTGGAAAGCTGAAAACTAAAGTCCTGTAAAGAGGCATTTGTTGGTTATGCTTGGTGTAATTGGCAAAACTATTTAGAAGCCATAGAGAGCTTTCAATTGAATCCCTGATATCTCCAGTAACTAGAGATGTATAACGCTTGTACTTCAAAGGAAATAAAGATAATTTTTAAAAGTCTAGTTTAAAAATCTTCTACTTTTTTGGGGGACCTGTGAATTGAAACTCAACTGTTTCACAATAGAAAAATCAGGGAGGACAAAGAAGAAACATTCCTATGTAGAGTTTCTATATACAGGTAACTAATTACATTTGTGGTTCATTAATATCTTGTTTATGAAAAAAAATCAGTGCCAGACCTTCAGGGTTCCTTCTAACTTGGGGCTATATAAAATTATCTCAATTTAAATAGCATCTTAAAAGGTTTAGCGTCCCTTGGTAAAGATAAAATATCTCATCATTATCAATTAAAGGACTCCTGAAATCTTTGAAAAGAGGACTTGTTTGCTTAAAATACGTGAAGGTCATGCTCACCCTGTAATAGTCAATGAGGAGTAGTCATTTGTTATTTTTAAACAGGCTGTCATTTAGCCATTATGAAGATGAATAACATTTGTTATTAGTTAATAATCTTCCTGTTGATTACAGAGAAAAGACACTTGCAGACACCTTATGTGCCTTTCTTAGTTGCTAGATTATTAATGCCTTTTGATTAAATTCTGTAAACAAAAATGAAGGTCTTTGTTTTCTAAATTTCAAGACTGGCATCTAAGATGCTAGACCATGTCTTGGTCTGTGGTATTTTGAGTTGCATATGTTATTTGCCTACTCTTCATGCAGCGTTGCAAAAACAAAGTTCATTTTTTAATATCAAACAGATTGTCAGTGGATCATATGCTGCCTCTATTAAGGTTAGTTTTGGATGTCTGCCTTCTTGAGGAGAGTTACTGAAGCTGTAAGTTACCTGTGTGCATTCATTTGGAGTCAGGCCTAATTATCTGGATCTTGGCCACATTATCATCTGAGCCTTATTTCTACAGCAGATGGAGTCACTCAGGAATGACTTCATTTGTATTAATTTGTTGCACTGTCTTCTGCTATTCATCTCAGAACTCTGCAGCCTTTGTCACAGAGAGCAGGAAAAGACAAAAGAATTTTAGTCAGAAATTAAGAGAGAGATCAACTCCTTTCATTCACAGATGCTGATATTCCAACCTGAAGGCAATTAAGCAGTGGCCATTTTAGGGCAGTGGAATGGTGTTAAGTGTAATTATGCTACCTAAGATTCATGAGCTTTCATCTTTTAGAGTAAGTCAGCTGACAGACATATTGATCCAGCACTTTAAAATGGAAACTCTGGAGCTTTCTTTGCTGTTGTCAGTTTTTCATCTGGCTTTGGAGTGCCCAAGGGGCAATCTCTGAGGGAAATCTCCACTGTGGCTGACTCAGAGCATCATGTAGCTTGCTGGAAAGAACAATCGCTTTGTTATCAATGGATCAGATACAGGATCTCCTGGTTACAGGCTACAGGGTCATCACAGTTCTACCTTGCGTTCTGGCTCTGGTCATCTCCAAGGAAAACAGCAGGCAATAAACTCTTAATTCAACCATATTCATAAACTTTCTGGAGAGATATGTAGAGTTTGGTTTCAGAGATAAGAAAGAAAGTTTGGCTTTTTCATTGACTAATGATTAGTTGTGGCTTTTTTACTACTATTTTGGCAACAAGGGATAAAAAATGGTCCGTGGCTTTTATGTGGTCAACAGGATATGTCAATTTAGTATAAAAAGCCTTAGATAAAGAGTAACAACTTTATTCAATAATCAAATTGCTCTGGGCAAATATGTGAAATCTAATGATTTCACTAACTTATTCTAATGATAAAATATGCAATTAGAACGTGTCTTCATTGATATCAAAATGTCTGAATGAAAGTTAAAGAGAAAATAGATGATCTTACCATCAAAACAATGACAAGTATTCATTGACTTGAAGAACCTAAAATACAGAGGAATTTTTTGTTTGCTTTTTTTTGCAGAGAAATTGCTTCAAATAGTAAGTTTCAGACATTTCTGAGATTATAATATATTTTAAGTTTCCATTAGAGATCCCTAAACTAGGAATAAAAAAGACAAATTATTGTATAACATCGGTTTTGCTATGTGTATTAATTCACTAGGGCTGACATAACAAAATGCCATCAAATGGGGAGGCTTAAACAACAGAAATTTATGGTTTCATCATTCTGGAGGCTGGAAGTTCAAGATCCAGGCATTAACAAAGAAAATTTGAGCATATATACACACACACACACACACACACACACACATAGACACACACAGAAGAGCACGTGAAGATGAAAGCAGAGATCAGGGTAATGCTTCTACAGGCCAAGGAATGCCAGATATTGGCAGCAAACCACCAGAAGCTAGAGAGACGTGGAACACTCAGAAGGCACTAACCCTGCCAACACCTTGATCTCTGATTTACAGCCTCTAGAACTGTGAGACAACTAATTTTTGTTTAAGCCATCCAGTTTATGAGACTTTGCTCTGGCAGCCCTAGCACATTAATACAGCTACTTCTTCTGTGATTCATGTTCTAGCTCCTCAGTAGACCTCCTCTGTCCGTGCCATCCAAGTCAGCCCTTCTCAGGCCCTCTCTCACACAGACACTTTTTTTTTCTTTCCATGTCTCCCAATTATTTCCCTGTGTAAAAGGTAAACTCTTTGACAGGGGACCTGTCTTTCTGTTTGCCTCTAGGCTTACAACTCTGAGAACCAGGCTGGCACAGAGTGGGCACTGAATAAATGTTGTTTGAATAGTAAATCATTCTATGATTACTACCTACATTGTATCTCCAGTGATGTAAAAGAAGACAGTCTCAAATGAGTGAAATACAAGAATTAATTTGTAACAGTCTGAATATATCAAAAAGACTTTTTATTTTATGAAAAAGTTTTTATTTTTAAACTGTTAACTCATAAAATCTTAGAACACCTCTTTGAAGTTTAGTTTTGATTAAAAAATGGAGAATAACAACTAGCAACAACTAGTAACATAATTGAATTGGTAAAGGAATTGCGTTTAAATAGAATTTATTACAAAAATGTAAAATAAACCAAATTGCTCCATCTATTCAAAATGTCTTATTTGGCTCGCTAAAAGATGATAATTTAATTTGAAAAGATCATATGTATTGACTGAAATATGAATTCTATGGTACTTAATGGAAGAATGAAGCAAATGAAAAGGAAATTTATCTTTCATATTTGTTAATATCTGACTGGAGAACTGTGCAGTGTTAGTCTTAGTCATAGTATAATAGGATTTTAAGTTTGATATGTATCTAAAAATTATATTCATTAAAATCATCTGGGGGGCTTCCCTGGTGGCGCAGTGGTTGAGAGTCTGCCTGCCGGTGCAGGGGACATGGGTTCGAGCCGTGGTCTGGGAAGATCCCACATGCCGCGGAGCGGCTGGGCCCGTGAGCCACAACTACTGAGCCTGCACGTCTGGAGCCTGTGCTCCGCAACAAGAGAGGCCACGATAGTGAGAGGCCCTCGCACCGCGATGAAGAGTGGCCCCGCTTGCCACAACTAGAGAAAGCCCTCGCACAGAAACGAAGACCCAACACAGCCATAAATAAAATAAATAAATAAATTAATTAATTAAAATTAAAAAAAAAATCATCTGGGTAAGATATCAAGATTCCTGACAACCAATGTTGTGTTGCCAGTTATGAAGTTTTGCAGAAATCTGTAATAGTTTGTAGCTGATTGTGCTGTGCACTAAAAAAAAAACTTCTTGAAGAAACTTCCATTGATACTTTCAAAGGATCCTGCCCCTTTTAATTAAGTTGCTTTGTTAAGACTTTAAATTAAATCTAAACATAAGAATTTAGAGACTCTCATTTTTAATGTATATTTGTATTGTGGACACACACATCATAGTAAGCATATAGTTCCATTAATTTTCACGAAGTAAACACACGAGTGTAACCAACACCAGAACAGGAAATAAAGTATTATTAGTTGAAGGGCCAGTTCAAGTGTTTTGACCATTTTTCCATTGCCGTGTTAGCCGTCTTTACATATCCTGAGTATGAACCCTTGATAGGATACAGAGATTGCGCATGCTGGTTCCATTGTGTGGCTTGCTCTTTCAGGCTTTTGATGGTGTCTTTTGTTAATAGGCATCTTTTATTTTAGTGTAGTCCAATTTCACAGTCTTTTACTTTAGCACTTTTTGTGTCCTGCTTAAGAAACCTTTGCCTACCCCAAGGTCATGAAGATATTTTCCTATATTTGCTTCTAAAAGCTTCACTGCTTTACCTTTCCTCTATAGACCTATGACTCATCTGGACTGATATTTAGTGCAGAGTATGGTCAAGTGTTATCTGTGATTATCTCTGGGGATTGTGATTATAGGTAATTTTATTTTTCTTTAAAAGTCTCAGTATTTTTCCAATAAAAATTTCTTGGCATTATAATTTTAAAAATGTGAATTACTCACCATTCACTACATTATACTGTGTAACAAAAAATCTTGAAATCTCAGTGGATTTAAACAGCGGATATTTGGTTTTTTGCTTACCTGTGTCCCTATGTCAGGGACTGCCAGTCAGCAAGTATGGGTCTTATCCAGCCTATGGTTATAGAAGTTGAATTCTGTTCCATGATTCTTTCCATTCTAAGACTCAGGCTAAAGAGGCAGACTCTCTCCATGGTAGAGGTACAGGAACAAATAGTCTGGCAGAAACCTTCAATGCTTCCAAAAGTTTCTTTCCACTTGAGGGTAATATAGGGCATGTCTGCTCACATTCTACTCCATTAACCAAAGCAAATCACATGACTGAGGCCAAAGGCAAGGGTGCAGAGAAAATTGCTATAAGAGAAGGAGGGAATGAAAAATTTCAAATATTATAATCCACCACAAAGGCTGTTTTACAGTGCTACATATCTTGTATGATTTCTTCCTTGCTCTAAATTCCTCAGCATGACATTCAAAGCCTTTTATAACATGGCCCCAGTCGTCAGCCCGACCTCAGAGCCCACTACTCTTCTCTACACTTTGTGATCTTGTAACCTTGGACTGCTCACAATTCTGTGAACATGACTTGCAATTGTAAGCCTGCGTGCTCTTATTCACTTTGTGCACCCTTCCTCCAACACATCTTATGGACTAGTGTTGGAAGATTACTTGATGTTTCCTGAATGAGCCACACTCTTTCAAGACTGAGTTCAATTATTTCCTCTGCCTGGGATGTTCTTTACTTCTCTCTTCCCTGGCCTCTTGAAATTCTACTTTTCCTTCAAGGACCAATTCTTCTGTGAAGTCTTCTTGTACTTTTATAGTCAGAATTAATTATTCCCTTTTCTTGCCCAATTACAGCACTAATTGCCGCCTACCTTAATTCCTAGTTATGTGCACACACATCAGTCTCTCCCAAGGGGTCATATGAGCTCCCTGATGACATTTTAGTCCTTTCTGCATTCCCTCCAGAGCAGAGAGGAAGCAGTTACCAGCACATAGTAAGCATTCAATTGAAGTTTGTAGAATTAAATTACACACCAATATGGCCATAAAATAATATTTAAAAAACATAAGATGAGTTTAAAAAAATCCCAGAGTTGTCAACAGTGAAAACTTTGTAACTTCTAAGAAAAGTTGCTGATCAGTGAAGCAAAGAGCAAGTCAAGAATCAAGTACAGTTTGCCCTTCAAGAACCAATGACTGACGGCAATAAAGCTACAAGTGATTTATTACCTTCTTGAAGTGCATACATTTATTTTGCTCAAGGTGTGTATTTTATACCTCCTAACAGCCTTGAAGAGAGTTTTAAGAAAAGTTCTGTGACTTTTATGCTTCCCAGGTCACCTGGTGGAGAGGAATAAAAGTAAGCTCTAAAGGCACACCTCTAGTGCTCTTGGGGTTCACTCTCCCTTCTTTATAAAAATATACCTTACTTGCTAGTAGTCGGAATTATTTTCAGTGGTGAGTTAAACTTTAAGTTAATTTCTCGTTATCTTCAGAAATATGGTCTGATGCTTGGGGATGAAGTCTGTCTTTTGTATTTTCATCGGAACGCTTTTCTCATGGGTTTGCTAGAAGGACATTTTTTGCTAATTTTTGATCACTGACATCAACATAGATTGTATCTTGTATTATTTAAAATGCCTGTTTTATCCATAACTCTTTTTGGAGCAGTGCTTTTCAGAGCGTGACCCGTGGATTGGCTACCAGTCTTGGAGCTGTTTGTTACCTGTCCTCAATAAGATAAGGTACTTGTGCCAGAATGTAAATTAACTGTGCCATGAAGCACTCTGTTTAGTTCAGCTGACTTTTTTTTTTCATAGCAAGACTTTATTGATGAAGGAAGCAGGGCACTGACTTACATTCTGACACAAGCTCCTTTTCTCACTGTGGACTGACATTCTGAGTAGCAGTGCTGTAGAGAGCCTGCCCTATGCACATGTGAAGTGCCCCTAGTCACTGCTGATTGAAGCTAGAGTGGACTCGTGGCCTGTACTAACCAACAATCAGTCTCTCTTCCTCCCCCGTTTCTCCTTCTTTCCTCATCTGTTTCTCACTCTGTAATAGGAACTCAAAGGTGTAGAGGTATCTAGATGTAGATGTCAGTTTGTGGTGGACATTTGTGCTGAAAGGTCTTAGTTGGGGCCCATACCATATAAGATGGAGCCACAAGCAAAGCAAAGTTCTGGGCATTAGAAGCTATGAGAAAGTGGGTCAGGGGGAGGGGGAATGTGAAAATTTCTGAAAGAAATACAGAACTAAAACTATCTATAGAGATGGCAGAGATGAAAGGCCATGTGATGCTGGGAGAAGACACACACACACACACACACACACACACACACACACACACACACACACACACACACACACACACATTCTCATTTTCCAGGGAGTCCCACCCACAGGGATTCTGATTCAACAGGTCTTTGGTGGAGTCTGTAAATCTATGTCTTAACCAGTGCCCCAGGATATTCTCAATTTAGGGAACTTTAGACCCTTCTTGGAGGAACTCTGGCTGTTTTGTAAGGTAACCTTTACCCATCTTTCCAGCTTCAGTCCTAGCCAAACTATACAAATTCAAACTAAATGTAGTAACACACCCTTCTGGCACCTTCATGCTTTTGCGTGTGTTGTTCTTCTTGCCTGGAATTCCTCTCCCATTTTCTCACTCTGGTTAAAGCTTCCTAGTTCTTGCAAACTTAGCTCAAGCATCAGCTTCTTTTGAAGCCTTGGATCCTCTTGTCCCCATCTGATTTCCTCCACTCAGGATCCTTGTTACATTATTTCAGCCCTTGCCCAACTTCTTAGCTCTCTTATAGGGAAAATCTCCTTGAATGTTCCTCATCTCCCATTCTCTCTCCTCCTACCTTTACCAAATCCCAAAGTCCAAACTCCAAATTCTCAGTCTGTTATCTGCCCCCACCTTCTGAATTTCTCAGGAACATTTTGGCACTGGTCATTAGTACCCTCTCTTCTCATACCTGACATTTTATTGTGAAAAATACAAAAACTTGAAGGAGTAATACAATGAATCCCCCCGTATACTTTGTACCTAGATTCAATAATTTTAACACATTTTTCTGTATTTCCTTTATGTTTATAAACACATTTTTTCTTTTCCTTTTTTTTTTTGGCCATACCATGGAGCATGTGGGATCTTAGTTCCCCCACCAGGGATCGAACCCATGCCCCCTGCAGTGGAAGCATGGAGTCCTAACCACTGGACCACCAGGGAAATCCCTATAAACATATTTTTATGTTTTTCTTTTTACTGAACCATTTGAAAGTTGCAGATATTGTGTTACTTTATCTATAAATGCTTTAGTATGCATTTCCAAATATGAGGTCATGTTTCTACATAACTGTCACTTTTTGGATACACCTTCTCTTATTTTCCTCTTTTTTCTCCTATGTCAATGGCCATTCCTTCTCAATTTCCTTTACTAGATCTTCTTCCTTTCCCCAACCTTTATATGTGGCTATGCTCCATGGCTTAGTCCTTGTTTCTCTTTGTTTCCCTAAAATTTCTTTTTGATTCATCTTATTCCATCCCGTGTCATTTAAATTCCATCTACAGTTTGTAGGCTTCAGAATTTTCAGTCCAGTCTTCTCATGCTTGGACCCTAGATATGTATATGTAACTGTTACTCAACATCTTATTTTTATATAAAAAGAGCATCTCAAATTTTACGTGGCTGAAAACAACGTCTTTGTTTCCCTCTTATTCATGTCTTCCCCTGTGCAGTAAAGAGTCTAACCTTGCCCAAAGAGAGGTTTGGCCTTGCCCTTAATTTCTAGGAGGCAATCTCTAAGCCCTTGGTCTGTCATGCCTGATTGGAGTGTCTTTGTTTGCCTGTGGACCTTGGATCAGGGTAGCTTAACAATATGATTTAGGGTTGGGGCTGGCCCCACCACAAGGGCTGACAATACGATTCTGTGTGTGCGGAGGGGTGGGTGGGGAGACTGGGCCATGCAGTATCAGTAGCCCTCTGGAGAGACGAGGGACTGAGATCTGCCCCTTGAGCAATCCATCACGTCTACATGATGGCACTCCAGTCAAAACCCTGAACATGGAGGCGCGAGTGAGCTTCTTGGCTAGGCAACACTGTGCGTACTTTCACACGTGGATGCCGTCAAATTAATTGTCTTGACTCCACAGGAGATGACAGCTGGTAGCTCCATGTCTGGTACTTTCTTGGACTTCACTTTATACGTGTTTTCCCTTGACTAATTTCAATCTGCATCCCTTCCCTCCAATAAACCGTTAACCATGAGGATAACAGTCTTCAGTGCATTCTGTGAGTCCTTCTAGTGAATTATGGAACTGTAGGTGGTCTTGGAACCCCTGAACTTGCAGCTGGTATCAGAAGTGAAAGTGGTCTTATGTGTGGGCTATTCCCTCTAACTTTTTAGTTGGCTAAACTTTCACCTAATCAGTTATATCCCCTAATCAGTTATTATCTGTGTAGTCTTGAGGAAGCTACTAAAATCCACTCTGCTTTCTTCTCCATAGCTGTAAAGTGGGTATATTCATAGCACCTATATCATAGGGTTATTATCAAATTATTCAAAATTGTATACAAGAGTCCAAACAAATTAATAAATGTAAATTTAGTAGGATAGTGCATGACTCTACTATGTATTTGTATTAGTATTATGCTCACTATCTCCATCACTCTAATCAAAGCCACTGTCATCTCTCTTAGATTACTGCAGAGCCTCAAACCTCTCCTTCTGCTTCCACTTCCCAAACCTACAGATTATTCATTAAACGATATCAAGAACTAGCTTTTTCAATCACATCATTTTTCTTATGATGCCCAAATGGTCTTGTATCATACGTAGAATAAGGTCCAAAGTTCTCGTTAGTTGCACTACCTCCTCAGACCTGCCCACTTCTCTAATGTTATCCTTCCCTGCTCTTCCCCTCACTCAATACACTTCTGCTAAACATTCCTCTACCCAGTGGTCTCTGCCTCCAGCTCTCTTCTTCCAGGTTTGCACAGAACTTGATCCTTCCCATTTTCAGGGCTCCACTCAAGTATTGCCCATTAGGGGATTTTTGATGATCACTTTATCTAAAATAGAATTCCCTTCCAACAGCACTCGGAAGTTCTTATTTCCTTCAAAACCTCTATCACTTTCTGAATGTAAATAGTCTGTTTTTAAACTTATTCGTTTATTATCTCTTTTTCCCACTGGGATCTCAGTTCCATGAAAGCATGGATTTTAGTGGGTTTTTTGGCATGTCGTACCTGGAACATACAAGATGCTCAATGATGTTTGTTGAATTAATAGCCAAATGATATACCAGGAGGCAGGGAGATGTGTTTATTCACCAGGACAATTCTCGCCCCAGTCACAGGGCCTGACACATAGTACTCAATCAATATTTCTTGACTGAAGGCAGTAACAGCCTGAATGTTTTTTATAGAAGGATAAAAAAATTCGTTGCTCCCAGAATTTACTGTTAAGCTTTCTTTTCCTGGCAGGCTAAAATGGGATTCCCACTCTTTTGGAAAAAAATGAATATAGCTCTTACGAAATTATTGTAGTGCTTTTCAAATGCCACCTCTTTTTTTTTTTTTTTTCCCCTGAACGAAATATTTAGACTGGTAAGCCATTGCAGCTATATAAAGACTCTAAAAATTATCATTAAAAAATGAAAAAAATCATACAAATGAGATCTCTTCACCCACTGTTTTACAGAATTCCAGTTTCAACATAAAACTGTGCAAATTACATATTCTATTCTATGTGTGTGTAAGCGTGTGTGTGTGTATGGTGTATATATAAAATATGAGATTTTATGGTGCACCCACCATGTAGCTAAAAATGTACCCACTCTAAGGAATTCTATGAGGGCAGTAATGAGAAGACGAAATCTGTCCCTTTTGTACTGCAGCTTCTCCCACCCAGTGTACTGAGGCCAGAATGAGCCTGAGCATTGTTTGCTGCAATCAGAACCAGCTGCCCTAGCAGGAATATCAAGGGAAGATTGTTCTTCAAATTATGGGGAAGGGAGTTTTCCCTGTCATGGTTCATTGTCTTTTATTTGGAAGAAGTAGGCATTGCTTTTAGGGAAAGGTCTGTAGCTTCCTATTTGCAAGCAAAACCTTCCAGTATTTACAATTATGATACTTGGTTTCATTCTGGTAAGTGGATTATTAAGAGAAAAGAGTAATGAGAGGGAGTTGGAGGAGGAGAATTTTTATGCAGAAATTAAGCTTGAAAATGCCTAGGAAATGGGAAGTAAGGGACACCAATGAAATCATTACCTGTATGATCCACAGATTCTCCAGGTGTCTGTTTTAGGTTAATTTGTAATGATATTTACATCACTTGCTCTTTCTATAGTGGAGCAAGTACTGGTGTGGAGTCATGAGACCTGAATTCTTATTCTAAATTACTAATATTGTTACTTAAAAAAAGTGTTTTAACTTCTTGAGACTTTTTTTCATATGAGTTATGAGATTTTAATATTTTCCCATCTACCTCACTGAATTGCAAAGAATTGCAAACAAGAAGATATATATGGGGAAGAATTCTGCAAACTATAAAGTGCTACATAAAGTACAATAACATAAAGTATCCTGAAGTATTTTCATCTTCTTAGTGCTAAACTCGTATTCTAAGTGGAAAAGATATAAACAATTAACAGAGGGCTTGGGATACAGAAAACACACAAAAACGTTAGGTGATATTATGATGATGATGATTACGTTATTCTTTCATTAGGAGCTGACCGTCCCTCCATTGGTATATTATGGTACAAACCAGTAGTTAAACAAAAAGACAACAAAAATTTGTCTTATATCTGTGAAAGCATATTTCAAATAAGTGCCTGCATAAGCTGTCTGCAATATTTTTTCTCTCTCTATTTTAATTCCTTTCCACTCTCTCATAAGCATTCATTGCCCAGCACTGTGCTAGGCTGTCAT
Organism: Eubalaena glacialis; assembly: GCF_028564815.1. NCBI lineage: Eukaryota > Metazoa > Chordata > Mammalia > Artiodactyla > Balaenidae > Eubalaena > Eubalaena glacialis. The sequence goes on from NC_083730.1 coordinate 15,125,745, forward strand.
CATATAAAGATAAATAAAGTATGTCTGCCCTGAAGAGGCTGAAAGTCCAGTTGTGGAGAGAGACAAGTAAATAAATAAATGCCATCAGGTTTTAGAATTCTGTAATAGACGTGTGAGCCTGCCACAAATGAGGCACATTGGATTATATGCAGCTTGCTTACCTCAAGGAAAGGAATACACTTAAGTTTGCTTTCTGTATATAGAATTTGTCTATATTCCATGACTCCTGGTTTATTTTAAGCTTTCTGTCATTTTCAGAATAGCTGAGCACTGACACTGAGATTGAGAGGCAAAGGTTGAATTGGTTTGACCCTTAAGATAATTAGAATAGACTCTTTTTGGCGCAAAAGATCTAATCTAGACTCAAAATAAGCTCAAACACAGTAGGGAACGTACTGGTTCACAGAACTGGGAAGTCCAAGATTGCTTAGATTTCAGGCATGGCTAGCTCCTGGTGCTTACACAGTTTCTTCTCTTCTTCCTTCTTTTTCTTTCTTTTTCTCTCCCTATCAGCTTCACTTTCTTCCCTGTGTTGTCTCTGTTCTGTCCGATTGAAGATGGTCCTCCTTTGTGTACCCAGTGAAGCTATCTCTTAATAGTCTCAGATTCACATCCTTTATCAATCACAATGTAAAACAGACAACTTTTACCTTCCAGTTTTGTATTTAAATTCTAGAAGACGTGTGATTGGTCTTCCTTTAGTCATGTGCTCACTTTTGGAACAATAGTTGTTCCCAGGGGAATGTGCCACTCTGCTTGACTAGGTTTGAGTCAAATGCACTTTCCCATTGTCCGTTGGGTGGGGATGGAGGTGTCAGTTGTGACTGATATCCTCACTAGAACAGCTTGGAATAGGATAATATTCCAAATAGACAGCTTTGTTCTGCAAAAGAAGGGATGTTGGGTCAAAGCAACAATGTGTCCCTTTCACAAATGAAAACACAATGAGAGGATTTCTCTGCAATATTATCAACACATTCGTACTACAATGGCTCTCTGTTAAATTTCTCGCCCTTTACCTTGACTTCTTCTAGGAGCATCATCATCCCTCTTATGGGAACTTCTCCCTCACTCCAAACCTGTAATTAGTGAGAGAGCGGCACTTTCCTACAGATTCCACCCACTTGGCTGCAGTTGATCAGTCTTATGCTGGCACCTGACTCAATCCAGGCCAATCAGAGATCTTTCCTGGGTTTCTGAACATGGGGCTAGTGAGGGTATGTTAGTGACTCAGTGATGGCAGGTTTAACAAAATGTCAAAATGGAAATGTGTTGCCATGTTTCCTGCTGTGTGGAGGAACTTGGTCCATAGTTGGTTTATAGTTTGAATAAAGCTGACACACAGGAAAGAACAGATCAGTCAGCTAGTGGTAGAGATTAAGTAACCACTTGATTTCTGGTCTTTACTGCAAGTCCTTGCTACTCCCGACACCTGTGACTTCGTAACATGAGCCCTACGGTCCAATAAAAATATAACATGAGCTACAGATACAAACCACATACGGAGGTTTAAATTTCCTAGTAGATACATTAAGAAGGTAAAAAGACACAGGTGAATTTAGTTTTTACAAAATATTTGATTTAACTCAATATAATCAAAATATTATCATTTCATATTGTAATCAACATGAAATATAATTGATATATTGTACATTCCTTTTTTCATACCAGGTCTTCACAATTTGGTGTATATTTTACCCTTGTAGCACATCTCGGTCTGGACGAGTCATATTTCAAGTGCTCAGTAGACACGTGTGGGGCACAGGGTCGGGGCAGGGAAACCCTAGAGACATGGAGCTGGAGAGATGTGGGACGAGGGAGGGAATCTATCCGGAGATGCGTCCTAAGACACGCAAACCAAATTTTTACATTCTCTGTCATCCTTCCTGTTGATAAAGATGCTGTAAAGCACAGGAAGCTCAGCTCGGTGCTCTGTGATGACCTAGATGGGTGGGATGGGGGAGGGGGGTGGGAGGGAGGTCCAAGAGGGAGGGGATATGTGTATGCATATAGCTGACTCACTTCACTGTGCAACAGAAACTAACACAACATTGTAAAGCAATTATACTCCAATAAAAAAAATTTAAAAAAAGATGTCATATCAAATATCTATAAAGTAATTCCTTGTCTTTGAGATAAAAAAATGTTGATGTCTCCATTCGTCATTAATATTCTAGAGCTTAAGAACTTTTTTTGTTGTTGTTTTGTTACTTACAATGCTTTACTTTTCAACAGCACATACTTAAAATTTTCTCCATTACCCTAGTGCCATTAAGTAAATTTTAGAAAATGATAAAAATGATCATAAATCACATGAGAGATTTTCTTTTTACAGTTGAAAAATTCATTGAGGGTAATATTTCTTCCTTTTCAATGGTGAAGATTTACTTGAAGGTATTTTTACATATGACAGTTTAACCTTTTAATATTTTTTGTATATGCTAAATTTAATTGGTTTCTTGTAGCATCTTATTAAAATGTGGACTTGTAGTTAAGAAAATGAATAAAAATTGTTTTTCTTCCCTTTACATTTTGAATGGAAAGATAATATTAGTTTGTTTTGCTTTATACCGTGGCAAGCAAGCTATTATGTAATGATGGCTCCTAGTATTTTGATATCTTGAAAAGAATCTACTGTGATTTAATAAGCAAATCTACTCATTTCTTTCTTATCATAATAATCCCTTGAAGCAGAGTTTAGGACAATTTGCAGTGATAGCTTAAGAGAAAAAAGTAGGCTTATTTTCTATAGGTAAGTTCCATGAGGAAGTGTCTTTCTATTTTGTTTACTCCTGTATCCCAAATGCTTGGAGTAGTGCCTAACCCAAGAAGATATTCAATAAATATTTGTTGAATGAATACACTAGTTACTGTAAATAAAAGGCTCATTTAATAATGCAAAGGGCAAATAGGATATTAATTTGAGCATACACTGTGTGCTAGGCTTTCTGTAAAATTTGTAATATACACTGCAAAAGTAAATCTTACAAAAATCCTGTGAAACAGGTATTATCCTCATTTTAAGGATAAGAAAACTGAGACACAAGAGAGGTTAGTAAGTTTCCCAAGCTCACATAATTAAATGGTAGAGTTGATATTGTCTTCAGAGTTGTTTGATCCCAAAATTCTCCTTTTAACCATACATTAGTTTCCTAGGGCTGTCATACATAATACCACAAACTAGGTGGCTTAAAACAACAGAATTTTATTATCTGATATTTCTGAGGGCTAGAAATCCAAAATCAAGGGCCATGCTACCTCTGAAACATAAAGAGGAGGATTCTTCCTTGTCTCATCTAGCTTCTGGTATTTTCTGCCAGTCCTTGACATTCCTTGGCTTGTAGATGTATCACTCCAGTCCCTGCCTCGACTGTCACTGGTGTTCTTCACCCTGTGTGTCTTTCTCCTCTTCTTATAAGGGCACCAGTCATATTGGATTAAGGGTCCACCCTACTTCTGTATGACCTCATCTTAACTAATTACATTTACAACAACTCTGTCTCCCAGTAAGGTCACATTTTGAGGTCCTGGAGTTTAGGACTTCAGAGTCTCTTTTTTGGGGGACACAGTTCTACCATGACAATCACCATGCTTGATATTTGTCAACACAGATATTTATTAATCACTGAGAAAGCCCAGGCACTGGGCTTGCTTGTTGATGTAGGGATCCAAAAAGGTATAATGCACTCTTCCTTTAATATGGTTGGGAGGAAAAGATGTATTTCCAAAAAATAAATGTCAATGGTAGGTAGTTTTAGACACGGTGAGATTGAGGTGACAGTAGTTTATGTGAGAAGAAATATCCTTCAGCAGTTCGGAGAAAAGGCTCTAGATCTTACAGAAGACAAGTCTGGAAACTGAGTTCAGGGGTTATATACACAGAGGGGAGAGTGAAGCAGTGAGAATTGGTGGTAACTGATGGTGAAAGTCAAAAGGAGAAGAGAACTGGCCTTGTATCAAGAAATCAAAGCAGAAAGGAGAGTGGCCAAGGTACAGAAAAGTCCTGACATGACAAATTCCATGAGAGAGAGAGCAAAAGAGAACAAGGAGGAGAAAAAGCCACTGAATATTAGAATTAGAATGTTTTGGGAACCTGTGAGTATACAGTTTCAGTGGAGCGGCTGGGGCAGAAATTTGGTTGTACTTTGAGTTTAGGTCGATGTGGACAAAAGGCTAGACTTTGAAGACCACTGGGCAAGGGTGTTAATGGAGGCTGGACTTCCTCATACAGGGCTGCTCTGTGATTTCTGGTGTCAGTGAAGTGCAGGTTGGCCTTCTAAAATCTCATGTGTGATTGATTAATCAGTTTTTTCAAGTGTTTATTGAGTACCTACTATATGCCAGGCGTTCTTCTCATTGGTGGTGCTGTAGCAGAGAATAAGGAAGGCATGATTCATGGCTCTGTAGTACTTCTATTCCAGTGGGGGAGATGGACAATGAGCGAGAAACTGAACGTGTGTATAATGTCATTTTCCTTCCTGATGAGACCAATGAAGAAAAATAGAACAGAGCGAAATTTGAGAGCAACAAAGGAGATAAGGGGGAGGTAATGAACTAAGATTAAAATTTTCCAATTAGGAATTAACGCAACATGTACATTGAGTTCTGGCTCTGCCACGCTTCCTGGCATTATGGAAAATACTGGTCAAATTCAGAAGACTAATTGTGTGATTTTGACCAGTTTATTTAAAATTTTTTTTCTGTGTCTCGTGGGGGAAATGAAGGAATTGAGTAGGAACTGAACTCGGTGGTCCCTTCCAACTTTATTTTCACTAAAAACCATATCAATAGTATTGCAACTATTCATCCTATCTTGGTGTTAACTACAAATTTGATACGTGTGTCTTTCTTTCATGTCCTAGTCCAAAAGTGTTTATGAAAATAGAGACATTGACAGTTCGCTATCTCTGTACTAAAATAATTGCCATTAAAAAATATAAATGATTATCATTTTGAATGTATAAGAGTACAGGGTGAGAAGGAGAGTTGAATTTCAATGCTACCTATCAGTTATAAGCTGTGGCATGATGTAATGAAAGAACGAAAAATTATAAGGGAAGTAACTCCTTTGAAAAGATATTTTGTTTAGTGTTTTTCAATGGATTAAGAAAGGGTGATACACTGACCCTAAAACAATGGCAGGCTCTGTCATGATCCTTAAAAGGAGGACTGTTCACAAGCGTGGAGGTGATGCCCATTCAAAACTCATCCTTATAAAGAGTGTCTTTGTCTAAGAAAAGAATTGCAGTGTTGTTTCATTGCAAATGTCTGTGGATTTCTGATTCTGGAGAATTATTTTGGAATCAGGGACATTTGTTGTTTTGAAAAACCTGACTAGCAAACGCTTTCAGAAAGATAAAATCATTACTTGGTTTTTATGTCTAAAGGGTGATAAATGACACTGAAATATTCTGTTTTGTATCACCTAATGTTTTAAAGTTCTGATATAAATTGAAGGCTTGAAAATACCATCTCCAGCATAGGTGGGGATGCTCTGATGGAGAGAAGTGAGATGGCCAGCTGCTCCGCACCGGTGCATTCAGTGAAGCTAGGCAGTATGCTGGTCCCCCCGCCCTACTCCCCAAATCCTCCAAAAGAACATACTCTCACATGTCAGTGCCAAGAAAATAAGGTCAATACTCATCTAAATAAATTACAAAAGGCCCTTGCTGTGCAGTAGGCAGCCAAGCCTGGAAGGGCCATGCTGGGGTCTGAGTTAGCACCAAATGTGCCAGCTCTGTGGGAGGACTGCTTTCCCTCCTTTGCTGGGGTGGGAAAGGGAAGGCTGCTGCTGCTGTGCTTCCACTGCCATCTTTGCTGACAAGATTCAGAGTGATGCTGGCCTGGGGCTTCATCAATTGAGAAAGGCATGGTTAATTGGCAGTCATTACAATGGTGAGCACGTTTCCTTCCCTGCCTGACTCCTTTTGGAAAAGAACAAGAGAGCGTATGACAATGCATGCCTCATTCTCTGAGTTAAATGGTCAAATGCATCTTCTCGATTGACCTGTTGATTGTGTTGGTTATGCCTCCCTTGATTGTCTGGGTCTATAGTGATAGGCATCGTAAAAACAGATAAAATACATAGCCGTGACTGCAAACACTCATTCGCATAGCTGAGGCTGAACAGTCCAAAGTACCAAACAGATCACATTTGACTTTGTAGTAAGGTTTTATGTGTAATCATGACAGATGTTCAGGGAGATCATCCTTTTCCATCTCTACCCTGCTTCCCTGCAACTAGCTCATGTATGACTTGCTCTAAAATAGCCTCTCTTTTATAAATGGATGAAGCTTGAGGCTGTCAACAGTACGAAGTCAGCATTCTACTTATCAAACATTTGTTTTCCCAGCAGAAGATGCTCCTTTCTTTTAGGCCTGTTGCGGGCTGCCCTGTAAGTCCTGCTTGGGTTTTTATGCCACAAGCTACCTGATGCCAACCAGAGGCAGCTTCAAAGCTACTTTATGTCTTAACATAACTTTAAGAACTTGTCACCTATAACAACTGCATTCTGGATAGTAAAGTTTTTCTAATGTGTATTTACTTTGTTGCTAATCTCCCTTCAGGGGTTTAAAAGTGAACAGGCATAATGAAATGCTTCTTGCTGTTTCACTTCAAATTTAAGGATTGACTGCACGGCATGCCTTCTCTAGACTTACTTGGTTATCTTTAAGTAAAGACTTTCCACCCAAAGTCCTCAATTCCAAGTGATGGTTGAAGAGCTTTCTGTTTGACACAGGCATTTATCCGTCAAATTGTGGCACCTTGTAACACCACCTAATGCCAGATGGACTTACCCAAGATTGGAAAAAAGGCAAAGAACAAGGGTGTAAGGATCTCTCTGGAATATTTTTTGAAGCAGGGAGTTATAGATCTATTTGGGCTAGTAAATAATGCCTCTATTTTATATTGTTTGTCATTCCTTTTAAAAACTTCACTATTTCCTGGCATTTTCTCATTTTTGCATTTCTAAGTTAAGGAAAAGGTATGTTTAGGCTTTATCTGGAAGGCACACAATTTAAATATTAAAAATGTCTTCTATGCAGACATAGTTAGGACAGGAAGAAGACAAATCAGGCCACTGAGAAAGAAGGAAAGCTTTCATAGTTTCCATGTAGTTCCTAGGGTGCACAGCAAGCTAATTAAGAGCATCTCATTGCCTCTGTGGGCAGTCACTTGAATGACAGTGCCCAGCAAAACAGGAAGTAGAGGGAAGAATTCTGGCCAAAGGTCTGAGTTCTGTGTCCCATAAAACACCTTAGTTACCATTCAAGTGCCACAATGTATAAGCTCCCAAACTGTGAGTGAGGTTAGGAATCCTTAGCATGGAAATTTACAGTGTACAGGACAGTAGAATCATTCAGGTCAGCTTCCTGGCTTTATATTGGCATTAGTTTGTTAGAAGAATGAAGCTTGCTAGCTAGTGCTTTTCACTAAGAAGTCTGAAATAGATTATAGGTTGTTTTTTCTATCCCTGAAGGTGTTTTCTTTTTTTTCCAGTTGCTCTCCTGAGAGAAAATTGAGTGTATGACAGGGAAGACAAGTATGAAACCTCTCATAATCCAGGCTTGTGTTCTCAAGAGATTGTCCTTGGTATACGAGGCTACTCCTAGAATCTTCCCTGGAGTTTATTTTTTTGACCACATCCCCCAGACTTAAATGCCTCCACTAATCAGTACTGAGCTTTTCCACACCAAGTCTGCAGAATGCAGCAAGATGAGAACTTTTTAATTTAAAAATTAAAAAAAAATCCCAGGTATATACCTAATCCTTGGAGAAATAGCAGATCTATTACTGGTCAGCAACATATCCACAGGCAATTGAGTTTTATTTTTGTCCCCTATTTTAGGATTACTGATGGGACTGAGGTGAGAAAGAAAGGGTTTACTCAGAAACTTATTAAGCTAAGGTTCTTTAGGAGTTTAAGGCAAGATCACAATTCATTCTTTGTTCATTGTATCACTCATTCATTGAGCTCCTAGTATGTTCCAGGGACTTGGCTCTTGGGCTATCATGTGAACACAATTGCCCCTGTTGACAAGGAGTTAACAATAGTGGAGGATGAGATACACAAATAAATAGACGATTACAATGGAGCTTGATCGAAGTTACAGTAAGGATGAGTCTAGTGGTATCTGTGTGTGTAAGGAAAGACTTCCCGTTACGAAAAGGAATGAAGACAAAGCCAAAGAAGCCTACTAATGATTCATCTAACTGTGAAACTTGAACTAGCATTCTATAGCCCACACAGAGTACACATCCTGTATCAGCTCTGCTGGAAGAAGTGCATGTAGGCTGAGGGGATAAACAGAAGTGAATGGGGTGAGGAAGAAAAGCCTGAAGCAATCTTCTTGGCTGTCAGAGTGTCATTTTTTATGCCACTATTTCTCTTCATGTCTTCATCGTTTAATTTTTACTTTGTTTTCAAAATAAAATAAATTTTAAACTAATGGACATAACATGCATTTTGATGTTGCAGCACTTGTAGAAAATATCATTCATTCATTCAGTATTTACTGGGCATCTACCATGCACCGCTGGGACTTAACAATGAGGAAGAAGACAGAAACTGTCTGGTAGTAAGGAGATATTTTGAGTCTTAAAGCAATGATAAATGATAATATGTATGTGTATATGTATTCCTAAATGTATGGTTCTGAGTGTGATAGTTTTTTGACATGTCATCGTAGCCAGGCTACACTGTGGGCACCAAAGAGGGGGCAGCAGCCACTCTGTGGCATATACACACCTTCCAGTTATTCAGTCAAACACTAATCTAGCTGTTTCTGTGAAGGGATATTGCAGATGTAATGAAAGTCCCTAATGAGTTGACCTTAAATTATAGAGATTATCCTTGGTAGGCCAGACCTAATCAGGTGAGCCCTTAAAAGGGACTGGCAAAAGAGACTGCCAGTAGCAGCTGGGTCTACGCTTGCTCTCCCTTTGCTGGATCTGCCCTTCCTGCCTGCCTGTGACAGCAGCTCGGGCTTGTGCCTGTGGGGTTCCAGCCTGTGCTCTTCCCTTCCTGACTGCCTGCCTCCAGGTCAGCCTCTACAATTGCATAGACCAATTCCTTATAGTAAATCTCTCTCTTTTTCTCTCTCCCTCCCTCCCACCCCCATATAATGCATACCTCTGTGTGTGTGTGTGTGTGTGTGTGTGTATCTTCTATTGATTCTATTTTTGTGGTTGAACTTCACTAAGATTTTAAAATAATGCTATTACCTCATTTGATATCTATTATGTTCTGAACAATTATCATTGCTTGGGAAATTGGGAAGATATTATTCCTATATCTATGCAAAAATCATCCAAATATATTTTAAGAGGTCTGATTGGCTCCCAATTCATTGTCTGCCTAGCATCTTTGTTTAAAATGTGGAAGATGTCTGGCCGCAGGGTGAATTGCCCATGTGATTGATTCCATTGCTCATGCTTGCAGCTTTTTCTGGCTCTGTTCTGGAATGGTGGTCTTTCCAGCTGGCTGGTTGGGAAAGCAGCACCATGCCAAGCTCTGCTGGAACATTTTAAAACAACATTGCATATAACATAATTAAGTAGGGATGACTGAAGACTTAATGCGTTCACTGGCTAGAGTCAAGTCTAAGTTGAACCCAGAAGCTTCTTCTTCTTTGTATTTTTAAAGAGGAGAAAATAAAATTTATGGCAAACTTTGGACTCTTTATTTCTATCCTTTTGATTCCAACAAAATATAGAGAATTCTTCAAACTTACTTGATTTAATTTTTGTAACTTTATTCATTGTGAAAGAAGTGTATATTTAAAAAAAAAGATAAAGTGAAAGAAAGGAATTAAGAACTGCCTTTAATTCTACCAGAGGTAACTGTGGTTGTGACTGTTTTTGCAGAGTCTTTTCTGTGCATGTCTAAGCCATCCTTTCCCTGCTCTGCTGTGTATCACAGGTGGCTTACCCCTAAAAACTCTTTGATTCCCTTGCTGAATGGCTTCTGGCGGGCAGGTGGGACGAAGAAGGGACTTAGGCTATTTCTTGCCATTCTTCCCTGTCAAGGGGTCAGAGTCCCTGGCAGTAGTCTTAGGTCCCTATAGAGAGACCCATTCTCTCTGCTGTTCTCACAGGGCAACCCCTGCTTTTATTCTAGCTTCTCCTGGATGGTCCCGCAGATCTGATAACACCATCTTTTTTTTTTTTTTTTTTTTTTAAATCTCTCCCAGCCTTAGGTGTGGCAGTGACTTCCAAATGTTGCCATTATCTGGTTTTATCTTTTCCTAGTTGTCCTTTCAGTACTTCCAATACCTCAATAAGTTAGTTCCCACAAATGAAATTCTTCTATTAAACAGCCTGACAAAGACATCCATTTCTTAATGGTCCATCGATAAATCTACTGACTTTACTACTATATTGTGAATGCTTTTCCATGGCCATAATTGTAAGACCTACATAGCACTTTTTATCATCTTTATTGAGGAATAATGTACACACAATAATGTTCACCAATTGTAAGTGCACAATTTGATGAGTTTTGACAAATAGATAACAGACGTGTAACCACCCCTGCCCTCATGGTATAAAACATTTCCATTACTCCTCTAAATTCTCTTGTGTTCTTGTGCAATCCACTCTTTCTCCCTACCCTAGCCTCTTGCAACCACTGATCTGCTTTCTGTCATTATAGTTTTGCTTTTTTAAAAAAGATTTCATGTCAAGGAAATCATACAAGATATTATCTCTTGTGTATGACTCCTTTTATTTTGCATAATGATTTTGAGATTAATCCATGGCGTTGCATGTATCAGTAGTATTCTTTTTAATTGATGAGTAGTATTCCAGTATATAAATAGATTACAGTTTGCTTTTCATTCACCAGTTGTAAGACATTTGGGTTGTTTCCAGTTTTTTTCTATTATGAATGCAGCTTCTATGAACACTGGAGTACAAGTCCTTTTGTAGATGTGTATTTTCATTTATTTTGGGTAAATAGGAGCAGGATCATTGTCTTATAATAATTATATGTTTAACATTATAAGAAGCTGCCAAACTATTCTCCAAAGTGTCTATACCATTTTGCATTCCCACAAGCAGTTTATAAGAGTCCTAGTTGCTTCACATTCCTTGTCACTGGTGTCAGCCTTTGTAATTTGTCCATTTTAGTAGGTATGTAGTGGTATATTTTTAAGGATTTAATTTGCATTTCTCTAGTAATTACTGCTGTTGGACATCTCTACTTGTGCTTATTTGTTATTCCTATATCTTCTTTGGTGAAGTATCTCAAAATATTTTGCTCACCTTTAATAATGTCATTGAAGAGCAACATTTAAAAAATTTGACTCTATCATATTTGAATGGCTATATGGTACTGTATTTTATGAACACATCATAATGCATTATCAGGCTTTCTGTTTCCACAACTTTACTGCTGTAACTACACTGTTTTGATCATCCTTGTATTTGTATCTTGTGTGAGTTAATTATGTCATCTTACTTGGGAAAATGCTATAATGATTCAGGATTGTTGTGCTTTTATCTGATACAGGATTAGATATTTTTGACTCAATGGATTTTCTTTATATTTTTTCACTGGGAGCACAGAAGAAAAAACAGTCCCTAAATCACACTAGTTAAACTTTTTCTAAGGTAAAATGCATTCTCTTTCTCCTCTCTCCCTTTTAACTGGAGATCTTGGGATTTCTGTTAAAAGTTTAAATACTGTGAATACCTTAAAAAGGTTTTTAGCATATTAAAATCATACTAATGCTTCTGGATAAGTGTGTCTGGTCAATTGATCATACACATTTATTTAATTAAATAACAGTAAAGAGATAAAAAGTTACAAGTGCAATAGGACCAATAGAATGAGAGGGAGGTTAACAGCAGACAAGGGATCTCAATCTTTTCTTTCTTTTTTTTTTTTTAAACATGGAAATAGTAGCTGATTAATAGAGTGGTGGAAGCAATCCTATGGATTTTAGAGGGAGATACTGATGAGAAGCCAGCTGATTTCCTTTGCAGAAACAACTTGGAACCTAAGAATTAGCAATTGGTGTATGCTTGCTCACAGCGTTCTTACAGCTAAACATATACCCTCATCAGGCAGAAAAATGGAGATTTTATCCTCAGAGAATTGATGGACCCCTGGGGATAAACCCCCAGATACTGTACTTTGGATGTCCTGTTAGAGGAAAAAATAGCTTTACAATCACTGCAGTGAGGTCCTTCCCTCCAAACTCCTTTAGTGTCTACTTAACTTATTAGTGCTCCAGGTTAAAAATTAATGAATGACAAATGATCACAAGACTTTTGAGGAAAGCTTTTTACCTAAAAAAGAAAAATCTTGAATCTGTAAGAAGCAGAGAATGCATGGAGTGGGAAAAACCTCTAAAAAGGTCTTTAAGGAATATTCTAAGTTGGATAAATGAAACATACTAATATAGCCAATAAAATGAAGATGGCATAAAATAGATACATTTACATGACAAAAGAGCCCTTGAAATTAAAAAAATAGAACAATTAATATTAAAAAATTAATTGAACAGTTGGATGATAAATTCAAAGAATTATTTCAAAGAGTAATCTGAAAAGACAAAAGAGACTGAAACCAGAATAGAATTTTAGTATGTTCAAAGTCTTACTAATTGGATTATAGAAACAAAGAACAATAAAAGCAAAGTGAAGGAAGTTATGATTGAAGTAATACAAGAAAAATTTTCCAGACTGAAGTAAATAAGTCTCCAAAAGACAAGTCTGGCACAATGAAAGAAAAAAGTCAACATTATCATGAAGTTTTAGTACCTTAGAGATAAAGAGAAGATCTTTAAGCTTCTAGAACAGGGAAGGATAGTCCACATGCAAACGATCAGAATGAAACAAGATCTCTTAACACTGAAATTGGAAGCAAGAAACAATGGAAGCATTGTTGCAGTATTCATAGTGAAAATGATTTTCAATTATACATCAAGGATAAATGAAGGATATTTTCAAGCATGCAAAAAGTCAAAACCCATAACTTTAGCACTTATTTTCTTAAAAAGTTCCCCAGGATTACTCTTAAGCAGAATAAGGAATAACCTAAGAAAGTGAAAGACATAGGATTAATGAAAAGGGGACCCAACAGAGGAGAGCCATGGAGGGACATCCAAGGATATCAGTAAAGGGAAATCTTAGGAAAACTACTGTGTAGCAGGGCCAAAGAGCAAGCAGTGCAAATTGAAGCAGGCATTTGAGGGGCTCTGGAAGGAAAACTACAGGAGAATAAAAAGCAAACTGATGCATGAGATTATATATAACAATACATATAGAGAGATAGATAGATATAGATAGATATAGATATCACTCACGGCTTTGTATAGTAGTTATCCAGACATGATAATGTAAACACTAGCCTTTATTTAATATATGTTACCTATATGTGTCAAAATATTAAATCATATATTAAATGTTAATATATCATATGGCTTTATTTACTATATTAACACACATATGTATTAATTGAGAGTGCAGAGGTAGGTGGGTGTGTGAGATGTGGGATGATGGTAGTGTTTGAGAGACAAGAGGAAGCTGACAGAGAATACCTAAAATTGAGAAGTTAAAAAATTGCAATATTTGCACATTTTAAAAAATATGGAGGTAAATAATGGAAGAAACAGCTAAGAGTTAAAAGTCATTGGCCTGGGGGCATGGGAATTGGTAGTGGGGCAGGATGGGACGGGGTTTGCTACTTTTCATTACAAAGCTTTTACTACAGCATAAATTAAATACATGGATTATTTTGAAAAATTTATTTTTCAAGTTATATTGTACACCTTAAATATATACCATTTTTATTTAAAATTTTGAAAAATATATAGCATATATATCTCCTGTTATTACCATTAATTTCTGCCTCACCCAGGGCAATCAATGAAATAAAATGAAAATCTTTTGATGAATCTTAAATGTGTTTACTTAAGTAAACACTGCTTATACTACAACAGTAAAATTCTTTTAATATATTCCTGATTTACAGTATCATTTTTATGATTTTCAGTCAGTAAATCACAAATCCTAACACAAGATTTATTCAAGTCATTTGAGTTGGTAGTTAGTTTTAGACTCTATTTCTGTAACGTCTCATGGTATAGACTTTTAGATTCTTACTGTCCCTGGACTGTGATATACAGTAACATTTAGTTTCATGTAGTGTATATGACTAAATCTTAGCAATTGCCCGAAATTGTCTCTTGGCAGGAAGAAAGAGTAGCCTAGATATTTGAAGTTATTGAATTACAGAAATAAATAGTGTGATTCCTTTCTTAGATATGGAGTGAAACAGGTACAAAAACCCCATGTGTGGACATGATGATAGAGCAGGTTATATTAACCTTTTCAACAAGACATTTGGGATAGGCAGTTAATCTATGAAGCCATCAGCTGGAAAAAGGCATCAAATCCTTACTGCTCTATTGAAGAACTGTCTAAAATGATATATATGTATATGTATTTGCGTGGTAAGAAAGAGAAGTAAGATTCCTTTTGAAAATTAAAACAGTAGTGTCTTAACCTTATTTGTGAAAAGTGGCTTTAAAATGTTCTTTCTATTTGATGGGAGTGTTTTACCCACTTTGTCTGGTGTGGTTGGATAAATTCCTAAATTAGGTACTCAGCCATGAGAGAATGTAACAACTCTGGGAATCTGCAGAAGTGGATGCTTATATAATTTGTGAGAGTTGGTATTTGAAGCCGATTATTGGAAAACTTAAATGGGTAGGGAGCTTTGCATCTGATCAAATGAAAGTCCTGATTTTCATGCTGCTTATTTCTTATTTCAAGGCCTCTAGATCATATTGACCTGAAAGAAAGTTTCATATCAAAAGGCATGGGCCTGTTCCGAACTGTTTTTATTCTAAAGGATAGTGCAGCTATTGTATCATGATAAGAAGATGGAGAAATAGAATTAAAGTAAGCGCTGGAGGACGTGTTCTCATTGTGATTACAAAGACTGAGAAAAAGCTTTTCAATGGCAAAGGAAAAATGGCTTTATTGCTTGAGAGGGAAAGAAAATACATTGTTGGAGTTAAAAAAAAAAGAAGAAGCAGTCAAGAAAGCTCTAGAGGTACTCTGAAAGGAGGTTGAGGGCAATGTTGAAAATCCCAAAATGATGAAAAGTGCTCTGCGGTTCAAAAGACTAAATTAAAAGTTGACTAAAAAGTTTGATGGGACTGTGGCTTCTGATCTTTATTTCTCCATGTCCTCAGTACATACAGTATTGTATACTACATTACGCCTCTAATTTGGTGGATGGTGGTACAAATCAGAGTAATTCAATAGAGGGGAAAGATAGAGGATCTAGATTGTTGTTATTTAAAAATGTTCAAGTTGAGCCATGGAATACTCTCTGTGGATGCTTTCCTGCATGCAGATTTTTTTCCCAGGTGAAGGGAAGATTCAGGACCATTTTCCTGTATCTGAAACCTGACTGTTTTTTCTACCAATGAAACGTTACTGTCTGCTCATTTACTGAGCTTAAGAGTTGGCTTGCTTAAGCTTCAGGGCATATGGAGCCAGCAGGATTCCCAAAAGAACCCTTATAGGTTCATACTGGCAAACCTCAAAGCAAAAGCAGAAAGTGGGCTTACTGTGAATTGAGAAGTGCGACATCTGGGGATATAAATGGACAGTTTTTAATAGGCAAGCTCAACATTCAAATAAAATTATAATATTGTTTGCCAAATTTGGTTCGTGAATGGAGATAGTTATATAAAAATATTGGGACCTAAGTGATTTTGTACAGTAACTCTTTTCCAAATTATTTAAAGTTATGATAATGTAGTTACTTTTCAAATGTGGTGATTTTCCTGTTCTAAAACATTTAGACGATCTCTAGGACAGAGTTGCATGACTCCAAATCTATGCTTTATTCATCTTATGAAATCATTAAATGAGAGTCATGACTGGGATACATGCTATGCTTTTTTTTTTTTTTTTTAACCATTTCTTCAGGGTGTATAGCCAGTTTTGAGGTTATCAGTGGAATAGCTGGGCATCTGGGTATACCAATTGTCTCTTATAATCTCCTTTGTTTGGTCTAAAGCCCTTTGAAAGAAGTGATAGCATTTAGTACTGTGGAGATATGCCATTGATACAACCCTTTCCATTTTCTCCCTCTTCATCTCCTCCTTTTCCCTCCTTGCATGGCCTAGATTCACACCAAATATGAAGGAATATTAATAAAGTGGTATAGGTCGAATAATACAAGAGGCCAAAAGGAGATTTACTATTTAAAATGAATTGGTACGAACACAGAAAGGGCAAAAACATATGAACCCTTAGCATCTGTACTCACTTTGCTAATCATTTGATATTTTCTGTTTAAGGTAAAATAGCCTAGAGTGCCTATGCTACTGCAGAATATTCTTCTAGATGGTTTTTTCATTTATGGCCTCAACAATTTATTTTTAAAAAGTAACCTCTATTTTTTCTACCTCTTCTCCATGTGACTGTAACTTCACTAATATATAAGCTTAGAAAATATGGGCCCTTTAAAGCATAATATTAATATTTTGACAATATTGGAAGACTTGAACTATCAAAGCATACATGGACGTGGAGACATGAGAAACTTCATTCTGTGATCCTTTTGTATTCTGAGATTCTAGAACATGGAAGGAGCTAATTGAAAAAGAGAATAAAGGTAAAAATATAGTTCCTGAATTTTTAATGAAGGTTTAATTTTCTTGCTCTGGGTTGTACCCAGACCTTGCTTCAGTGGTATAGTGGAGTTTAGGTAGACGCAGTGGTTTCTAAGCTCCTGAGAGGCAAGTACTACTGTACGAGTTTTATGTTATCTGGTACCGTGAGGGACCATGGCTACTGGAGATGACTGGGTTGTAGTACACTAGTACCTTCCAAATAGAGTGCGCTTCTGAGAGGGGTATGGGTTTGCATTGCTTTTCAAATGCTCTTTTGGCCACAGAATTAACCTTGACAAGGAGCCTCCCTTTAGAGTGAGTGAATTCTCTGAGTACTGATTCTACCTGAGATTGCTGTTTATTGATACTTATTCACGCTTTCAGTTGAATAAGAATCAAAGTTATGTTCTTGCCCATTTTCAGAGTCACCATTTAAATCAACAAGAACAGTTGTTCGTGGATATAGAACATCCCTCAATATAACCCAACAAATACAAAACACGTTTTGTTATTTGGTCCTGTAAAACATATTTCCTCCCATTTTTCTCTCACCTAACTTGCCCTTCCCCTGAAATTTTACTACAGTTTTAAAAAAATTTTTTAAAGAAAAATCTTTTTGTGTTGTAGCAGGGGCATATGTGCTGCAAAATAGCTTTAATTTTTCTGGGAGAAAAGGTTTTTGAACCAAAATCCATGTGTTATAATTTCATGTTAAAACACTAAATGAACCTTTTAATATTTGCTAATAACTGTCATCATGAGAAAAACATATGATGTTGCAGGTTGAAGTGTCTCAGAATTACACAAGAGCCTATTACAGTTCAAAGACAAAGAAATATCATAGTATGACAATACTAATACTTGTAATATTCAGTCAAAATACAATGTATCATGGTCTACATTTTAATTTATTATGAGACCTCTTCTGTCACAGCCTTCAACAGGCTGCACCTTTTTCATGTCTGCATCACGTAAGAATGGTGCCATTTTTTTTCTTTAACAGACAGTAAAATGTCACTGGTAAATCATTACCCTCATCACCTCAAATAACTCAAAGCTTGCCTGTCAAAATGCAGGAAAAAATTCACATGATTACAAATAGGCTTATCATCACCAATCTCAGGAAATAGTGGATAGTGCCAAATAGACAGGCATCCCCAACTCGTTTCAAACTAGGAGAGGAATCAGTTTTCAGCAGGTTGAATATGTTCTTTGGACATGACAGTAACCCTCCAAATTCCATATTGCACAGGTAATGCCCTTTATTTTTCATGGTGATCATGGAGATAAACGAGACATCTACAGTTTCCAAACCAGCCTTTCTTATGCCCAAGTATGCATGTTTGTTAGAAGTCTTGGCAGTCCCTCTGTGTCCAGAAATGAACAGAGTTATTTGGAACCCCTGGGTTGTTTTCTAGCCAACCAGTGTCCCAGCCATAGTCATTCATTGCCTTCATTCCTAAGCCATATGACAAAAGCAGACGGGAATGGTGCTGTATCTATTTCCCTGTACTATATGCCAAGTCTCTTCAAGCCAGAGTGTTGCTAACTGTGCCAAGCACATATCTCTAGTTTGGTTTTCCTTTGCATAATTTCTTCAGTTAAAGATTCAAGTGACTCTTGCAGTGGGTTTATATACCTGTTTGGAATAGTCACTGACTTTTCCATTGGTAAATGTGCCCTTACATCTGCATGAGAAGCCAAAAGCAATTAGTATTCCAGTTGAGTTCAGATTATAGGAAATGATATAAGCATATGGCCAACTATTCCTTTTATGCCAGATTCTACTTACTAGTTTTCACTTCTAGAGTCAATAAAGAAATCAATTCTGTTGAAAAAGAAAATTCGATAAGAAAATCCTTTCCTATATAACTGTAACTATAGATGAGCAATTTCTTTTGTAAAAGGGAAAAAAAAGCATAAATATGGTAACTCCCTTATAGATCATTCAACAGAAAACATGAAACCGCTATGCAAACAAAAATGACTATATTTTCATTATTTCTTAGGTAGAAATTCACAAGTGAAGGATTGGAACATTCTTTGTTCCTGACTAAATCATTGCGATATGTCATCATGGTAGTTTATATACAGAAAAGGAAAAGCATTGTAAAAAAGTTGAATAAAGCAATAATTTAAAAGCTGGATGCTCTCCTTCCAACACATTGATTCAATCATTAAAGCTCCCATCTGTGAGCTGGCTTAGAAGATGCTGAAGTAAACTGCCCCCCAATGTCTTTGGCACTATAGAAACTGCATTCTTACTGTCCAGGTTACCTGTTTAATGACCTGATTATCAATATCTGCTTCATGTGAATTCTGCTTGAACATACTCAGGTATTTGCTGACTTTGCATGGAAAACAGAATTATTTGCTATAGAGTTGGTCTACATTTCATTAATTTTATTATTCTCCCAGGGCTGTTTTGGTCTTGATATACAAACTTAAAATTATTAAAATGCTGTGCTTTGGTTGGAATCAAAATCACGAATGTGGGAAGTAATTATTTTATTTATACAATAATTAATTGAAGGGATTTAATATGTTAAATAAGGTGTTGAATTTTTGTAGTTAAATCCTAGTGACTTTAACCTTAGCATTCTTATTCAAGTTAAGAGAATTAATTGGCCTGTTTGCTAGCACCTTCTTCTCTCCTGTGTCACCGTTCAATGCGTGGACATTCCAGAGACTTCCAAAAATGCTTTCTTTAGGGAGGAGGGAGCCTAGTGGTAATTAAGCATGAAAACGAAATCAGATGAACACTTCCAGATA
The DNA here is from genome assembly GCF_028564815.1 of Eubalaena glacialis. NCBI lineage: Eukaryota > Metazoa > Chordata > Mammalia > Artiodactyla > Balaenidae > Eubalaena > Eubalaena glacialis. The sequence continues at coordinate 15,145,161 of NC_083730.1, forward strand.
TATCTGGACAAATCTCATTTAAGCAAAAATCTCTGAGTCAAAATCTCATTATAAAATAAGGTGTTAACAAAAATGAAGTAAATGAAAAAAATTAAGCATAGGATCAGATAATTTTAATGTTTTAAAATTATATTATTAGATGATAAAACTACTAAGCTGAATAGATTAATTCACTCACACTTCAGTCACTTGTGTCCTCTTCTTGGGAGGGAATCCAGCTTGGATTAATATTAACACGTCTATTTCCTGAACAGGGAATTTTGACATAGGATTCAAAATTCACCAGGGTATAGGGGGCTGATGAACCTATTAAGTTATGTGCTTCATGATCCTTATTTTTGGTGACAAAGTCCATAGTTTTCATCAAGTTCTCTAAAGACGGTTTAGGACCTCTGTTCATCACCAGTAAAGGATTGTGGTGATGACAATGATAAGCCACATATGTCCATAAATTCATTAGCTCATTTCCAGTGCCGAAATCTGAAAGTTAACCTTTCCTGAAAGGTTTCATTATATTCTCTCAAGTTACACATCTTTTTAAATTCCCATTCATTGAGGGGCCCAGCTGGTCCCAGTGTCCTGAGCTAGAAACCAGGAAGTCATCATTGCTGGTTTTTACTTAGTCGCAACCTCTAGTCAACCAATCACATTGTGTGGATTCAGCATCATACACAGCTCTCAAAATTTGCAGTTTCCTGCTGTCTTCAAACGCCCATACTTTTTTACTGAGATTATATTTTTTGCTAGTAAATGGATCTCCGCATACAATCCAGGACAAGTGATTTTTCTAATGTACAAATCTGATTAAATAACAACCCCTGCTGTTTAAAACCTCTGTGCCTTCCATCAGTTCCCTAAGAGACGTATTAACAAATGGCACAAATGCAAAGATGCTCATGATGTAATGTATGATGTAAAAAATGAAGAAGACTTTATGCTTTCATTTTCTTTCTATCACTTAAAAAAATTAATTCCTGACAATAGAATGACCTATCTTTCAATATACCATGCCCTCTAAGTGACAATTCAATATGGACACTGATGAAAAAAGTTTGTCACGTGGGAAATAGTCACATAGCCAACTTGGACTGCTAGGACAAGATTGTTCCCTGTCATAGATTTTCAGAGGAAGTGATGTTTATTTGAGAACTTAAAGGAGTCTTAGGAGAATAGAAGGGAAAAGAGTGTTCTAAGCAGAGAAATAGCATATACCACTTATCTCATTATTACCTGGTAATTGTTTATCTCTTACACTAGGCTATAGTTTCTTGTTGTTAGGGACAATCTCATATTAAATGTTCAATATATATTCATGGAGTTTTGACTATTTGTGATAGATTGAATAAAAATGATCATAAGCCTTTACCCTTCCCTCTATTCACACATTTGCAGTACCTTCTATTAGAGGCAGAGTCTACTCCTACTCTGCTTGACCCTGAGCTGGTTCTGTGACTTTGATCAATAGAATGTAGCAGAGGTGATGTGTCAGCTCTGCCCCTAGGCCTCAGGAGACATTGCAAAATTCACTTTCACTCTTCAATCCTTACCCAGTTCCCTGTGAATAAACCTAGGCTAGCTTGCTGGCGTCTTTACAGGATGAAAAAGGAGTCTTCCCAGTTGAGGTGATCCTAGACCAATCAGCCTTCAGTTGAGCCGGTTGCTAGTTGTAGGCATGTAAGTAAGCCCAGGCTAAACCAGAGCCACCCAGCTGAGCCCAGCTCAAATTGCCAACCCACAGAATTATAAGCTAAATAAATTATTGACTTTTTAAAGCCAGTAGGCTTTGGGGTGGTTTGTTAGGCATTCAAAACTAAGTTATGCACCTTTTAAACTTATAAAGCAAAATTAATCTTGATAAATAGCTATTATGTTTAAATGTACCAGTCCTGAATTGACTAAATTAATTATTACATTAGTGTCTTGCTGGATTTAAAACTACAAACACAAATTGGAGATGGGAAATTTGTTGATTATTTGGAAGTCAATCTGTCTTTCTCTCTCTTTTTCCCTATAGAAGAAAATTTCATAGCAGGATTAGCCAGTAGTACCTTGGATGATAAGGGCCTGATAAATTTTGATTAAGTGTTTTGACAGTATTGAATTTCTAGGGTCATTTTGAAGAAAACAATTTTAATATAGAAAATCTAATGTTATTAAATCCAAGCATCTGAGCAAAAACAATTTTTTAAGTAATTTATTTATTTTTATCCTTCTGTTGGTTCACTCTTAATTAATTAACCAACCTCTTAAGTAAACAGGCATTTGTTATAAGCTGGGCATAATGCTAGATTCTACTGTGGGGAAAATGAAGTGTCTTCCTTTTGCAAAGCTTATAATTTACTTTGGGTGTCAGACATATGACCTTGAATTATAAATTATGAAATATGACCTTGAGCCTTGAATTGTAAACTGTAATTTCAGGCAGAATAGATAAGGGCATAATAACAGAAGGAAAGGCAGGAAGTGAAAAGAAAAATTATTACTCTGACTGAAGAGACTGAGAAAGACTTTATTGGTTTCTAAAGTACACTTTGAGTGATTAATGACATTTTCATAGGGAGAGAAAGTTGGAAAAGACATTCTATGTTGGCATAACAACACAAACAAAAACATGGAGGCTTTAGAGTATATGATGCACTTAAGCAACTAGGAGGGGTGAGATCCAAGGGTTGAAGAGCTGAGGGGTGATGGTAAAAGCTCTTTTCTTATATATTGACTGATTTCATAATTTTAAGAAGTACACGTGAGATGAATTAGCGACAACAAAGAAGGCTTTGGGGGAAGAAAAGTAGAGCATTGACATACCCGGAGGAGAATTTAGGGAAAATTATAAAATTTTTTTAAAGAAAGGAAGTTTTACAGCACGTATTTTGGCTGAAAACAATGATCCAGTAGATGGGAGAAGACTGAGGGTGCACGTGTGAAAGACGTACGCATAGAAGAGGAGTTCATGGATTGGTGAGAGATAGTAGGACCTAGAGTACAGGTGGTAGGATTTTTCTCTTTTGAGAAGTTGGGGGCAGTTCTTTCATTAATACGGGAAAGAAATCACAGTTGAAGTCGCAGAGTAAGGAAGGTTGGTAGACTTGTGGTGGGAAGGCCTGTGGTGGAGTTTTAGAGCAATATGGGTCATCAGATCAATTCGTATTTGGAGTCTTTGCTCAATGGTAGCATGACTGTTCGTTCTTGTAGTGAAGAATCTAGGGGGAGAATTAATCACACATGAACTCTGACAATCCTCCTAATAATATCCTTCCTGCAATTCAGAATAGCTTCCCATTCCCACTGCCTTAATTCAGGCCCTGCCTCCAGTCTCTACTACCTTACTTCTACCTTCCATACTAAAATCACCAGAATGATTTTTGTAAAGCACACCTTTTCAATCGTTTTGCTGTTAAAATATTTCATTTAACGTATTAAGTCACTATAAGATCAAATTCAAATTCCCTACCGTGGTACCCAAGGCTGATCTTTGACACCTACCTTTTCCACCTCATCTACCACGTTTTCACCACTATGACTTATTGGAAAATCAAGCTGATGTACTTACAGTTCCCCCAACATCTCATGCTGTTTTATGCTTCTATGCACTTGCCGTATGCTTGCTTCTATCAATAATGGCAGGTATCCCTTTATCTGTGGGTTGAAATCCTCATTCAGGAATCACCTCAAGTGTTGTCTCTCCTGGGAAGTCTTTCTTGTCCTTCTTGGCAGAATTAAGCAATTTTCCCTTTGTGCTTCCATAGTACCTTGTGTCAGTTTGTTGTAATAATTGACTGTAGCTCTGGAAGGCAGATATTTGGTTCTCTTTCATCTGTATATCTCCACATCTGACATAGCACTCAGAAAGTAACTGATCAATGCAAAGGCCGTTGAATGAGAGAAATTGAGATTTTGGTGTCTCTAGTGTGGGCAATGGAGTATATACACAGAGATGCCATTAAGCATGTTAATAAACACACAAGGTTTTGGGAGTAGGGAGAGGACTGATAAATATGACTAAACAAACAAGTTAGGGGTTTGAGTAGCCAAGACCCATGTAGGGAATGGGAAGACATTCCAGGTTGGTAGCTGAAGGGCATATACATGATGCTTGAGGAAGTCACAAAAATACTATGACTTTGTTTACGGTAGTATATTCATGTCTCTTTCTCATTATCAGAATAATGTGATCCAGAAGGCTAGGAACACTTACCGAGATCTTGGGGGGAGGGATCAAAGTGACTACCAGGCTTATTTCTTATCTAGGCTTTAAACTAGATGGCTCAAGAAGTTTTTGTGGTTCACTCACTGTCTAATTCAACTTGCTAAACATATTGTTTCTAGTTGTCAAAAACATGAGTGGCAGTAAACAAGGTCAATATGTCTGTGTGCCCTCTGCACAGCCCCCATAAGAATTTGCAGCAGGGTTAGTTGATAGGAGAGTCCGGAATTCTCATGACCACCATAATTTGGCAGAGTAAGGCAAATACATGCACAGAAGACTGGAATTTGGGAAACAGAGTCTCTTGGGGACCTCAAACTGTGAGAACAGCTGTAAATTTCATAGACAGTGTTCCACATGGAGGGGACATGGCTCCTGTGCTGGAAAAGGGATAGGCAAAAACATGTTGGCAGGATGGGAATTCATTTTCTGTGCCAGGATAGACTCTGCATGAGTAGCTGCATGTCTGCTGGGTAACATCTCACATGGAGCGAGGAAGAATCTAATTTTGGAAGGGATGAAAATTTGTTTTAAAGGCCAGAGAGGGTTCACACCAAAACCAGCAAACTTCCATGGTGCATATATTTGGACTTGCTGACTGGCGTGACTTCAGTACACTGGATTATCTTTTATGTTTTCCTGACTTTTAGCCAGGGATAAGAGGCAAACCCAGTACCTAGAACCAGACGAAACTGTGACAGCTTTCTTTTTTTTTTTTTTTTTTAAATTAATTAATTTATTTTTGGCTGTGTTGGGTCTTCGTTTCTGTGCGAGGGCTTTCTCCAGTTGCGGCGAGCAGGGGCCACTCTTCATCACGGTGCGCGGGCCTCTCACTGTCGCGGCCTCTCCCGTTGCAGAGCACAGGCTCCAGACGCGCAGGCTCAGTAGTTGTGGCTCACGGGCTTAGTTGCTCCGCGGCATGTGGGATTTTCCCAGACCAGGGCTCGAACCCGTGTGCCCTGCATTGGCAGGCAGATTCTTAACCACTACGCCACCAGGGAAGCCCCCTGTGAAAGCTTTCTTGACCAATGAGTGTGGTTATTTGCATGTAAACAGAAGATTGTTGCTTGGATTTTGAGATGAGATCTCCGGGAATTCAGGGATAAACAAGGTCAATGAAGAAAGTGATTATTGAAATCAATACATAAACTGTGAGAAAGTGAAAGCAGCATCAGGAGACATTCAAGATTGGGAAAGTGGGGCTCATCCTACTCTAACTTGAATGGTTTAAAGTTTACAAAGCCCAGCTGAAGGGGTAGCGTAATATCTGAGTGACCTAGGACCCCAGAGGAAGTAGGGTCAGATCTGATATATCTGGAAAAGAGAAACTAGAAATGTTTATGTTACCATCAAAACAGGAGAAGTCGCTCACATCCTAGTGAATTTTGAAGCTGAGGAAAGCAGAGTTTGGGAGAAAAGCAGTTGGATTATAACACAATTTCTTATGGTTTCTTTGGGGCCAGACTTAGAAACAAGAGGGGAATGTTAAGTTCTGATACCTGTGGAGAAGAACTCCACTCAAATGTGGACATAAAGGGGAGACTTTCTGTTGGTAACTGGAAATTGCAAGTTGAAAACATTTCTGAACAAGAGTTATGGTTATGGGAATGGCAAAATCAGTCTGATTTTGTATTCTGGTGGAGACATATTGAAAGAAGAGCCAAAGACTGGAAATTAGAGGGATCACATATTATAAAGTGTGTTACCCTGTTCATAGGAGAGAGGAGAGTCCAAAACAGAGACTCCTCTCAATTCCATGTTGGATTCCAGGAAAGCCTTACTGGAGTAGCACCATTAGGCAAGGAATTGTGCATAATCCCATGCACACAAATGGAAATGTTCTGTATGTATGATCATCCTCTCTCATGGGCGTTGTCACCAAACATAAATGTGAGATTTCTTAATCTAGACTTTAAGATGATAGAATTATACTCACAGCAAAAGTAAGATACCAGGGAAAGTGGGGTTTGGCTCCTTGTGGTTTAGGGGTAATTTCTCTCTATGCTTCTCTTACTGCTAGATACCAGGGTAAGGAACCAGACCCATATACAATCCTGTGTTGATCACTAGGTGTGGTAGTTAGATCCCAACCCTAACTCTACTCCCAAGGACACCCTAATGAACAATTATTACACCTCTAATATTAGTCAGAAGTTCTAGTACTGTAATAGAATGAAGATTAAAAATCTAATGCATGAACATATTCTGTATAAGAAAATTTAATTTTATTTAATTGCAGATTGCAGAATGCATAAATACATTAACTATCATATTTTTAAGATAATGAATGCACCCTTGGACTAGAAACACCCAAGGTCCTCAATTAACTATATTAGAATAAAAGTATCTTCAATTTTAAAGCAAATGTAATCTCTTATTAAACACATAGTGGCCAAATATGAGGTTTCTTCTTAAACCTTCTTATCTGATTTTTCTCTCTCTTCAGCATTTTAAAGGCATTAATACACATAACTCTAGCCACATGACTATTGCTATAAAGATTTAAAGGGGCACAGTTAAAAGACTCCCACATGGCTTTAAACGGTAGTATTAAATACATTTGAGTGCTACACAAGTCATTAGCCATAGGCAATTAATTATGGTTCACTTGGTGACTATAGCCATATTCCAGACTCTTTCAAAGACTCAAAACTCCCTGTAAATAAAAGTAGGATTATTTTCATTTCAAAGAACAAAACTGAAAGAGGATCCCACGAGTGGTCTGTCACCCACTAGCTTGCACATGTGACTGTATAAAAATAACTTTCTGAGGGCAAAGATCGATGGCTTTCCTTAAAGAAGAACATCAGGACTCAATAACTCATTAGCTTATGTCTTTCTGTTCCTGTAATTGCAAACCATGCTGGAATCAACTTTCTGAAAGTGTGAAATAGCTATTACTATACACGGCTTGCTTCTACCACCTTCTATTTTTACACTTGGGATATTTCTTTTCTATGGACCTAGTTCAGCCAAAAATTTATATAAGAATTCTCTCATGTCCAAAATATAAATATAACATTTTTTCTAGGGTGAAACTAACACTTTTAAGAAGAACACGAGGAAAAGGTTCAGGTTAAGGAGCTGAATGTTAGAAGTCAAGAGCTGTAGACTCTTCTTTTTATCTTCAAAACAAACCCATGTCAATTCTCATTCTGGAATAGGCATCTTGTAATTTGCTTCATTTTTTTAACTTGCTAATTGGTACAGTATAATTGACATCTATATATATTATCAACTCAAACTCATTAAAAGGATCCCTGCAGGCAAGTTGGTTGAGAGATTGAGTGGTTTTATCATAAGCAATATTTTAAAATGGACAACTGAGTAGGAGTAAATAGCAACATAAAGATAGATTGCATTTTCAGAAAACGTCATTACAACTAGCTGAAAAGTGAAAGAAAAGGAACCCAACCAGTTAATTAGATCTACGTATACCAAATATTTTCCAGTAAATGCCCAGTTGATTGATTATAGCACTAGAGTATTGTGTCCCCTGCCATGTTCACTGTTGGCTGACAGTGTGTAAAAGTGAGACCACAATTGATGTAGTCATTATTGCAGAAACTTTTAGACCTACAGGGTACTGTGATAACTGCATGACTCCTTCTCATTCTTTAGGTCTTAAATATTCTGTCCTCAGATAATTCTTTGTTGATACCACCCTATCTGAAGAGACCCTCTCTCTGTCTAAGCACTTCCTCTCTTAAAATCACTTTCATTCCTTCAGAACAATTATCACAATTTTTAATTATCTCATTTTTTAAAATGTTCTTTGGGGTAATTGTCTGTTTCTCTCCTCCAGAATGGAAGCTGCATGAGGACCTTGCTTATCTTCTCTATCAATACCTAGCTCAGTGCTGGGCACGTCAAAGACCCTCAGTAAATACTTGCTAAATATATGGATTAATGAAGAAAGAATATAGAACTCTGTCAAGGTCAGTCAATAATGTCAATAATTGATCAACTATATGCTGGTGTGATGGGGGAATACAAAGAATTATATGTCCTCCAATTACTTTTTTTAGGTATAGAAATCAGGCATTTATAAGCACATGTAGTTGTACAGGTATCATCCTATAAACTAAGGATGCAAGAAAAATAACTTTATCATTCCATGCCTGATTTCTATTTTGAGAACTGATTCAGCTGGTAGAAATTATTAAAGCAATGTGGCATCACCCCCACTGAGTTAGATTTAATTTCAGGTAGTTGACATATTGCCAAAGTGTTCAGTGGTTACATTAGTCTACTGGTCATTACTGAGCCACAGTGACCACAAGTGAGATGCCTGTTACCCACTATTTGATCTGTCCTGGTCAGATAAAATCCTCCTTCTTTCTGTCCTGGAAGTTTCCTCCAAGCCTTGTCTTCGTCAACACACTTGAGCCTTGCTCATCAGCCCCATGTCCCTATTCTGGCTCACAGGAATATGGAAAGACATAGTGGGAGTCAAGTAATTTTTAATGGTTTGAAACAATAATCATTTATTTGCTCCCAATTCTGCAGGTCAGCAATTTAGGCAGGGCTCAGCTGGGATGGTTTCATTTCTGCTCCACATTGTTTTGGCTGAACTCGTGTATGCATTCCACAGGTAGGCTGGGGCTGGCTTGTTCTTAATGGCTTGAGGCATGTGTCTGACAGTTGCTTGGGGCTGTCAGCCAAGGTACCTTAATCCTCCTCCATATGTTCTCTCCACATGGCAGCTGAATCCCCCCCAAAAGTAAGACCTAATGCACAAGCACTTATCCAGCTTCTGTTTGCATTGCATTTGCTAATGTACTGTTGGCCAAAAAAGTCACATAGCCAATTCTAGAATCATTGAGGGAGGGGATTACACAAGGAAAAGTGAGTCATTAAGGGAACAAGCTAGATGATATTTGCAGTCAACAAAAGACTAGGAGCTGTATCTTTTCTAAACACTGTTATGTCTTTGGATATGATTACCAGCCCAGAGATCACATAATTAGAAGGAGAGACAAAAGAAGTCCTGGTTTTGTGTCCATGCTTTCATGTCTCAGGCAGAGTACCCTGATAAGTCATTGTTAGAAGCATCACTATGAAATCCAAGGCAGAATAAAAAGGCTTGTTAAGTAAATCCTTGCTGTGAAAAAGTGATGCCACCAAATATTGGAAACAACATCTCACATTCATTCTGAGGAACAAAGAAGAACACATCAAGAATTAAAGAAGCATTTGGGGTTACTTAGAAAATTATTAGCTTAGCAAATCTTTCTTATGTAATTGGTATTTGAGGCAGCTTAGTGGAAAGGGATGTTATTGTGCTTTTATTAAGCATCAAATATTTAATGTATTCATATAACACATTTTGAGAAAAATCACCCTTTTGCAATAGGCAATCTTGACTGTACAGTGCTATCAAACTTTATTGCTCATTTTGCAGTCATGAGGGAGAGTTCACAGTTTTAATGAAACAGGAAATATTTTGATTAGCCTAGCAATTTTTATTGAAACATTTATAGTATTCTAAAATGATTAAGTAACAATAATTAATGCAATATCATTTCTTAGTATAAAATAAAAATGGTTATTATCATTATGCAGTGTAAGATAAAATGGGTTGCTTTACCTTTGATTAAAACAGACCTTGTTGGCCAAAGCCCCTCCTGTCAGTCATGGCAAGTGGTGCCAGGGTGTGAGCGAGCCAGGTCCCAGCAGCTTTCGGATTTCCATAAACATCCATGTTTAAAACGGAAGCAAAATCCTTCAAAAGATCTTAAACTGTGTTGAAGTGAGGATGAAATACACTGCTGACCTGAGAGCTGGCACCGCAAACAGAGTTTCCCTGCTCTTTGATCAATACTGAGATGGGCTGAGGGTCTCACGATGGAGAAGAACTACGTAGGTTACGCAGTCAAGATCCCTCCTTCTGTAGATGAGGAAGCTGACGCACGGGGAGGGTCAGTGAAGTGATGGACAAGCCCACAGCTGGTCGGTGGTTGAGACGGGTCAGAACATCCATCCCCTGGCTCCGACTGAGGCTGGGCTGTGAGGGGTCGAGAGTGTCAGTGCAGGGACGCAGAGCTCATCCAAACCTGGCTGCCGGGACAGCCGATAGTGAACTTTGAGCACAAGGCGCTGTGATCCACATTGAAGGAAGAATGGTCTGGGGGTCATGCTCAAGGCCAGACAGGGGCAGAAAAGCAGGGGGCAGGGAGGCCACTAGGGAGACCCTGGCCCAGGAGGAGGCCCATAGTTGGGGGGGGCAATGAGGTATGTTTTAGGGGACATCCTGGGTGGACCAGCTTGAGAGCATTTTACAGAAATAATTTGTTGGATGCACTACTTTCTAAATAAATTAAAGATTGCTAATCCTAAAAAAAAAAAAAAAAAGGGTTGCTTTATTCAGAATCAAGTCACAAAGGAGAACACATAGATTGTACAAAGCCGCTTCCCTAACCTGTTTCCTGCTCACCCTCAGTGTTCCAGTGTTCTCTAGTAGTGCAAACATGACACAAACCCCAGGTATTTCCTGTATGTTACTGGAAGTCTATGGAGGAGACTAATTTTGTGAAAAACCAAAGTGAGACAAAATCTCCAGAGGCGAAAGCAAGCAGCTTGCTGAGTGCATCTTTTCAGTGACTGATGAAACTAGGTTAGATGACAAGATAACAATATCTAATCTAATCTAACCATTCAAGAATCATTATGTCAACCATATTTTAGCATAGGAAAGAGAAGAACAACTAATGTTTAGCGTATTTGCTGTGTGTCAGGCACTGCTCTGATTACTTCACACATAGCATTTCCTTTAGACATTGGAAAACTCTGTGTGTGATAACTAATGCATGATATTGTTGACTAAGTGACAAAAAGGTTCTTAGAATTTCTCTGCTATCTTGTATGTAGAAGAGATAGCAAAAAGATGAAAAGAAATGGAAATGAAAGGGTGACAGAAATGATTTTTATATCACATTCCCCCTAAAGTCCTCCATTATTAATCATTTATTAATATGTTTCTGGATTTCCTTAAAGTGTATCTATCTGCTACATTACGATCTTTCCATAAACAGACCATAGGTGAAATAAACACTTAACCTTTTAGTTTTGCTTCTTTATGGTCATCATCAGTATTACTTACATGTAAAATCTACAGTTTGACAACAGATTTCCTTTTGAACACTATTAGCTACACCCTTGGCAAATGGACATTTGGATAGTTTCCAGTTTGGGGCTATTGTGATAGTGCTACTAGGAATATTCTAGAGTATGTTTTTGGAAGAGTACACATTTTGATTGGGTATTTCCTGAATTAGAGGATATGGAAATGATCAGCTTTGGTAGACACAGTCAAACAACTTTCTGAAGTGGTTGAATCAACTTTCTTTCTACCATTGTTTATGAGAGTTCTGGTTACTTAACATCCTCACCAACATTTACAAATCTTTGCTTTTTTATTTTAGTCATTCTTCTGTGTGCGTAATGGTATTGCATTGTGGTTTTAATTTTCTTTTCCCTCATGGCCAGTGGAATAATCACCTTTTCATATGTTTATTGGCAATTTGTCCACACTGGGTTGGAGTTTTTAAAGAGCAGTTTTATTTGCATAAAGGGAAGATACTTGGAAGAGTGGTAGTTTTTCCTGATAGACCAGCCAGAAAAGAAACCCAGAGACTGTTTTTTCTTAGTCTAGTCTAGATGTTTGTTTATATTTGGCAAGTTAACTTGGCTGGCAGGATTAGGTCCTGTGATTGGCCAGCTAACCGCTCTGCAGTATTCCATTTACATGGTATTTGTAATAGAGTTGTCTAGTTTTGTTTCTTTAAGATTGTACCATGTATATTTTATACTACATTTTTTCATACAATAGTACAGATCTGTTTAATTCTATTTAATGATTGAGTTGTATTCAGTATGTTATTTCTTAGAACTTACCAACCTGTCCCTTCTTGATGGACATTAAAGTTATGACACAAACATAACAAAGTACAGAATTCTCTGTTCCTCATGACCAAGCCAATATTGGTTGATGTCAAATTGCTGAGTGAGAAATAATATATGTTCTCTTGAATTTATGTCTTTCATGTTTTCTTCTATAAATTGCCTGTTCATATTCTTTGACTGGGGTTGCATATTCCACTTGTTTCAGGGGCCAAGAAGATGAAGTAAATAAAATAACTGGGCAGGTGTAAAACAATAGAGAGTGAAGGGATAATTGTGGCGAACTGAAGATGGCACGCCAGGTCTGCAAGCACTCACATCAAAATCCCAATTAAAAGCAATTAGGGGGCTTCCCTGGTGGCGCAGTGGTTGAGGGTCTGCCTGCTAGTGCAGGGGACACGGGTTCGCGCCCTGGTCTGGGAGGATCCCACATGCCGCGGAGCGGCTGGGCCCGTGAGCCACAACTACTGAGCCTGCGCGTCTGGAGCCTGTGCTCCGCAACAAGAGAGGCCACGATAGTGAGAGGCCCGCGCACCCCGCTTGCCACAACTAGAGAAAGCCCTAGCACAGAAACGAAGACCCAACATAGCAATCAATCAATCAATCAATAAATCTTAAAAAAAAAAAAAAAAAAAGCAATTAGGTTATCTATTTTTTCCCAATGTTGTACTCATTTTCACACAAGATTGCTATTTATCTTTTGTCTTATCCATTGCAAATATTTTCATTTTATCTGTTACTTTATCACTTCTTCCACTATTTGTCTATGTTTTTACTCTTTCAAAAGAGTCAGTTTTGTTATATTATGAATAAAACAGATTTAAACTTTTTCTCTTGCAGAATAGAAACATAAGGTTTGCATTCCAGACTAGAGCATTAATTCTTCTTTTTTTTGCTTTTTTTTGTTTTTTAGTTGAGATGTAGTTGATTTACAACATTATGTAAGTTTCAGGTATACAACGTAGTGATTCATGTTTTGGGGATTATATTCTATTTATAGTTATTAAAACATATTGACTATATTCCCTGAGCTGTATGATATATACTTGTAGATTATTTATTTTCTACATAATAGTTTGTACCTCTTAATACCTTACCCCTAATTTTGGTTTCAGAATTATAAGTCTTTTCTCCAATTTCAGTTGCTTTATGTTGTTGTTCTTTTTATATCCTATTAGGTTAAATGTTTTTAGTCTTTTTGGTTAATAATTAAAGGTCAGCTATCAAGAGTTTGACCACTTCTTCACCTAGGACATTTAAAAAAAATTTTAAAAAAGAATCAAATAATTAAAAAAAGTAGAATGTGGCTAAAGCCATATTAGAGGAAACTTCACAGCCTTAAATATTTTAAACAGGCTAGGATGAAGTCTTATCTTTCACCAGTATCCACAAATACAAATGACATCATTTTAGTACATTTCCATTAATCTTGGGTCTAGTAATTTGAAACTTTTAGTGATGATGATAGGATTTGAATAGAAACTTTGCTATACTTCACAAATCCTTTACAAGCTGTGAGTCTAAATTATATAAACAAGTTGATAGAGAGTATATATATTTAAAAATCTTGTTAGAAAACTTGTTTTAAGCACCCTGTAACAATTTGACACTCCTTATTACACATGAATAATTTATGTGCTAATTACTGATAACGTATGAATTGGCAAAATCAGTTAGCACTCGGTTGATGTAATTTAAATGTGTGTGTGTGTACATATATACATATTTACGAGAGTAATAAATGAATGCTGTAAAAAAATAGAGCAATTTATTTTTAGATGGTAGTAAAATGAATGTTTCTTTTCCTTATTCAGTTCCTGTTTTCTTCCTCAGAAAGCAATTTCTGCTAATACTTCATTGTGTCTACTTCTAGGACCTTTTCTATACACTTATACTCATAGATATACTACTTTTTAAATTATAGACATAGCCATGTCTATAATTTAGGTGCAGTTTTCAAAACTATGTGAATAGGATTATATTATGTAATTTGTTGTTTTTGTTTAACATCTTTTTTTTAATTTTTAAATTTTATTTTATTTATTTTTTTATAGAGCAGGTCCTTATTAGTCATCAATTTTATACACATCAGTGTATACATGTCAATCCCAATCACCCAGTTCATAACACCCCCACCCCCACCCCCCCCGCGGCTTTCCCCCCTTGGTGTCCATACGTTTGTTCTCTACATCTGTGTGTCTATTTCTGCCCTGCAAACCGGTTCATCTGTACCATTTTTCTAGGTTCCACATATATGCATTAATATACAATATTTGTTTTTCTCTTTCTGACTTACTTCACTCTGTATGACAGTCTCTAGGTCCATCCACGTCTCTACAAATGACCCAATTTCGTTCCTTTTTATGGCTGAGTAATATTCCATTGTATATATGCACCACATCTTCTTTATCCATTCGTCTGTTGATGGGCATTTAGGTTGCTTCCGTGACCTGGCTACTGTAAATAGTGCTGCAATGAACATTGGGGTGCATGTGTCTTTTTGAATTATTGTTTTCTCTGGGTATATGCCCAGTAGTGGGGTTGCTGGATCATACAGTAATTCCATTTTTAGTTTTTTAAGGAACCTCCATACTGTTCTCCATAGTGGCTGTATCAATTTACTTTCCACCAACAGTGCAAGAGGGTTCCCTTTTCTCCACACCCTCTCCAGCATTTGTTGTTTGTAGATTTTCTGATGATGCCCATTCTAACTGGTGTGAGGTGATACCTCATTGTAGTTTTGATTTATATTTCTCTAATAATTAGTGATGTTGAGCAGCTTTTCATGTGCTTCTTGGCCATCTGTATGTCTTCTTTGGAGAAATGTCTATTTAGGTCTTCTGCCCATTTTTGGATTGGGTTGTTTGTTTTTTTACTATTGAGCTTCATGAGCTGTTTATATATTTTGGAGATTAATCCTTCGTCCGTTAATTCATTTGCAAATATTTTCTCCCATTCTGAGGGTTGTCTTTTTGTCTTGTTTATGGTTTCCTTTGCTGTGCAAAAGCTTTGAAGTTTCATTAGGTCCCATTTGTTTATATTTATTTTTATTTCCATTACTCTAGGAGGTGGATCAAAAAATATCTTGCTGTGATTTATGTCAAAGAGTGTTCTTCCTATGTTTTCCTCTAAGAGTTTTATAGTGTCTGGTCTTACATTTAGGTCTCTAATCCATTTTGAGTTTATTTTTGTGTATGGTGTTAGGGAGTGTTCTAATTTCATTCTTTTACATGTAGCTGTCCAGTTTTCCCAGCACCACTTATTCACGAGACTGTCTTTTCTCCATTGTATATTCTTGCCCCCTTTGTCATAGATTAGTTGACCATAGGTGCGTGGGTTTATCTCTGGGCTTTCTATCTTGTTCCATTGATCTGTGTTTCTGTTTTTGTGCTACTACCATATTGTCTTGATTACTGTAGCTTTGTAGTATAATCTGAAGTCAGGGAGTCTGATTCCTCCCGTGCCGTTTTTTTCCCCTCAACACTGCTTTGGCTATTCGGGGTCTTTTGTGTCTCCATACAGATTTTAAGATATTTTGTTCTAGTTCTGTAAAAAATGCCATTAGTAATTTGATAGGGATTGCATTGAATCCGTAGATTGCTTTGGGTAATATAGTCATTTTCACAATATTGATTCTTCCAATCCAAGAACATGGTATATCTTTCCATCTGTTGGTATCATCTTTAATTTCTTTCATCAGTGTCTTATAGTTTTCTGCATACAGGTCTTTTGTCTCCCTAGGTAGGTTTATTCCTAGGTATTTTATTCTTTTTGTTGCAGTGGTAAATGGGAGTGTTTCCTTAATATCTCTTTCAGATTTTTCATCATTAGTGTATAGGAATGCAAGAGATTTCTGTGCATTAATTTTGTATCCTGCTACTTTACCAAATTCATTGATTAGCTCTAGTACTTTTCTGGTGGCGTCTTTAGGATTCTCTATGTGTAGTATCATGTCATCTGCAAACAGTGAGAGTTTTACTTCTACTTTTCCAATTTGTATTTCTTTTTCTTCTCTGATTGCCATGGCTAGGACTTCCAAAACTATGTTGAATAATAGTGGTGAGAGTGGACATCCTTATTAATTTTTGTTTGGATGATCTGTCCATTGTTGTAAGTGAGGTGTTAAAGTCCCCCACTATTATTGTGTTACTGTCAATTTCCTCTTTTATAGCTGCTAGCAGTTGCCTTATGTATTGAGGTGCTCCTATGTTCAGTGCATATATATTTATAATTGTTATATCTTCTTCTTGGATTGATCCCTTCATCATTATGTAGTGTCCTTCCTTGTCTCTTGTAACATTCTTTATTTTAAAGTCTATTTTATCTGATATGAGTATTGCTACTCCAGCTTTCTTATGATTTCCATTTGCATGGAATATCTTTTTCCATCCCCTCACTTTCAGTCTGTGTGTGTCCCTAGGTCTGAAGTGGGTCTCTTGTAGACAGCATATAGATGGGTCTTGTTTTTGTATCCATTCAGCGAGCCTGTGTCTTTTGGTTGGAGCATTTAATCCATTCATGTTTAAGGTAATTATCAATATGTATGTTCCTATTACCATTTTCTTAATTGTTTTGGGTTTGTTTTTGTAGGTCTTTTTCTTCTCTTGTGTTTCCCACTTAGAGAAGTTCCTTTAGCTTTTGTTGTAGAGCTGGTTTGGTGGTGCTAAATTCTCTTAGCTTTTGCTTGTCTGTAAAGCTTTTGATTTCTCCATCCAATCTAAATGAGGTCCTTGCCGGGTAGAGTAATCTTGGTTGTAGGTTCTTCCCTTTCATCACTTTAAATATGTCATGTCACTCCCTTCTGGCTTGTAGAGTTTCTGCTGAGAAATCAGCTGTTAACCTTATGGGAGTTCCCTTGTATGTTATTTGTCATTTTTCCCTTGCTGCTTTCAATAACTTTTCTTTGTCTTTAATTTTTGCCAGTTTGATTATTATGTGTCTCAGCGTGTTTCTCCTTGGGTTTATCCTGTATGGGACTCTCTGCGCTTCCTCGACTGGGGTGACTACTTCCTTTCCCATGTTAGGGAAGTTTCTGACTATAATCTCTTCAAATATTTTCTCGGGTCCTTTCTCTCTCTCTTCTCCTTCTGGGACCCCTATAATGCGAATGTTATTGCGTTTAATGTTGTCCCAGAGGTCTCTTAGGCTGTCTTCATTTCTTTTCATTCTTTTTTCTTTATTCTGTTCCACAGCAGCGAATTCCACCATTCTGCCTTCCAGGTCACTTATCCGTTCTTCTGCCTCAGTTTTTCTGCTATTGATTCCTTGTAGTGTATTTTTCATTTCAGTTATTGTATTGTTCATCTCTGTTTGTTCTTTAATTCTTCTAGTTCTTTGTTAAACATTTCTTGCATCTTCTCGATCTTTGCCTCCATTCTTTTTCCGAGGTCCTGGATCATCTTCACTATCATTATTCTGAATTCTTTTTCTGGAATGTTGCCTATCTCCACTTCATTTAGTTGTTTTTCTGGGGTTTTATCTTGTTCCTTCATCTGGTACATAGCCTTCTGCCTTTTCATCTTGTCTATCTTTCTGTAAATGTGGTTTTTGTTCCACAGGCTGTAGGATTGTAGTTCTTCTTGCTTCTGCTGTCTGCCCTCTGGTGGATGAGGTTATCTAAGAGGCTTGTGCAAGTTTCCTGATGGGAGGGACTGGTGGTGGGTAGAGCTGTGTGTTGCTCTGGTGGGCAGAGCTCAGTAAAACTTTAATCTGCTTGTCTGCTGATGGGTGGGGCTGGGTTCCCTCTGTGTTGGTTGTTTGGCCTGAGGCAACCCAACACTGGAGCCTACCTGGGCTCTTTGGTGGGGCTAATGGCGGACTCTTGGATGGCTCACGCCCAAGAGTACTTCCCAGAACTTCTGCTGCCAGTGTCCTTGTCCTCATGATGAGACACAGCCACCCCTGCTCTGCAGGAGACCCTCTAACACTAGCAGGTAGGTCTGGTTCCCTCTCCTATGGGGTCACTGCTCCTTCCCCTGTGTCCCGATGCGCACACTACTTTGTGTGTGCCCTCCAAGAGTGGAGTCTCTGTTTTCCCCTGTCCTGTCGAAGTCCTGCAATCAAATCCCACTAGCCTTCAAAGTCTGATTCTCTAGGAATTCCTCCTCCCATTGCCAGACCCCCAGGTTGGGAACCTGACATGGGGCTCAGAACCGTCTCATTGTGGCTTCTCCTTTGTCTTTGAATGTGGGGTATCTTTTTTGGTGAGTTCCAGTGTCTTCCTGTTGATGATTGTCCAGCAGCTAGTTGTGATTCTGGTGTTCTCGCAAGAGGGAGTGAGAGCACGTCCTTCTACTCCACCATCTTGGTTCCTAGTCCTAACATGTCTTTTTGATCTTTCCACATTTACAAATGTATGTTCTCCTCATTCCTTTTAATGGCTTCATAGTATTCTATATATATGCATAATAATATATTTATCAGTAAACATTTTGAATGCTTTTAAAGTTCTACTCTAACAATGCTATAATTATCATTCTTAAAGATGTACCTTTGTATACCTGAGAATATGTACACATGTTCACATTCATATCTACATGTGTGAATCTTTCTAAGTAAAGGAGTTTCCTGGAAAGTAATTGCTTAGTCAGAGGGTATATACATTTTAAATTTGGATTGATGATGCTGAATTGTTCTCCAAAAAGCTCCATCTATATATATGTTCACCCTCTCCAAATGTTCATGCCTGATTTCCCATAAAGTATTCAACATAATTATTGTCAATATTTATAATTTTTGCCGTAGGATGAGTGAAAAATTGTATTTCATTTTACTTTTGCCTGATTACTAGTGAGGTTGAGCACTTTTTCCTATTTTTTATCATCCATGCAAAGGTTTTACTTGGAGTTCCCTTTTCCCCAGTAAAATAACTTTAGGTTAACTTTACATGTATATAGATTTAGTTCTATATTTGTACTGAGAATTTTTATTTTTCATAAACTCAAAATACAACATAAATGTCATAGATGGTGACTCTTTTACCTCTCCTCTTCCTGTTTATACTTACAGGCTACCTCCTAGTTGCTGTATAATCACATTAATTTTTAGATCATCGAGATATATTTTTATATTTTTGAAATTCATTTCATGGTCACTACCCTGCATTCTAGTTCTTCCAAAGGTCATGCCATTTCAATGGTCTCCCTCACTATTCAGGGACAAATATATTTCATCTACTGTATTGAAAAAGTAAAATCTATTCTTATTTTGCTTTCCAAGACTGATATTAAGAGTTTCAACAAAAGTCTTTCATAAAACATGGCATGGAACACAACTCTGAATTCTATGTTTGGATACATGATATGGATATTTCATTCACTGTAAAAAAGATGCTACTAAATTATTAAAGAGGGGAAACACCTAAGACTTTAAAGAAAGAATTGTCATATGAGGACATGGATGTGAAAAAAGATGATATAGAGATCACAGAGCAGAGAATTAGGAAACCTGGTTTTGGTTCCATTATGGCACTAACTAGTGATGTGTTGGTTCACTCCTATTTGTGATATGTTGTGGATTGTGTTTGATAATCTGTATGGTTCCTTTTTGTCTTCCACCTTCTGTGTTACACAGCACAATTTTATGCCAGTGCTTTCTTAGTGTGCTGGTGTTCAGTATTAAAATACTCTGTTGAGGTCAGTGAAAGGATGCCCAATCATCCCCATGAAAAGACATATGGACAGTGGTCCAGAGGGAAATTTGAGGTATGCAAGCACCACCATTACCAACCACGCAATATTTTTTGACTCTTTGTTGAAAACAGCATTTTTACAGAGAATTGGAAGCTGCATAAAATACTTCAACAGGCAGTCAAATTCATAGGAAATTTAAAGCTTATTTCAGCAGTGAAATTTGTCAGTCAAAATGAGTGGCATCCTGACAACTCCAAACCTGCATCTTCATTTGTCACTTGTAGGCCAACCATTCCTTGTCATTTTAAAGCTGACTTGATATAAACTTTTAAACCTCAACAAGTGTTAAAATGCAAATATGAAGAAAACATTAAAGTGTTATCTTTTGATATTGGTAATTCAGGTTTTAAAATGCGTCTTAAATACTTTAGAAGAAAGAATCATCCCATTGGCATTCCATTATTTATAATCTTGAGATCTCTAACTATTCTTGCTGCTACTTTCACGTCTCACTAGCACACATAGAAATCAAAGTCCTGAGTGGAATTACCAAATCTATAGATGATTATCTTAGCCATTAAATCATAAAAGACTCAATTTTCAAGACTTGGAAAAATCTCTACTTGTGCATATAAGTTTACTTCATTGAAATTGTTATGATTTAGGCTAATCCTACAGAGAGTTAACAAAGAGTGCCCCTAAGTGTACAGTATAATGTGAGCCCAGCAGGCTAGATGCTGTTGTTTTTTAAAAAGCCCTACATTGGCAAAATATATATATTTTACACATATTTTACATATTACCCAGAAAAATGACATTTCATGTATCTACTCAATATTTGTATTTAATAACAGGAACCCTAAAATCTGATTATATCTCTTCAAGAAGTTATGTCACAGGAGTCTTTTTAAGAAAGTAACCTTAGAGAAAAGCAGAATTAATGCTGTAATAACAAGCTCACTGATTATGAGTGAGTGAGAGGAGGCCATTGTGAATTCATAGATATAAGATCCACGTATAAGATCTCTGAAAGGAAATGTACTTTACTTTGCTTTCAAGAGAGACAGCCTAAAAGAGAGTCAAGAATACCTGAGAGATTGTTGGGAGATGTAAATTCTGGCCCTGGCACTGGCACTTGCAATCTGTATCACCTTACAAAAGTAATCTTTGTGGGCCAAGGCTTTCTTATTTGCAAAATGAGGCATTGGATGGTTCTTGAAGTCTCTTCTGTCTCTACTGTTCCAATTCCAAGACTCACATTCATCACGACGAATTCTCCAGGCAAAACACTAGCTGGAAGCAGTCAAAGGACTTTTGGGAGGAACTGTGATATTCCCTCTCATTCATTTATTCATCAAATATTATTAATTATTTAGTGCATTCCAGGTATACTCTAAGCAATAGAAGATGAATAAAATACAACCCCTGGCCCCAAGAAACATGCGGTCTACTAGCAGTCAGCCTGGTAATAAAAGAGCGCTATACATACTCTGTTAAAACTCTGTACACACAAGGGGCACACATGAGGGAGAAATTGATGCTACCGTTTGGTTGGATACAGGGGGAGCTGACAGAAGAGACTTTGTAGAGGAGGAAATAATTGAATAATCTCTTAAAATACGAGTTCACTAGAGGAATGGTGGATGGTATGGAGTGGGCAAGAGCAGGGAGCCAAAGACTGCACTGAGACAGTTACTTACAATAAATTACAGTTTTAGACTCAGAGGGACCATAAGCATTTGATGAATTAAATTCCACTTCGTATATCAACACCAGGGAATTATGATTCTTAATTAATGTGCTGATCACCTCTGAGTTGTAGGAAGTTGTTCACAATGGAGAAGAGAGTAGTTTGTTGGTCTTTTTGAGGGAATTTTTAAAAGGGAGCTTTGTAAATTTGAAGTTAGCTGCTTTTATTTTTTTCCTCTTCCCTTGTGCATGCAATGGAACAAAACATAAACAGGCATTCCTGTTTAGGAATTTAGTTTAAATTCCTGTTTAGGAATTTAGTTTAAATTCCTTCATTATTTTAAACTAAAGAATGAAGAAAATAGATTGCTTATTGCAGAACTGTACCTTTGTACCTAACTATGTATACAGCAAAAAGTATCCTTTACCGAATAATAATCCCAACAGAACAGATTATGACTATCAGGTTAATGTTTGTGATTTAAGAGCCCAAAGTAAAAAGTGGGCACCAATACTACAGCAAGCTGGTCATTAACCACTGTAATTTCTTCGAGTTACTGGTGTTGTATCATGAACATATACAATGGCCTAACAGTTTTATATGCCTTATACAATGTGTTTACGTTACCTTACTGAGAGTTCTTATGTCCCTGCAGAGACCATGCTTCCACAAAAACGTTAGAAATGATAATGGACCCATTATTCTTTTTATGGGTGTCAATCGTTCTGATGAGAGGATACTTGAATGTGGCCTCTGCCCTAATAGCAGGGCTCCCATGTGCCCCTTGTGCTCCTTCATGTGATGCAAACACATCTGTCTTCCAGACTAGGCTGTAAGCTCCTCTGAGGGTAATGACCTTGATATTATGATTTTTTTTTTATCATGTATTGTGCCCTTTGCCCTCCTTCTCTTCTCAGAACCTGATGGAAGACTTTAGGTACCCATAGATGATGTACTCCAATGTTCGCTAAAGCAATAGCATAAATACACAACATGTGATACATCTATATGTAACAAATTAGTGTTGTGCATTCTTAACATCGGGATATGAGTTTTATTAATTAGTAGATTAGCTTGAAGCTAGCCAACCTTGAATTTGAATCTGGTTCTAACCTGTGAGGGATGGTAAAGTAGAAGTAAATGTTTATTGGGGGCATGTTTACATTCCATGCATATTATCCAAACACGTTATCTCATTGAGCCCTTAAAACAACCACAAAAAGTATGCCAAATAATCTCCTTTACAGGTGGAAGAACTAAAGCACGGAAGTGTAAATTCCCCAAGTTCCCACAGCTGGTAATTGTTGCAGCTGGGATGCATATGTAGACATTTTTCCAGAGCTTGTGCTGCGCTCCTTTCTAGTAAGCTGCAATTTCTGTGTGCCCCTGGATAAGTTATTAACATCTCTGATTTTATTTTCCGATTTCTAAAAATGAGAGTGTGATGGTTAATTTTATGTGTAAATTTGTCTAGCCTGTGGTGCCCAGCGGTTTGGTTAAATCACAGTTTAGATGCTGCTGTGGAGGTATTTTAAAAATGTGATTATCATGTCAATCAGTATACTCTGAGTAAAGTAGATTACCCTCCATAATGTGGGTGGGCCTTATCCAATCTGTTGAAGACCTTAAGAGAAAAGGTTGACATCCTCAGAAGAAGAACAGTTTTTCTCTCCTGACTGCAACATAGAAATTTTACCTGAGTTTCCAGCCTTCAGACTCAAGACTTCAGACAATATCAGCTTGCTGGACTTTCCAGCTTGCTGGCCTACCCTTCAGATTTCAGACTTGACAATCCCCACATGAGCCAGTTCCTTAAAATAAATCTCTCTTGTTCTGTGTCTGTATATCTCTGTCTCTGTCTCCCTCTCTCTCTGCCTCTTTCTCTCTCTCTATACAAACATACATACACACACACACGTACATACATACATACATATATTATTTTGGTTCTCTTTTGGTTTCTCTGGAGAAGACTGACTAACACAGAGAATAAAAATAAATATTAAATGAGGCAATTCATGTAAAAACACCTAGCATTACCAACCATTCAGTAGAGTTTTATGATCTGTTTCCTACTTTTTGTCTGTTTCCCTACTGTCCTCTTTCATGTTTTTCATATTTTTATTTCTCCCTTCTTTTTCTTTTCCCTTGTAATAAAACAGGTCCTTTAATGCATGGAAATAACATCTTTTTAAATTTACCAACTGTATCAGCACAAATATTCTATTAAAAGTAGGGTGATATTACATGACTATTAGTGCCTACGGTGACATTTACATGTTCCCTTTCACTAGTGAGTAATGATAATTCATCTACACCACGTGGCTGTGAGTAATTGCTCCCTTCTGAAGATAAAGGTTAGAATGGTCTGTAGCCATCATAATTTATTCACTGTGTGTGTAGTTTCAAAATATATTTCCTACGATATTGTTCTGTCTCTGTTTTCATTTAGGTATTCCTCATTTTTATGCAACACAAATTTCACATTGGGAAAGCATTTTATTATTGATTTCTTCATCGGATAAGTAGTATGGTGAATTTGACACTCAGTTCTCTCTTCCTCCATAGCAAATTAGAAAACATTGGAATCGTAAAGTCTCAACATAGACACTGGGAATGTGTCTAGGGGTATAAAGATGGGAGAGAGCGAGAGAGAGAGAAGGAGGGAGGGAGAGAGGGATTTGAGAGGGCAACAGGAAGGTTCTTTTACCACTTAAACTATTTCCAACATCTAATTACTGATACAGGAAGTTAAATTTATAAGAAATAAGGCTTAAGTTCAAATACTCTTGAGAACACTCATAGATCAAATTCACACTAAGATGTCAAGTGTAAGCCCCTTCAGGGCAGGGACTGTGTCTTGACCACTTTTGTAGTTTCAACTGCTAGCACATAATAGGTACAAAATAAATATTTTGATTGGATAAATGATGCTAGAATCCATTCTGGAGTCAGAATTTGATGAGTAAGGTAGGAGTGAGGATGTAACAGAAGTTTGACAGCAGAGGTGGGGAAATTGATGGCGTAGGAGGGGGCAAAGAAAACAGTGAGAGAAGCTTTGTAGTAGAATAAGCAAACTTTACACACTTCATCATTCTGCCAAGAACAGATCAAGACCTTGTCAAGCTTCCTACATCCATTTAGCTCTTAGACATGTATTGTGTTGATGAGTCACCTGGCTAGCCAGCTACACTGCCAGTCACGGCTGAACTGAGAGCAGCCCCTGTGTTTAGCCCAGGAGGCAGGCAACCTGTCGGGATGGCAGGTATCCAGTGATCATGCACTGAGGTCTTACTCTCTCCAGCAAATACAACCTCCCTGCCATTCCTAAGGCAGTATCTGTCCTCACTGCTGCAGTGGTATCCTGAAGGAGTTAATGCAGCTCCCATAAGGGAACTAATTTAGAACCTGGCAACAGCTTAGCCACTGAAAGAAATATGGCTCATTGCATGCTAGGTGATATAAATTAAAGTTAATGTTATATGTGATGAAATGTCCTTTTAGATATTATGTGTAATTTTGAGTATTAGGGAGTCCCAGTAGGCTCTTTTTTTTTTAGAAACCAGTCTACAAGATTTCCCCTTACATTTCTTCTTTTAAACAAAGCGCCAGGAAAAGGTTATATGAATCATCATATTTTTAGCATAGCAGGTAGACTAAACATATAAAAAGTTACTAATAGACTGTGAAAATATCTATCACAAAAATAACAGCCAAAAGGTTAGCGTATGTTATATAAAAAGCTCAGTTTTTTTGGTTTAAAAAAAAAACAACAGTGAAACCCCCCCCTGCCCCAAGACTTGCTTAAGGGTTAGCATGCATGTAGAAAAATATCCAACTAAGCTACAAAGAAATTAAATTTAAAGTATCTATGAAATTACCTAATATTCTAGCTGTGTGAACCTGGAAAAATTACTTAATCTCCCTGCTTCAGGTTTTTCTCCTGTTAAATAAGGTAAAAATATGTCACAGGGATACAGTAGGCATCTAATGTATTTTTAGGCACGTATTTGCTAGACATGTAAACTGCTGAAACACCATCTGGCTCAGAATAAGACTCAATATGCTTACTTATTATTATTATCCCAACATTTAAAAATGATAATAATGTATGCTGAAAAACATGATGTGAAATGTGCATATGCCCATATCAGCTATCAGTGTAAATGGGAATAACCTTTTTTGGAAATCAATATGGCAGTATGATTCAAGAATTGTAAACTTGTATACTCTTGATTCAGTAATTCCAGTTGAAGTTATTTATCCAAAGGAAAACAATTCAAAGAGAAAATGGTAACTATGCACAATTTACATAGCCCTCACACTACTACAGTACTTAAAAATGTCTCTGTGTCAGGAGGAATATTATGTAGTCATTACAAATAATTATGAATATTATTTAGCCAACCAAAAACCATTAGTATGATAAAGCAAATATTGCAAATAGAATATAGAATGATCCCTGTAACAAATACGTTTTAAGATTTTTTTCATTATCAGTAGTTTTTTCTTTGCACCATTTTTACTCTAGGATGCAGGGCAGGACAAATGCCTTCTCAGTAAGGAAAAGGAAGAAACACAGGGGACAGGAGAAGGAGTCCCCTGCCCCTCCCAGTCTTGGGAGTGTGGTAAGTCTGAGGCAGAGAGGGAGTTAAGGGAAGTAAAGTAACGAGACCATCCTGTCAGTGCCTCCCCACCTCTGGCTCAAGTTGAAATCTTGGAAGAATTGGGTGTTGATTAGATTCAGTGATGGGGAAGCGAAAAGCAAAGAGCCTTTCGTGTCCTGCTTTCCATGTGGAAGTTGGGGTAGTGGAAAAAGAGGAAGTCTGCCATGCCTAGTAACCTTGTGGCAACACAGTGCAGACCCAGCAGGATGAAAGTGATGGTGGAGAAGCGTAGTTGTGAGTGAGAGCTACTAAGCCACCGTTGGCTTCCATTGGCGTGGAATGGGTCCTAAAGTGGGAGAATGTGCAATATGCACTGTGAGAAAATAAGGAAGTAGCTGAGACGAGAGCCTTTCGTGAAAGGTTTGCCTTGAGGTGGAGATGATCTTGACACATAATCCATGGGGGTTCAGTTCAACAGGAGCTACTTAAAAGCTGTGATTAAGCTCCAGAAGGGTGAAAGCTAAGGTGGTATCAGAAATAGAGGAAGGTTGGGCTTCCCTGGTGGCGCAGTGGTTGAGAATCCGCCTGCCAGTGCAGGGGACACGGGTTCGAGCCCTGGTCTGGGAAGATCCCACATGCCGCGGAGCAGCTGGGCCCGTGAGCCACAACTACTGAGCCTGCGCGTCTGGAGCCCGTGCTCCGCAACAAGAGAGGCCGCGATAGTGAGAGGCCCGCGCACCGCGATGAAGAGTGGCCCCCACTCGCCGCAACTAGAGAAAGCCCTCGCACAGAAACGAAGACCCAACACAGCCATAAATAAATAAATAAATAAAAATTAAAAAAAAAAAAATAGAGGAAGGTTGCCTCTCTTCATTCTGAGGCAAAAGAACAAACCACAAATGTACCACTACTTGCTTACTGAACAAATGTGAAGGACATCTGGCAGAAAAATTGACCTCCCAAAGATGTCCATGTCTCAATCCCTGGAACCTATAAATATGCTACCTTAGATGGCATGAAAGGACTTTGTAGCTGTGACTAACTAAATTAAGTGTCTTGTGGAAGTTATCCTGATGAGTCCAGTGTAATCACAAGGGCCCTTATAAAGGCAAAAAAGGGAGGTGAGTCAGAGAAGGAGGTGTGACTCTGGAAGCAGAGGTCAGAGTGATGTCGCCGGGAGCCGTGGAGTGTGGGTAGCTTCTGGAAGCTGGAAAAGGCAAGGAAACAGAGCCTCCTCTTCCAGAAGGAATATAGCCCTGCCTAAACCTTGGTTTTAGGACTTCTTACCTCCAGAAGTGTAAAATAATGTATTTACATTGTTTTAAGCCCCTAAGTTTGTGGTAATTTGTCACAGTAGCAATAGGAAACTAATACAGGGCCCAAGGAATAAACGAGGCCAGCTTTCCTTCAGCAGAGACTAACAGTGATCCATGTGGATGTCAAGTCCAGAGTCCCCCATGGACTCGTGAGCTCATTGGTGCCCCCGCACCCCAACTGCCATATTGGGGAGCAGGGGTGGTGGAGGAGATGTGCGTGAGAGGAATCTAAAAGTCAGAGTATTTGCCTGAAAGATGCTGACTCACTAGGTATAAACTTCTCATAAGTTTTGAGGTTATATTTTTCTTCCAGCTACTTATTCAGAGTAGGCTGACAGGAAAATAGATCAGTCATAGAGTTAAACTGAGTAAGAGTAGGTAGCTACACTGCTGTGAATCTCTGCCATGATCACAAGTAATAATAACATGACACTGACTGAATTTACATGACATACCAGAGACCATCCCAAGCACTTTACATGCATTATCTAATTGAATGCTCACAACGGATACTAAGAGGAAGGTACTTTTATTACTTTCATTTTCACAGATGTGGAAACTGAGGTATCAAGGAATTAAATAATTTGCCCAAGGCCTTGTGGTTTTTAAGCTGCTGGGTCAAAATCTGAACACAAACAAGCCTGAAAGGAGATAGAGAAAAATGAAAACAGTTTGATTAATTTTGTTGGCAGGATTGTGGGTGTGTTCTTTTTGTTTTAGTCTTTGTTGGTGTCAAAATAAAGCCATGATAGCACTTTTTTTTTTAATATTGGCAATTTCCAATCTGTGAACAAATTGTATCCCGAGATTACCAGCCAGGGGAGTTTGAAAAGCATGTGGTTTGTAGACAGACACTGCTGTATTAGAATCTCTACTGCAGGCCTTATTAGAGATGGTAAATTGAGCAATTTACTTAACCTCTCTGAGTTTCGATTTTCTTATTTATGAAATGCGGGTAATCATACCTGTATTGAAGACCTTTTCAAAGTACAGTGCCTGAAATGTAGTCACTCAACAAGTGCTCTTTCCTTTCCCCAACAAAAGCTTTATTTTGGTAGTTTTCAGAACCAGCAACCTAGTTTCCTATTTAAAACAATAAAATTCTTGGATGTTAAAATTGCAGATCAGCCAATAAATGTGTCACTTGCAACTTACTGGAGCTATCATACTAGGAGTACTATCTCAACTATATGTACTTATCAGTCCTAATATTGCTTCCAGGGGGAAATGAAATCCGCGTTACAACTGGTATGACAAAGATGTGTGCTGTTGGGCCCCGAAGTGAGAGTTGCCTTCTGCTTTCCTTCTTTACTACCCCCAGCCTTGGCAATGACTCTGCATTCATAATGTTGAAAGTGTACAGCCAGTGGTGAGTAGGGGGAGTGAGAATGAGGATTATTCTCTCTCTCAAAAAAGAGGTCGGTAGATATTCCTGGGAAGTTTTACTCAATTCTCTATAGCTGGTCTAGAGACGCTAAACATTCTCCTGGTTGGTCTCCTGATGACCAAAGGATCACTTCTATCAGTGAGTGCTTCTATCAGTGGGTTCTCAGGCCCTAGAATTGACTCTGTATCTCTCATTGGCAAAACATTCATAAAAGGTAATATTTACAGTGGATTCCTGGAAACAGTGTAATGTGCAAAGGCTTTCACCAAGCTTACAGTCAGGCACTATCTATGCACTTATCTGTGGGAAGGCACACTGTGGCTGAGCAAATGTCACTGTTTAGCAGTGATATAATCAGTTAATCAGGACATTATTTACCACTGAGTGTTCTAGGCATGTTACACCCCCAAGCTTCTCTGTTTGAAATGTTGTTAGAAAAAAAGAAGAAATCGTCAAGTGAATAAACGAATGCATTCAGCCATAAGACCAGTAATGAAACTGAGCAAAATTAAAAGTCATGAGAAAGGGAAGAAGCTCACTGTTAGATGTGATCTGAAAAGAGACTGTGGGTTGAAGGAGTGCTAATCAATCATGCTATATCTCAAGCAGTCCTCCAGCAATGAATTCCAATATTTCTACCCAAAGGTCATTGACATGAATTCATAAAAGGAAGAAGGTAAACAGAGCATTTCTGTTGCATTAAAAACAAACAAACAAAAAATAAGAACCAACACACAAGAATGTTTTCAGTCCCCTGCCACCAACTGATCCATGAAGATCTGTTACTTCTCAAAAATCTTAGGTCTACATCATCAAATGAGTTTTTCTTTTTCTTTTTTTTTTTCCCTTACTGAGAACCAAGTCCCTCTATTCGTACTGTTGCCTTTATCACTGTGATTACATTCCTTCAACTGAACAACTTATTTGTGTGGAACCATAAGGCATGGAATGAAGAATATCCTGCTTTTCATGCCTCTCATCTTCAGTGAAAACATGACAAAAATAATGAAGACAAGACTAATACAAAATAACACGAGGAAGCTAGTTTTAATCATTTGAGAGATCAATGCTCTCTACCATTTTTTGCTCAAAGCATCATTTCAGACGACTGCTTTGGTAAATCCTGGGCAGCTGGCATTTGGCTTGATTACCTAATAGTTTGGGGGACACAGCTATGGAATTATAGCATTAGAATTTAGCAGGCTTAACACACAAAAGTAATCATCAGCAGGAGTCCATGAGTTGTGGATGAAACTTGTTCTGTGCATACATCCAGGCCCTGAACATTGGAGGGGAAGGAGCAATCCCATATCAAGAAGATTAGCGCCTAGAGGTTATATGAAAACTTTCAGTGAGTCCTAGATTAACACTAAGCCTCAGAGTTAACTGCTTGATATAATGCAGCAATTTTCCACCTATATCACACAGTCCATCCCAAACTCCATAGCTGCCAAGTAAGCCCAAGGTATCTGCAGTGCACAACCAGATCCACTCAGGCATCTTTACCTTCACAGATCTGCTTTGTTTGGGGTAAACATGAGAACAGACACAAGAAAGTAGGACTGGAAATATTGAGGGGGAAATTCCAAAGAATAAAGGTTTATTTAATCCTCTTTTATAGCTCTTCAGTCAAAATACCATTTTTATACTGTAAATATTTTGGAAATGATATAATAATTTGGGGAGAAATTACTTTCAGAACGTCGTACGTGTGTTTTAGTCAACCAAGAAATAATGACTAAAGGGAGGAAAATATGTCAGAACTACAACATTGAATTTCTTTATCTCAAAGAATTATGTTTCCTGAGCACCTGCAAACAAGGGTTTTGGGTGAGCATGCATAGTTTGAAAGCATCTGGGAGGAATTCAGCGATATCCTGGCTGCTGTGTCTGAATGGCGTCAAACATCTGGATATTTGGAAGTGCTGGTTATTGTTCTGGTTCTTTTTTTTTTTTTTTTCAGTCATGGAGTCAAATTCATAGAAAGTATAGGATGACATAGGTAAATATTGATAATGCCTCCAGGACTGCTTAACTTAAGGGGAAGAGATTAATGATACTAAATTTACGGTCTGGGGTAGAAAGACGATGAAGGCATCTCATACCTTTTTTTCCTTAGTCACTTTTGGGATCCTTATGAGCTCACAGAGCTCTCTTACTGCATGAGAGGTAATATTTGTTGAGTGGACAAATTAGAAATGGAAGGACTGAAAATAGCCACACAGCTGTTCTAAAAGGGTTTCTAATTTAACAAAGCCACATAGGCTTTGAAAACGGAATATTTTTCTTGATCAAAACTTTTACTGTCCTTGCCTTCCATCTTGTTTTCCTTTATGATAGAAATAAAAAGATGGGAGAAGTGACAAAATGACCATCAGAGACATGTCTAAGGAAATGAAGATCAAGATGTAACAGCAGCAAAGCTTTTAAATTTGAGTATCTTTGCAAAATAAGTAGGATGCCCAGATTGTTCCTGGATTACTTGTTAAGCACTTTGTGCCAGGCTCCATGCTAGGCCATGCAGATTCCACCTGGAATTCTCCACAGCTCCAGGCGGACTGATGGAGGCAAGAGTTGCCTAGAAAAGCCTGCAGTGTGGACTTGATATCAGGAGGAATCCCTGAGACCATGGCGTAGGGCACTGAGTGTTCTGCCACCACTTCTTCTAATGAGAAAAGTGGTGGAGAAGATTAGTTTGGGGGATAAGGCAGAGTGAAGGGATCGAGTTGAAGGAACTCAAGTAAAATTCAGGCTGCGTTTCTTACTCTTACCTCTATCACTTTTTCTCCTTGAGTATTCCGTTGTCCCACAAGACTGAATATTTTCTCTTTAATAATGATTATAATAAAAGATAAGCAGTGAATGATATGGACCCTGAAAACTTCACATAAGAAACTTCTCAAAAGCTCCCCTGTGACCAAGAAAGGGACTCATATCACACCAAAGCACTTCATTAGGAAAACAAGTTAGAAGAAAATGTGAGAGTTCCCTATATTCCTTCTTATAGTTTGAGGGCCATTTCTTAACAGGCTTGACTGCAGGCCTAATGATGTGGGAAGCAAGTATAAGGAGAATGTAGGTCTAGAAGACACGGAAGTGGCATTAATAAATACGTAAGTAGGACTGTTAGAAATGTGCAGGGAGGTGAAAACTTTTATTTGTACTGTACGTATTTTAGCATCTGTTATTTGAAGATGCATTTAGGAATTGAGATTTAAAGCACTCAAAAAAAGCACCTCCAGAAGATCCATATGGGTAGATTAAATTCCAGAGTTTTGCAACAGAATACTCTGATTGTTAATGTTATCAACGGAGGAAAAATTTAATTCCTTAAACTGAAAGAGGAGCACAAGCTGCTTCTCCAGTTTCCCCAACAGCATGAAACGCGCAGTATATTGAGCGCGGCCTGCTGTCATTTATCACATCAGTTCTCCAGGCGATTAGTCTCATGGACCATCACCAAACTGGCATGTTTTCCTCTCCCTGCACCTCTAGGAATATCTTAAATGCTTCAGGACAGATTTCCCTTTTACAGACTCACATTAATAAGTGTGATTAATGGACAAATGAATTTATTTGGGTTTTAGGAAAACATCATCTCCTTCCTTTGTGCATTCAAACTTTTGATCTTGAAGTTATCAAACCTAGGTGATGAGCTGAATTGACTGGCATTTCTTGTGACATGGTAAAATAAGATGTTCAAGTGGAACTATTTCTGCCTTAGTTTTTTACTGTGGTGCCAATACAATACTGAAGTGTGCGTCAGACACACCTGTCTGTCGGATGGAGAATTTACAAATGAAATTGTAGAGAACTTGTTCCACGATTCTTAGATTCCTCAGCCAGATTCAGGATATAAAAATTGGCCAGAGTGGAAAGAGGGAAGGATTTGCAAAGAGATTTCTTTGTACAGAGTCAGTGCTCTGATGCGAGGCTCACTCCTCGTCTAAGGAGGTGCTCCTTTGGGACCTCTGTGCTCCCTGTGGTTTGGAGACATGCAGGGTTGGATTGTTAGTCTGTGCCTGCAGGAAAGGGGTGGTGGCCTGGGTTCCTCTGCCCTCCTCGTGTCTGTCAAGGCAAGAGGTGCGGAGGTGTTTGTCGTGGACCAGATGTGGGTGAAGAGAAAAGAAAGATGGGTGGATTTGCCTTGGGTCCAGTAAAATAGTACCAGTTGGAGGGACAGAGGACCCCCAACAACAAGAATATGGAAATAAATGCTGGACCCTTGGGAGCTGAAGAAGGAGTCACATCTCGGCCCTCAGCGTCGGCCTGGGTGAAGGGAGCTGAAGTCGGAGAGGCCGAGCACGGGATATCCAAAGAGCCTGCACTGGGGCTGCAGTATCGCCCTGTAACCGGCAGGGCCAGTGTTGCGCAGAGCCTGTGTTCCATGGTATCAATAAGGTCTTTCCAGCTCTTCTTATGCCTTCTTCCACCTGCTCTTAGTTATAAGAAACAACTAGCAAACTGGGAAGGGTTGAGGGGAGGGGGTGATGACAGAATCACAAGGCAGAGGAATTAGGAAAAAGGGAACCCCTTTATAGCTCAGGCTTGTAACCTGAGGCAGGGCTAAATTGCCAGGGAAGGTTGTTGCCCTCAAATTATTTATTTATTTATTGGTTTTTTTTTTAGAAATTAGTTTGTTTTAATGAGACTAGTCATTCTAATTTCTGAATGAGATTGTGTTTGCAATGGATCTTAGGGTTGTCTAAGGCAGACTGAGCAGAAGGTCAAAGCCTGCTGGGATTCACGTCCTCGGGCAGCTGACTACTACCCACACTGGATAAAAGTTTGTAAGGATGGTGGGAGACAAACATAAATTTGCGTTTTGACTGTGTCAGGAGTTGTGTTTCCTCCAATATCTAAAGACCTGTGTCGAAACTGCTCTTGTTGTCTTACTGCTCCTCCTCTGGGAACCCTGCTTCAGGAGACACTGAGCGGCTTAGTTACACGTGGACCAAGCTGGGCCAGTGCCGCGTGGCGGCACCATGTTAGAGGCTGAGGCAAAAGAAAAAATCAGTAATACTGATACTGTTTTTCTTAAAATTCTGATATATTGTTCATCATGGATTTATTTGCATTACTTTTGATTGTTAAAAATACAGAAAATATCATTGACCTTGACTCAGGATTTTGGTCTCCCCTTACATTTTGTGCCTGAGTATCCTAGTCTCAGCCTTATCCTGGCCCTGTTTGGAGCAGTTAATTTTTCCAAAGGAAGAAAACTTGGTTTCTATTATTTGTGGTGACCATCCTTTCTCTCCCTTCCTCCCACGTTATCATTTTGCTACCAGATATTTTGTCTTCCCCAGTCTCCTCTGGAGACCTTCACTTTCCAATCCATCCACAGATGTCTCTCTGGGCATCAACCCCAGTAAGTGACTTCAGTACTGCTGCTTGGTGTAATGTTGCACTTATAAATGTGGCCAAAAGTAATAGAAGTTTCTTCTCTCATAACAGAAATGTTTTAATCTAATGTTCTAAACCAGGGGTTGGCAAACCTTTTCTGTTTAAGGGCCAGAGAGGAAATATTTTAGGCTTTGCAGACCATGTGTTTCTGTTGCAACTACTCAGCTCTGCCATCGTAGTGCCAAAGCAGACACAGACAGTACATGAATAACCTGGTGTGACCTTTCCAGTAAACCATTATTTAGAAAAACCAGTGCAGGGAAGACTTGGCCCATAGGTCATAGTTTGCAAAACCCTCTTCCAAGCTGTGATGCTTAGTCACCCCACTGCTTTTTTTTTCCTTAGTGGTGATTTAAAAAGGAATAAGAATGTTTAGGATAATTGCTTCTAGAGATCTTTATACGTTAAGATATTTTTTACTGTGGGACCATTGACTTAGCCTGGTTTTTAAAATTAATCTATTTGTGATACATAAACACTCATCAGGTAATAAATGGGTGGCCTATTTTTATAATAATAGCTACCATTTACTGAGTGTTACCCGGGCAAGACCATATGTGTAGATTGTACAAATTAATCCTTAAAACAACTATGCAATTGTTATTATTCCCATTTTAAAGCTGAGTCAGAAGTCAAACAACTTGTCTAAGGCCGCAGAGTCAGTGTTGGGAGGACTGAGATATGAGGCAAGGCTTTCACGTGCCTGAGCCTCGCCACTGGAGTTCCTGCTGGAACAAGCACACAGGGTGGCTTAATTAGAGTCAGTTTTGGACTAACCTGGAAGAAGAAAACAAGGAAGTCATGGTCTTGAATACTGAAAAACCACCCAGAAATGGGATTATCAGTCAGGGGGCAATTATTTTGATCACCTTGCATTGAAAGTTGACCTAGGATGGGTTTCAGTATTATGTGGCTTAGGGAGCTCAAATTGGGGCTCAGCCGTCTTTTTCCTGTGGAAGTTCGTATCTCATTTCATACTTAACTGTGAAGGTGAGTGACCCTGACAACTTACTGTATCCCTGAGGTGACTCCTTCTTACCTTTTCTGATTACGTTAACTCTT
This sequence comes from Eubalaena glacialis, assembly GCF_028564815.1. Taxonomy (NCBI): domain Eukaryota; kingdom Metazoa; phylum Chordata; class Mammalia; order Artiodactyla; family Balaenidae; genus Eubalaena; species Eubalaena glacialis. The sequence continues at coordinate 15,180,366 of NC_083730.1, forward strand.
TTGGTGGAGAATGACCTGAATATGCTTCTTGGGCTTAGGTCTGCACTGACACCCTTAAGCATTATTGGAGTGGAGAGAACTCAGGAAAACTAAAGAATATGTATTTGTTCTCTGTATTTGGAAAAGCAACACACATACACACACGCACGCATATATATATACACACACACACACATGCGTGTGTGTATGTGCATGTGTGTGTGTGAGCGCAGTCACCTGCTTTTTGGTAAATATTCTGCTTTTCTTGACTATTTGGACCTGCCCTTTTTAAATTAGTTATTACTAGCCTTTCACTTTTCAAAATATTAGATATTTTTACCTCCAAACTTGTTTTTGTTTTAGTGAACTATTAATTAGTAGGATAATAGATAAAGACAAATTTAAGTTTCAATTGAAATAAAACAACCACACTGACCAACTTTGCTCTGGCTGTGCCTAGCATGAGGAATACAGCAGCGAGCAAGGTGTATGCGCCCCAGACCTTGGGGCATATACCTGAATGCAGGCATTGCTCCTAGTTTTCGTAGAGTAAAACTGTTTGTTTTGTGTCATTTAGAAAAAGGAAGAAAAGTTTTCACTTTTTAACAGATTGCCATGGTATTAAAGTTCTATATGTCTATTTGCAGAAGGACTGAAGGTTCAGGAAGATGAATTTGTGAGAGTTATTGGGGTAAAATTTCTGAAGAATAAAAACTTTGGCCAAATACAAGTTTCTAAATAAAATGAAAGCCAGAGCCATGAATACTAAAGAGAGCTGGAGAAGGCAGGAGGGTGACCTTTCTATCTAATTGGCTCCGTGAAGTGCCATCTAAACTTTTAAAGCTCTCCAGCGGCAGGGAAGGCCCTACAAAAATGGATCATTGATTGTATGAAACTGAATATCTTAAAATGTTCATTTTTATGTTTTAACATTATAGGGCTACTTCATTAAACACAATGCAAAACACCATTTCATAATCAGTTCAGCAATGGCTAGGATATTTTGTGGATGTGTTTGACCCAGCTTGTGTGAACATTTCAATCTTTCATTTTTCCTTTTTATGTAAACACTTTGTTTTGATGATACCTTTTCATCGCCAGTGCCTACCGAATTCTGCATACATTTTCCCTTAAGCATATTTCAACAAATGGCAAAAAAGTTTCCAAAGAAGCCTGAGGAAATTAAAGATGCTGAAGAAATGTCTCAATATTTGGCAAATTTATATTCAGCGTTCTCTGGTTTCAAATCCTCGCCTTTTCTTTTCTCTCTTACCAGAGATTGATACAAACAAATAGGAAACATGAGGGAGTTGATAAAACCCCATTACAGTAATCCTTTATTTTCTCTCAGGAAAAAGATTTGCAGATTAGTAAGAATGGATCAGTTTGTTTTATCTTATATTTCTTAAATTCATGGCAAAATGCATGTAATGGTCTAACAAAGTGTTCTTCATATTTACCTACTCGTCTCTAAAGAGTAACAGATTCCATCAGCCTATGCCTTTGTCAGGTGCCAAGTCTTCCTGGTATAAGCATCTTCTTACCTCTAACGGTGTCTGCAATTCCTATGATGGGATTCTCCCAAGTCTCTCTGTGACCGGTAACCACATTTACATTAAATGTGTTCTCTGGAAGAACCAATTACTTCACTTGATAGCAATCATTATCACATCTAAATTGATTCATTTATCAACTGTATTAGGTATATTGAGACCCCAAACCAATGGGAAATAGAAAAGGCAAATCATAGTGGAGCAGATGTTTCCAGACACGGTGAGCATCTGATAGGGCAGGTGCAGGTGAAGCTCAGTGGGAGGAGCCTTCAGTTGCAGCAAAGGAATTGATGGTTTGAAGAGTGTGAGGTGTTTGCGTGTGTGCCTATGTGTGTGTGAGTGAGTGTGTGTGTGAATTCTAATTTCTGTATATTTCATTTACATTATAAGGGTGTCTTTAGGAGGCATCTCTTATCCATCTGTATATAGGTTTAAAGGCTTTGTGTGTCACCTGGGGAATGGTTAAGTCTTCAGGTTAGGAATTGTGACAGGAGACTAGCTAGACTCTCTGCCTTTGCTGGCATCATCCACAGTCTTGATGGCTTTATTTCTGAGGTGACAGCCCTGGGAATATGGCATTTCTCCTTTTGGTCTTGATTACTTGTTAACTTCTGTGTTAAGAACTGTGAATACAAGGAAGACTGCAAGCTTACAACCTTCCCTCTGGGCCTGTAGGTCCAAATCTGGGAATTAATCCACCAAGGAACGTGCAGGAGGTGACAAGAGGAAGAGGGTGGGACGATCAACAAACAGGTCCTGAAACGAGGCAATATAAAGGTTTTTATTTTTTACCTTGGTCCATAAAGAGGGACCCGTATCATGGGATTATGGCTTCACTCTGGGGCCAAAGTCCTGTGTAAACTCTCCAGAAGCCAAAATGAACCCAGTATAGTCGTAAGAGATGAAACTAGAACTACTTCCAGCCCTCCTCTTCCCGCCAAGACTCTTGGGCTATCCTCTGTCGCTTAGCTTCTTCTTAACCCTAATTCCTTTCTGTCATTCTGCCTCTCACCCAAATATCTTACTCATTCACCTGTGCAAGAACTATAGTTACCAGAACTAACATGTGGCAGGTAGTGTTCTTGGTATTGGGGAGGGAATAGATAACTAGCCTTAAAAATGACCAACTATTTTTTGTCCCCAAGACCTAGCAGTGTGTCCTCAGCTCTGATCCCCCCTTAACTATTACTCTCAATATTTTTCTTGAACATTAAATTTGTTGAAAGAGAGGGGCACATGCAGTATCTGTACTTCTTCCATAGTATGTATTTCTCAATCCGGTTTATTAATTCCAGTGTAACTGTAGTTACTAAAGTCACCAATGACAAACTAGTTGCCAAATCCAATGGTCATTTTTCACCTGATGCCTACTCAGCTTCTCCACTGAACTTGGCACTGTTGGTTACTCTTTCCGTCCTTAAATTGCTTGTCTGGGTTCTTCTCTCCTATCACCACTTCTTATTATTTTTATTTGTTTTCTTATTTGCCCTTTTACTGTTCATGTACTTCAGGGTTATGTTATTGTCCTTCTTCTCTGACTAATGAATCTTTCCTAGAAGATCTCACTCACTTCAGAGTCCATGTAAAGAAAATGGTTAGTGACTGTATCAATAATTACCATTTATTGAGTTGAGACTCAATCCTAGGTGATTTAAATATCAATTACAATATGTAGTAATACATATATTCATGTATATTAAGTTACTTCTTTCAAAATTATTGAAAATGCAACATTATTCTCTCCACTTCATAGTTGAGGAAACTGAATCTCAGAGAGGCTGAGTAACTTGTTCAAAGCCACACAGCCAGTGAGTGGCAGAGCTGGAATTCGGGACCATCTCCTTCTGTTTGCAAAGCCTGTTTTCTTTCCATTGTGACATGGTGTGTCTCAGTGTATCCTCTACTTAAAATTCTACTCCCATGTTTTTGATTGCCCACTGATACTTTCCTTCAATTAAATAAACACTTATGGAATGCCCTTGTGTACCAGGCATGGGGCTAGGTACATAACATAGAGGAGATCCAGCTCCTCTTAGGGTCTTTCATTTCCAAAAGTACCTACATTACATTCTGTTCAAAAGGAAAGTTATCTTTCCCCTTCATGCCCAATCTGCAGGTTTCCTGTATTCCCTGTCCTAGTGTTTCTCAGTACTGGCTGCACATCAACGTCACCTGTGAGAGGTGTGAAAAATGCAAGTGCCTGGCTTTATTCCAGTCCTACTCTTTCGTAATATGGGGCATCTGTATTTTTTTAAAAGTCCACAGATGATTTCGACATATAGATAGGTTAGAATTCATGGCTCAAATCATGGCATTATCGTATCCTTTGGAGTTACGGTAATAATTTCTTTTTAACCTTCTCCCCATATTCAGTTAGTCCCAATATTCTGAAGACGCCATTTCTTAAGTGACTTGAAGACATCATCTTCCGTTTGTTCTTTCTTTGACACTATTCTTTTTCAGATCCTTATTTTCCCTAGATACTGAAAGAGCTTTGTAAGAAAACTTTCTGCCTCCCTTCTTGAATAGAGCTATACTCCCACCAGAGTGATATTTTGAGAACTCAAATGTAATAATGGCGTTACCCAGCTCAAAATCTTCAATGGTACCTGTTACCTGTGGGATAAATTCCAAACTCTGTGGCTGGGCATATAAAGCCTTCAACAATGTAATTAGGACTTCCCTGGTGGTCCAGTGGCTGGGACTCTGTGCTCCCAATGCAGGGGGCCCAGGTTCGATCCTGGTCGGGGAACTAGGTCCCACATGCCTCAACTAAGAGTTCGCATGCTGCAACCAAAGATCCCACGTGCCACAACTAAAAAAGATCCCGCATGCTGCAACAAAGACCAGGTGGTTCAGCCAGATAAATAAATTAATAAATATTTTTTTAAAAAAACAACGTATTCATTCCTGTTACCATTTTGCAACTTGGTTCCATTTCTCGCTTTATCTCCTGCCCTGGTCCTTACTCTACTTCATTATAAGTATTTGTTTATTTAATGAGTAAACAAAAGAATGGACTTAGGATCTAGCCCTATAAATTATTCTACTGTTTTCTGCATATGTGGTGTGACAAGATAGTATATAATTGTCAATACATGTAACAAGTTTGCTACTTTTGGAAGCATTTTGAAGTACCTGGCTTGCTAGGTGAAAGGATTTCCTATATAGCCATAAAATAATGCTATTCTCAATGTTATAATTCATTGATGTTTAATGTGATGAACTCAGGTTCCAAAAGAGACAGGGTGATAAGAACAATGACCCCTCCCAGTTGTTACAGAGAGGACTGAGCTGGCAATATCTGAATTAGTCATTCCCTTCTCTAAGACTAGAATAAAGGAAACACTGCATTTGGGGCATTTGAAAAGTCAGTATCTGCCTTCTCCCTTGTGCTGTATGCTCCCTGAAGACGGCTTGTTCTGCCTCTTTTGCACTGTAACTCTTCCATCTATAAACAGTGCCCAGCACATAGGCACTGCCTGTCTGATTTGCATTTATACACAGTTTTCAGAAGAAGCAGCGGTTGTCTCCTGTTTCTTCATAGTAATGCTGATGCACATAAAGGAGATTTATCTTTGAGATTTTACCTGAGTGACTTGTGCAGAATTTCCAGCTATGACTCCATTGCTGTGTTCACAGCTGTGGCAGGCAGATGATGAATGAAAAGAAGACTCTCATTGACAGTAGACAGTTTAATAAATGCATATTTTACATCATTTTAGAATTATTCCTAAGTTTGTGGACTACTATAATATGCTCTAAGCATTTGAACATTGATTCAGTGGGCCTAAAATCTTCTCTCCAGGAATCACTTAAAATCCTGTGGTTCAGAGGAAGATATATAGGAACATGACACACTCATTTAATTGTATGGTGTCTTATAAAAGAGGGAAGCAGTTCCTTCTAAAGCCTACTGAAGCAACTGGTTTGTACCCTGTTACAGGTGACCAGATTACCTTTCTCATTATCTTTGCTTGCCAAACCCAGGAAGTTATTAATGAACATAAAATGATCCAGTCTTTTTAAAAATCCAGCCACTGTACTCATCTCCTGACCTCTTGCTGCAGAGAATTCCATATACCCAACTAATGAAGTTATTATTAGATCTAAATTTACTGCCTGCTAACTTTATTGGGTGGCTCTCTGCTCTTGTATCAGAGAAGAGAGTAAAAGGGGAAAACTCATTCTCTCTCTTTTTGTTTTTTGGGCTGCTTTGGGTCTTCATTGCTGCATGCGGGCTTTCTCTAGTTGCAGCGAGCGGGGGCTGCTCTGCGTTGCGATGCATGGGTTTCTCATTGTGGTGGCTTCTCTTGTTGCAGAGCATGGGCTCTAGGCACGCGGGCTTCAGTAGTTGTGGCACGCGGGCTCTAGGGCGCAGGCTCAGTAGTTGTAGCGCACGGGCTTAGTTGCTCTGCGGCACGTGGGATCTTCCTGGACCAGGGCTCGAACCCGTGTCCCCTGCATTGGCAGGCAGATTCTTAACCACTGTGCTACCAGGGAAGCCCCGGAAAACTCATTCTTTTTCACTGTGCCCTTCATTGGAATCCCTTATATAGTTTCCTTCCTTTTCTTATTTTCATGCTTAAAAATGTGTTGGTTTGCATTTTGAGGGGGGCTAATTATTAGTGTGCTTTTTCAAAGTAGAAATATTGTAACAACAGCCTTTTCCATATTTACTGTTGGAAAAAACTAACCCCAGACCCAACAATTTTGTGTTAATTCAGATTTATTTCTGGGAGGCTTCAATAATTATTGTGGTGGGTCAGCATGCCTGTTTGCTGGTTTTTAATTCTGTCTCCGACAATGTCTCTTCTGTCTTCTGGCAGGCTGTCAAATACCATTAGGGGTCTTCGGTGATGTTTCACTGTTCATTCCATGTCTTTTATTTCCCTAGTAAAATTGCTGGCTGCCTGTGAAATGAATATGATGCTCCTTTTTTTGTTTGTTTGCAAACAAGTAGAAAGGTCTATTGCTCTGTACAGAGAAAGGTGGCAAACAAAGATTTGTCACTGAAACACACTTGAATTTCAACCACAGCATCTAAAGCCTCCATTACAGTAGAACAAAGGACTGGGTGTTTTGGCACTTTCCCAGGATAAGGGGAAGGAAACTGTATGAGGTCCCTTGGTGGCACACTATTGTAGCATTAAAAAATAATTTCTATAAGAAGACCCTTATTATATTTTACTCTTGCTCAGTTCTCTGTAAAAGGCAGAAGGGGACTGAATAGAAGAAAGACTGGATCACCAGCTCTCTATATATTCTATTAATAAGTCCCTCATCCCTAGAAAGTGCTAGACTTTCTAGAGATTGTATTGCTACTGCAGAAGTCATTTTGAATTTGAAGAAAATAGTTCAGTTTGCTGAATTCACTATTTTTTACTTAAGTATCATCAACAAAGGCACTTTTCTCCTCTACCCATTTCTGAAATTATAATCCATAGAATATTGACCATTAGTCATGTGCCCTATTACTATAGCCTAAAAGGCATTCCATTGTTCTGCTCAAATGGGTGTCCCTTCTCAGGAGCAGGGGAAGCCACGAGCTAAGAGGAATGCTGAACTTGGAGTAAATGTAGCTGGGAAATCTGGTTAAAGAGACAGAGCTGCAGCATTAAGCAGTCCTGTCCAAACTAATGAGAAATGACTAAAATCCATCTGTAATCATCAATATGGGCATCAAAGCAAGGGATGGATGTCCTGTCATAGAGCAGATTGCATGGGATAAGGGCAAAATGAGTCCTGGGATTAGGTTCTAGCTGAGGCCTGTCAAGACAGTATTCACAGTTGGTAGCCCCTTCCCAGGTGTCTTAAGGATTTGCTAGAGGTGGACTCCTGATCTTCATTTCCCCAGCTTTCCAGTGCTATACTAAAACTCTTCCCACCTGAAATTACTACAGTGGTTTCTGTGAAGTTGATCAAATCCTGACTGATAAAGTATTTGATGCTGCAAATGAGGTGCTGTTGTAATGATGACCTGAAATATTTAGCAGTTGCTTAGCAGTTGGGCAACGAGCAGTAAAAGAACTGGTATGGAAGGCTGAAAAGATAGTGGCACCTGTTGTGCAAAATATTTGAATAATACTTTATCATCTACTATATATCAAAAGGTAGATTTTGCACCTTCTTGGCTTATAGCTCTAGGGGAAAAGTCTGCAAAACAGAACTGTAGTTAAGTGTGTAGTTGCAACAGTGTACAAATTGTACAGTTGTGTGTTAGCTGAACTGGGAGTGTAGTCAGGAAATAATTTTACTGTCTGCGAGCTGACACAAAAGATAGAAAGCATCCAGAGAGTCAGGGCCTTGAATTTTGGAAAAACTTGCTGCTTCTAGAGATTTTTTAAAAGGCTTTGAGTGACAAATGTCTAGCAAAACTTCTCACCTGAATCAAGTGACTCAGGGAGAAGGTCAAATTAAAAATGTGGATCTTTCTTTCATGTTTCCTACAACCTTAGGGTAGTCACCATTCCATTAAGAACTGTGTTTAGAAAGAATTTTGGTCGTAGTTGCTAACACATAGAATTAGCTGAAGGCAAAAGGGTTAGAAACCTACTAAGTTATTGAGAGAATTATGTTGACAGAGAATCCATGAGCCTTTACTGATAAGACCTTTGTTCAACATGTAAAACAAGTTGGGCCTCCAGCCTTCCATGACCAAGAGACAGACTTCAAAGACTGTGAATAGCCCTCAAGTAGAGCATGTTTCCTCCCCTCATCTCCCCTTCTTCAGATGCTGCCAAGGAGGATAATGAATAAGGAGGAGCCTCCCAGAACATGAGCCAGAAGCCACTAAGAACAATGGCCCAGGATGTTCCTCCTAGAAAGCAGAAACAGGGCCTGTATTAGAAATCTCTCCTGTTCCCTGGTTGAGGAGCAGAGATCTCACAGATTCTGCCAGAGTGATCTAAAAATTGCTGTGAAGCAATGACTGCTTGTCTCCTCATTCTTCTCCTTTGGATGAATTCTGTCCTTGTCTCAAGATTTTATACGTAGAATATGTAGGGAGCTTAAACCTTCCATTTTTAACTGAAAGATTACCAGGTCCATAAGAGCCACATCTAGACCTTATGGAGGCTAAGATACATTGTTCTGAGATCCTGGATTCTAAGTGACTAGATGGGTTTCCTCCCTTGGGGAAGGGGTGAGTTCTGTAAGTAAGAAATCAAATGAAAATGTCTGGGGGTTTTACATATGGGCAGACTGTAGCAGAAACAATGTGAAATGTCATCACACACATTTCTTCTTAATAGGCAAGGAGAAAAACTAGATTCCCAAGTGTCCTTGCACATAGTTTGGGACCATGGGACTGAGTTCTGGATAATGGAATGTGCTTCAAAAGGATGTGAGCCAAGACACCCTCTAGCTTTTCTTGTGCGGCCACAGTGCTTAGTGGTGTTGCGAGATGGAAGGAGCTGAGTCAGGCAGTTACAGCCAGGCCACCAGGTTAGCCTTTACTGTGTTATGCCACTGAGCTTGTCCTATCTGGGCTCATATACCATCCAACTGAAGCGAAATAGTCGCTACTTTGAGCATACATAATTACATCATTCTATCCTGAATAAAATATACAATTTAATCTAAGGGTTTATCACTTTAGGTACATCTAACTTCCTTGTTGTCCTACTTGTATTACAACTATGAAACATGCACACCTTTAGATGACTATCACCACTTTCATTTTTCCATTATTTTAAATAAAATATTGGAGTAAAAATTGGTAAAATTTTAAAATTATTGTTCAAACCACTGTCGAGACAGAGGGTAACCTAAATTGTTGACTGGTAGGAAGGCTAAGTGAATACTCACTAGACAGCAGACATATAAAAATTCAACCCATGAAAGGCAATTAAAGGATATCATTGTATAAGGTATCAACTGTGGTTTTTCTCAAAAAACAAAAACTACCTCTAAAATAAATCATATATTAATCGTATTGCAGAGAGTAGAATCGGTAATTTTCTTCAAAATACTTTATAACTTTCTGGAAGTCTTGGTTAAAAACCTCTCTAGGGGAATTCCCTGGTGGCGCAGTGGTTAAGAATCCGCCTGCCAATGCAGGGGACACGGGTTCGAGCCCTGGTCCGGGAAGATCCCACGTACCGCGGAGCAACTAAGCCTATGTGCCACAAGAACTGAGCCTGCGCTCTAGAGCCCGTGAACCACAACTACTGAGCCCGCGTACCACAACTACTGAAACCCCTGCGCCTAGAGACCGTGCTCCGCAACAAGAGAAGCCACCGCGATGAGAAGCCCGCGCACCGCAATGAAGAGTAGCCCCTGCTTACTGCAGCTAGAGAAAGCCCGCGTGCAGCAACAAAGACCCAATGCAGCCAAAAATAAATAAATAAATAAACAAACAAATTAATTAATTAATTAACAAAAAAATCTCTCTAGGCATTGCTATACATAGGAACTCAAATTGTGCAGACCAGCACTGTTCAATACAACTTTCTACAGTGATGGAAACTTTCTATATCTGTGCTGTGCAGTATGATAGCCAGTAACCACATGTGGCTCCTGAATAATTAAAATGTAACTAGAACAACTGTAGAACTAAATTTTTTATTTGATTTGATTTTTATTAATTTAAATCAAAATAGTCTCATTTGGCTAGTGGCTACTGAACTGGACAGCATAGGTATAGAGTTTACCTGCCCCTTACAGTCAACAGTCTGCTGCTCAAAATGGGAAAAAAACAGGTAACGTACATATACAACATCTTATCAAGGCTTATTTTTTTCTGGATATGTACACATTATACAAGGTCAACTTGAACAGCCATTTTACAAAGTGTGTTTAAGACTTAAGGCAAGAAAACGCAAATGAAGTTTTTTTTTTTTAAATAAAATAAAAGTTGGTAGATTAACTTATGCACACACCCCACACATAGTTTATAGGCTAACAAAAAAATTGCCATTTAAAAAAATTAATAATTAAAGAATACTCATTTAGAATCCTAAGAATAACTCGTAATTGGGGAAGAAATATAACATGACCAGGGTAAACACAGACAAATCATCTGATTATTGACTGGAGAGTATTGTAGCTTTTCCTTTAACAAGAGTCTGAATAGCTGCTCTCCCATGAGGATGGGGACATTAAGTGTTGCAGAAGCTCTGACTATTAAAGAGTTGCTGGTCGTATTGATTTACACCCTCCTTCAGCTTCTTTTCCCCCACGAGGGGCCATTTGAAATATATTATGTTGGCATCAACTAGGAAGAAGGGAATAGTGAATGGTCATCCCTGCCACTCAGCTATTTTATAGGCACCTGAGACTTGGCCTCGTGATAGGCAAACTAGCAGCCCAGTTCTAATTATAAGTTCCCTGGAGTTTTTTCTTTTTTTATAAGCTATAAAAAGAGGCAAGAATACACATATTCTTAAACAGTACAGGAAAATTACACATAGGGAAAGGGCAAGAGCAGAGTCAATGCTACTTCTATTTAGAGCCTAGCATTCTCCTCCGAATAATGATTTTTCTTCCCTGTGAACAGGAGTCCGGCAGATGGAAAACCAGGAAAAACGATTTCCTTTCCTTCTGACTCTTTTCCCTCCTGCCTGAAAAATCTCTAACTCTCTAACAGGTTTTTCAGCTAATGGAGAAAGCAAATTTGCCTTCTGCTGTGAGTGGGCCTTTCTGTATTCAACTTGGCTGTCATGTTCTTTCCACTTATTCTGATTACTCAGGTGTGTCTGTCTCTTTTCTTCCCCACCGGAACTCTTTGCATAGAGATGACCTCTTCCTGAACTATGAAAGACCCACTGAAATAGCATTCTTTTGGTAAAATATACTTTTCGTAGGCCTTTGATGTTCGATTGAGACACATGTACATTTACTTTGGGAAAATAAAACAGTTGGTGGATCGGCTCTCATGTTTACATTTTAATTTAGGGTTTTTAAGAGAACATCTCACAAAGGGTTAAAATAAAAATTAAATATTAGAGACGAGCTCTGAACATAAAATTAGAACATCAAGTTCATTTGTTTCTAACCTTTTCCTACAGATGGTGAAACTGAGACCCAGAGCAGTTAAGGACCTAAGGCCAAATACAAAAAAGGAATGCTTGTGAAATCAGTTTCAGAAAATAGGCACCATAATTCCTTATTTTCAGTCTTTATTGTGTAAATTGAGGACTGTTCTTACTGGGTCTTTATCGTCACATCTCTACATAGACTCACCATGATTGATGTTATGCCATATCTGAGTCTTCTGGGATAGTCGATGCTCAAGGAATCATTATACTATGGACTGCATGGAAAACTTTGCGAAAGAGAATTTTACACCTTCATAGTGGGAGACTTTCTGGGACATCTCATTTTCTACCAGATTTCTCTATCCAGATTGATGAATATGCATTTGTTAATATTACCACAGTTCCCTTTGGTTGAATTTTGTTTCTACATTAAGCACTAAGGATACAATTAAAAACAAACAAAACAAGGCAAATTACTGCCATTAAGCCTTATATTCATTTTTTAAACTGATAGATCATGGTCCTACCTAGCCATTTGCTTGCCTGGGAGAAGCCTATCTGCTGACACTGCTTTATTGTATTCAGAACAATAGGATATGATAGTGAAGTATTTTCTGAATCTCTCTAGTTTGAAGAATTTCCAGAATTGGCCAGCTCTAAGTGGGTCGTTGTGTATTGCTGAACCTCTAGAGGTTTTATTTTCATGTGATAGAACCCTCAGAAAATTTAAAGCAAAGAATGGAAATAGTGAAAATGTTACATTCACAAGCAAAAAAAGAAAAAAGAAAAGCAACTGCGTGGTCTCATCTACGAGTTTACTAGAATCCACTTAAATACTCTACAGTAGAGCTGGAAGCTAGATGGCCAAGCTGTGTTCTGAGCTGCAGAACTGTCACGTATATTTTTCTCACAGCATTATAGGAATGGGTCTGGCAGACAAGCTAAGGACTTCAACCAGTGCCAATAGCCCAGATACCCGCAGAGCTACACCTCAAAGTGCCAAGAGAAAATCCATTCATCCAGCAATAGCTGTGTCTGTTTGCAAATTAATTTACTTGAATAAATTCCTATTCCCCAGAAAACAAATTCAGAGAGGACACATACCCTGCTGATAATCCAAGTAAAGTGTGTTTTACAGATGGGAGATTAATATGACCAAATGTTTGATGGCACTTTCTTAAAAAAAAAAAAAGTGTTCTTCCCACTAATAAAAAGCAGCTGTGAAAAAGAAAAACGAACAGTGGATGGTTGTTTTAGTACAGGAAACAGTATTTTAGAAGTGGAATGGCCTATCATAACTCCTGATTTGGGGTGTTTGTTGGCGTGTCATGACTCGTATTTGTGTGGTACGTGTGTGTGCTGTGATGGACACATGAGGGTGGGTTATGAAAACAGAAACGGTTCTAGTTAAGAGCAGATGAAAGCCACTAGTAAACCACCCTTCCTCGCAGCCTCCTCAATTAAAGGCACATATTTTTATCTAGTAAAAGTGTATTTGAGTTAACAAGCTATCTTTCTCTCTTTTTGTAAAAGTACCCATTTTTACCTTCAAATCAATCATTGCTTAGTGTAGTCACATTACTCTAATGTGAATAATTCCTCCTAACACCTAACTGAGATTATTCTATTGAGGAGCAAGAGAGTCTGGGGGACTGAACAGGCAGGAGGGAGGGAACCGCAGGAATAGACAGCAAAGGGTGAGCATGGGACACCAGGGGGCCAGGAAGTGAGTGAGAAAGAGCATCAAAAATGAGATGTGAAGAAACCAAAGGAAACGTCATCCTTTTGGCCAACGTGGCATAAACCTTTTGCTGAATACACTTATGTCTCCCTTTAATAAACTGCTAATAGTCAATCAAGTAGATAATTTTGACCACGCTATGAAAAGAATAAATTCATAAAATGCAAGGTATAGGGGTAAAGGATTATGTAATAAATGGAATATTCTTTTTGTGAAAGAGGTATATCTAAACTAATTGGAGCCAAAAATAGTTTAAACTAATGGTAGTTCACATAGTACAGGCAAATTTGATTTTTAGGATAGTTTTAATAAATGGTGTTTTATTACATGCAAGTGCAGACAGTAACTAAGAACTAAGTTTGTAATTAGCATATCAAATCCCCATTAGGGGTAAAAATCACCTCTTTAGAATCAGGCAGGCCCCTGCCTGCTCTTGGCAATATTCCTCTCCCTCCCGTGTTTCCCGAGACTTACATCCTCCGCAGGCAGAGGGAAGGGCTGGGAACCAGGTGGACAGATCTCATTATGGCTGGTTCACATTCACTGAAGCCCAGGCGCCTAAGGTCATTTCTCATCCCATTATCTAATATCCACATGACTCTGTGCACCAACTTCCTGGACCCCGTATCCCATCTATCTTTACCTTCTGAACCCCTTTCATAATTGCCTTCTGAAAATCTCCAGTATCTCAGTGTCTGCTCTGATTGTTTCCTTCACCTTCCTATTTTAATGGAAACTTGGCTCTTCCCTGTGCTTTACCATGAAGTCCTCTCAAGGGGTAGCTGTTTCTTTCCCAAATACCACACCCCGGTAGATATGAAGGTGAGGTAGGTGTTCTCCTTGATTCCCATTGACATTCCCAGACCACGTGTTTGTTCTCCCTAAAAACATGCAGAATTGAATCTCATATCTATACATTATCCCTCCTTAATGCATCTACTCCTGTCTTCAATCCGTCGATCCTACCCCCTTTTTCACAATCCTTCACCTACCTCATGTCTTCCTGTCCTGCTTTACCTAGCTTAAATCCTATCCTCAATCATTGTAATCACTCTCTTGCATACACTCTTATCTCCCTTGCCCTACCCTCACCTTGTTGGCACCTGTTTGGTCAACTCCCTTGGCTAACCCTAACTCTTCCCCTATTTTGTTCTAGCACACAAGGAGTCAAGCATTGCTGGAGAAAATCACACACCATGTTCATAACCAACTACCTTGGTGGGCCCTGAATGCTATCTGGCAGTATTATGCTGTATTTCCTTACTTCATTCATTCTTAACTCTGCTGGATGATTATATTCATATCTTGTCCTGTTTCCTCTCATTTTCACTCTGTAACAATGTATATACACTCTACTTTTTTTGCCAGTCCTATGAGATAACTGGTCGTGGTCCCAGCTAAGCCTTGCCCTTCTTCTTGTGTACTAAATATCATCCTCCCTTATCTACTCTTAGATATCCCTCCGGCAATTCTCATTTCTTTCTCCTGCAGCAGTAATTCTTCCCCTCTCTGTTGAATAACTTCCACCAGCCTGTAACATATAATTATCTCTCCAATCTTAAAAAAATTTTAAATCCTCCCTCAACTCCACTTTCCTCTTTTGCTCCTTACCCCATTTCATTCTTTTCTTTTATGGCAAAACTCCTTGAATGGGATTTCTACACTTGCTGACTCCAGTTTCTCTCTTCTCCTTCTTTCTTGAAACCATTCCAATCAGGCCATCATTCTACCACCTCATTGAAATCACTCTTATCAAAAGTTGATCCTTGAAGATCACTGTTGGATGGTCTTCACATAGCTAAATCCAATGATGGAATCTCAGTCTCTATCTGACTTGATCTCAGAAGCATTTAGCACAGTGCATTACTCTCTTCTTGAAACTTTTTTTTTCATTGGACTTCCCCAAAATTACACTCTCCTAATTTTTCTCATATTCTTCAGTTGTTCCTTCCCTGTCTTCTTTTTTTTTTTTTTTTTTCTATTTTCTCCTTATCCTGATCTCTAATGATGGAGTTGCTCTAGACTTAGTCCTTAGTCATCTCTTTCCTGTGTCTTTAGGTACCATATCCACTTGGACATCTAACAGACATCTTAAATTTAATCTATCAAAGCTGGACTTTTGCTATTTCACCTTTTTTTTCTGACCCTAACCTGCTCCTTCCACAGTATCAGTTAATGACTACCTTATTTTTCCACTTACTCAGGCCAAAAATCTTGGAGTTATCTTTGCCTTCTCTTTTTCTCTCATACTCATTATTGAATCCATCAGCAAATTATACTGGCTCTATCTTCAAAGTATATCCAGTGACCACTTGCCCTTGTTCATGACAACATTATCACTCACCCAGGTGATGGCAACAGCCTCCTAACTGGTTTTCCTGACCCTCTGCAGAGCAGTCCTGGAGAAACATACAGCAGAGCATCATCTCTCTCCTTTGATGGAATCCCTCCAAGGGCTCTTCTCTTAGAAAGCATAAAAGCTGAAGACTGTGATGGCTTCAGGCTACTACATGGCCTGGCCCTGCCTTAGCTCTCTGATCGCTTCTCCCCTCACTCATTCACCTCCAATATACTGGCCTCCTTGCTGCTCTTTTCTGTTGGCTAAGAAACCTAGAAATGGCACATAGTAAGCACCAAGTAAATAAATGTCAGTTGAATCAGTCAGATAGAGCTTGAAATATATTGTTGCTTACCCAAACACATACAACAAAGCAGTTATGAGTTTGGATTTAAATTCTGAACTACCTGTGCCCCAAACCTATGCTTTTTCCTATGAGTCATGCTGTGAATGATGCTGCTCTTACTTTTGGAGGAGGGCTCTGAGTTGATCACCTTAAAATAATTACCAAAAACAGGTTTTCAGCTTTTAGGGTTCTTAGAAAACATTCTTTCCTGACTTTACATTTAAACCATAAAAAGGCAGAATTATCAGATTATTTTTGAAAGTTTGTGTTAAATATTTTGACTCTTTAAGAGTCAAAGCACCCGCACAAGGCAAGGCCATGGTTGGCTTTTTTGTTTTTGTTTCTCGTATGGCAGACTTGAACTGTATCTTACCCCCTACAAACACAGCCAGCAATTATCTTGTTTATTACAACTCTTTTTCCTTAGAAAAGAATATAGGTTTCCTACCATTATTGAACCTGTTATAGATTTTGGTTCAAAGAAAACCTTTTGAACTTATAATGGGTTTTGAATTCATGAATCCTGAAATGAATTTATGGTTCCTGAATAACCTGTCCTAGACCTGGAAAAAGGAAAGAGTGATCCGAGCACAGATACGCACATTAACCACAGTTTCAACAAATAAGCACTGAGTCTTCCAACTGCTGCCATCTCAGAAAAGATGAGTCAGAGGGCTGCTTTTCAGTATTCGTATTCATAAATTATCCTTGGAATTAGAGGACATGGGGCTTTTTATAGTTAAACAGGTTATATCCAAGCAAAGGGACGTATATCACACAAGGTGAGCATGTCTCTCAAAGACAGGGTGCATTTTCCTTCGGATCTAATTTTCTTTTCTTCTCTTCAATTTCCTCCCCCTTCTGCAATGACTTCCCAACAAAAGCAGCTTCCTTGGAGAGGCTGATTTGGAGTCCTAGCTGTGTTGTGACTCTGGGCTCTACAGGAGCGACTTTTCTCTCCCAGCTGATAATTTTGTCGGGGGACCTGGTGTGAAAAGTGTTCTTCGGTGCCAGGCTCCCTGCTGCTGAAGGACCCAGCCTCTGAGATGAACGCTTGGGGTTATTTTGTTCTCCTGGAGTGCTTGTGGGGTCACGTGGTGTCTTTCTTTAGAGAAGAGACTCTCCGTTGTTGTTTTAAACAATACAGGAACTCACTCAGGGGCCAATGAGGAAATGTGTTTGTGGGGAAACAATTTATTATTTTAAATGGTATTTTTAAGAAGGATAACTGGCCTTTTTCTGATCTTTCTTGAGGAAACTGCATTTCCATTTCTCCCACAGACTAATTCAAGATAAATGAATTTGCAACTTGAATGCAACTCATGCCCTTTGGATGCTTCCTGGCTTCAATGATGCCTGTTCTATGAGAACTACAGACTTTGGAGCTCTAGAGGGCATGACCAGTAACAGTGATGGCAGTGTGGTGGCTAGAGTATGAGACTCAAATGCAGATTGCGAAGCCACACAGTGGCTTCTGGGCCACTTCTTAGACCTCATTTCAGAGATGGCTTTGCAGATTGGAACTACCTGATATGGAATTATGTGTCAGGCTTACCCTCGCCTCACGCTGCAGGCAGAGGCAAACAGGGGGAATGAATGACTTCACTTTTCACTTTCATGTTTAATTGAATTAGATGATCAAGTTAATTGCTTGATTTGGAATCTTGTAAACACAGCCTGTTTATCCAAAAGGTATTTTAACTGCTTGACTGGCATTGACATTTGTAGCCTAAAGAAAAGAAGAAGAAGAAAAAAAAATGAAAGAAAGAAAGACAGCTGGAAAGACACGATGCACATCAAAGGGAAACACATTTTTTTTTTTAAATTAAAGTAAAACACCCGCTGTAAAGGAAGCTATTTCTGTATTATTTGGCTAAATTCTTAGTATTCTCTGAGTCATTATCTCCTCCAGTGACTTCAGAGTTAGGGGTCATAGTATCAACTGGGGTTGGGAGAGGGTTGTTAGGACACAGCTAGCTGGGTCTCACTCTTAGATTTCGGGGTGTGGTAGGGCTGGGATGGAGCCAAAGAATGTGCATTTCTGATAAGTTCCCGGGAGTTGCTGATGCTAGTCTTGTGAACACCCTTTGAGAACCACTGATTTAATCCATTGTGCAAACTCTCTCATTCCTGGGGTGTTTATTACAAATCACTTGTAGGATGATATGCTTAAGTCTTTGAGAGACACAATAGTCCTCAATAATTTATAGGATGTATTTTAATCACAATTTATATTTGATATTTAACTAAAATCTGATCGACTTCAAAGGATATTTTAGAGGCGTGAAGTAGGAGACAGCATAGAATAAAGTAGTGTTTTCCAGACTTAAGAAATGTATGAATCCATTTAAGTTATTCGTATAATAATGCTAGTTTGTATTGAAAGAAACTGGGTGGAAGCTCATTATGCTATAAATCTATAATTTGTATTTATATATAATATTAAAAATATAAATATATACAATTGCATAATAAATTCTGTAAATAAGCATAAATGTACATAATAATATAAAATTATATTTTAATATAATTTGAATTGAGTTGAATTCAAACAAAAGTATAAAAAGAAGTTCAAATAAGCAACCTTAACGCGGCTAGTGATGCTATTTTGAGGAAATTAAAGCAATACTTGCATTGTAACTATGGCAGGATCTTTCTTCAGCATATCTCATACCACTGTGAGTGTGTGGGGAGACCCACATTTTCTACCTTTTTAATTTTAACTTCTGAGAAATACTCATTCAGCCAGTGTAACATGCCATGATTTGGCCTTTCCTTCATTTATTACATCGTTTACTTATTAGGTCTGCCTGTTTTTTTTTCTTTCCCTAATCTCTCAACAATTAGAATAGTATTATCTAGTGCCAAAGTAAGCATCCATTTATTCAAAAGTATTTGTATTTGTTTTGTGAGTGCCTCTTCTTTCTTTTTCTTCTTTGAGGCACTGTTATAAATATGGGAGAAAAAAATCCATGTGAGGAACCTGCCCTCCAGGAGTGGGGGCCCAGTGGGGGGTGGAAGAAGTAAAAGACCAGACTGGAGAAGTAGATCATGTGTTCTCATAAAGTGAGGTAAAGAGTTTAGATTTTCTTTGAATGGCAGTAGGAAATCATTGGAAGATTTTGTTTAGGGGACTTACATTATTTGACAAAGAATCTGTCTACTCCATGGAGAATGAGCTGTAAAGGGGGAAGATTGGAATGTAGACATGGACCTTAAAACTGTGACAACACTTCATTTTAGCTTTTCATCCAAGTGATGCACAACATACCAATATGCTCATATTAACTTTTAAGATAATCATCAAAATTCAAACATACATAAATTTATCAGGTGTGTAGGGAGAATACAAGTTTTCTACCACATCTGTATTATAAAACATTTAAAAATAGCGTGGAAAACTTGGAAGTCTCTCAGTATAGCCTCAGGGTTTGCGTAACATTCTGTTTTAGGAGAACCAGTAGTACAGGCTTTGAAGTCAGACCTGGTTTCAACACCGGTCAGGCCACTTAAGCAGTTGTTTAACCTTGCAGGACCTCTTTCCTCCAAAATGGGACTAATAATGTTTCTAACTCGGAGCTGTGGTGCTGTGTACGTAGGGGTGTCAGGAGCATCAAGTCACTGCACTGAGCCTTGGGATAGTCACTTTGCATATATTTACATACATTTAAATAAAGATGTCAAGAGAAAAATGTAACACAAAATAAAAGCAGGTTAAACACTTCAGAATCAAGAGGACCGGGGCAGTTATAATTATCGTAGGTAAGAAAAGAAAACCAGGAAATTAAGACTGGGTCAGGATGAAGGTGTCTTTCTCTCAGTCTTGGCTTCCTCCTACTTATGCTTTTCAAGCATGCTATTGGGAGGAAACTCTCAGTAAGGGGGAAAAAAAGGCTTTGCAACTCTCTGAAAGGAATCAGTTTATTTCTCTGTAGCTATTTTGCTTTGTAGATAAGGATAATTTTCATTCAATGGGCTAATCCATTGTTCTGATTTCCATATTGAACTCCAGGTCAACCCCACAGTTGCATCATCAGTGAACCACTGAACTCTGCCACTTGGTGGAATTATGATGGTAGTAGTTTCATAACCATTTGTTAATATCTGCGCTGCTGACTTCCATTGCGTTTAAATTATGCCACAGTCCTAATGATTGTAATGTCATTCTCCTAAGAATGCTTAAAAGAGACATCTCCAGATAGCCCTGTGAGGTGGGAGCATCATAGTCAATTTTCAGAGATAAGAGAAGGGAAATGGGGTAAGAGAGGAGGTGAAATTGAATGTATATTCTAAATTCTTTTAATACTCTACATCTCTGATAAAACTTTTTAATAAAAAAGCTTTATTTTAAATACTATTGCAGAATATATATTTACAAAGAGTGAAACCAAGAATTCTTATTTTGTCCAGATAACACCAGGTCTGTTCAGTTGCTACACTGTTCTTGCAATTACTTTTGTGATGACAGTGAATAAACTTAGCTCCTCCACCAAATATACTTAAGGATAATTTCACACCCCAGTGCAAGGCAGCTGCTTCTGTCATGGCCAGTGTTTAACAGCTCAGAGCAAGAGCACATGGGAGCATCAGAAAGGAAGCATAGTAGACTATTTCAATTTGAAACCATGGCATCAAGAATATTGTGTTATCTCCACATTCACACTTTTTTTCCCCCACTGAACAATTCCAAAGGGATAATTCTAAAGAAATCCTAGTTATGGTGTGTTTAGCAAAATATTTATAATAACTTTTTAAATAAGTTGGGCTTATCAATCAAGATCATGATAAATTTTGCCTGGAGTCTTTTTCTCTTTTAATTTTTAAATTCAAGTATGTTTTGAGTGTGTTTTCATTTCATTTACACTTAGCCTACCAGGCTGTAGTATTCCAAGAGTTATTTGATGTTGGAGAAGTTCTATACATTTTTTATAAGCCATGTTAAGCGTTTCTCTTTGAACCATAAAGTTGTATTTTTGCCATCTCGAAGTGGAAATCACTCTGTAAAAATAACATAGAGTTCCTAAATGCAAAATCACTAAGAGGGAAAAAAATGTATTGCAAATTTTTTGTCATCCAAGAAGATGATACCCATCTACAAAGAACCAAAGGGCACTCCATTCTTTAATAATCTCCGGAGACAGATGGAATTTGTGGAAGGCTATCATCATAGCATTGAAGCAAACAACCGGTCATCTGATGGTTCTGTCAGAAGATCAATATAAAGTTACAAAAAAGTGGGGAGGGTGAAATTGCTATTCAGTATCATGCCTACATTTCTCTTCCCCATCTAATTTTGTTGATGAAATCTTTCACTTTTGAGGTGGCATATATATTTTACATAAAAGGATTGAAATTCAGCAGCTAATTCAGTTTTTTAGTCCCCTCTTCTTTTCTTTCCTTTTATCCAAGAAACTAGCCACTGTTTCTTACTGATGCATTTAGATATTTTAAAGCCAAGGGTAACCTGGACAAGGGCTTATTTTCAGTATTTTCAAGGAACAAGGTTCTATCATTAGTGTATAGACCCAGAGCTTTGAACGATAGGGCTTAAAATTTTTCACTGATGAACATGTAGATTTTACAGTGGAGAAAGTGAACCTGCCTACTCTGATCTAGGACAGGCCTTGACAAATAAAAATCCAGAGAGTGCATCTACCATGGGAGTGGGGGCAAGATAGGAAAGCGGGAAGGCAGAACGAGGCCTACTCACAGTCATAGAGGCCCTTTCAGTGGTGGTCAGATATGGTTTTTATTTTGGGAACTGCAGTCCATTCTTCAGAAATGTTCTTTAGACAAATCAGATGCAAGAGTCATGGTTCTGGTTGTAGAAGGGGGATTGCAGGAAGGACAAAGGTCTTCCCTGTTGGCTTCTTTCATTTGCCCTTCAGCGACCCCTCCTAGCCAACCCCAGCATTCCTGAGGGTTAGTCTGACAACCACTGTGACTGATGCCAACTCTCTCATTTTACAGGTGAGGAAACCTAAGGCAACAGAAATGCAGCAATTTTTATCCATGTGACACTAATTAATATTTTTTGGCAGAAACTAAGTTATTTCCATTGCACTATGCCAGAGGTTGACAAACTTTTTCTGTAAAGGGCCAGATAGGAAACATTTAGATTCTGTGGGCCATCTGGTCTGTGGGGATTATTCGACTCTGCTGTTGTAGTGAGAAAACAGACATGACAACACATCACCAAATGGGTTGGTTGTGTTCTAATACAATGTTATTTATGGAAACTGAAATTTGCATTTTATATATTTTTCATGTGTTCCAAAATATATTCTTACAGTCTTTTTCAAAAAATTCAAAAAAGTAAAGATCATTCTTGGCTCCTGGGACTATACAAAAATAGGTGTCATACTATATTTGGCTTACAGACCATAGTTTGTCAACCCCTGTACTATACCACCTCTTTATCCAACTTAAATGGTACTTTTCATGCACTACCTTAAAATAGTGTAGATTTTTTGGGGGGGAGGGTCCATAAAAGTGTCATTTTTTTCCCCGTTGATGTTTCCCATTCAACCACTCTGCTGCCCTGATCTGTTTATCCTTTGTATTTTCTCCTCCACCCACATCTGATTTCTCCATAGTTTTACCTGAGGGTTCAGAGCAGTTTATTGAGAAGTTTGGATTCTCAGGACTATTTTGCCACTGAGCATGTGAATATCCATTCACTAAAAATCAGAGCCAAACTTAGTTCGACTTCCTGTCCATATCCAATCCTTCCAATTTCAGTGATGTTATTGAGTGAGAAGACCTGGTTTCCTGCCTTCTCAATTCTCATGATGCTGTTGAAAGATACACTCTACTTCATTTTCTCAGCTGTTGTTCTCCTCAGCTGGATTTTTCTAAAAGGATGAGGGTCAATAACAACAGAAGCAGCAACATTTATAATAAGACTAATTAAATAATATCTAACATCTTCCAGCAACCATTATGAGATACAATATAACATAATAGTTAAGGGTGTATAATCTATCTGCAGACCTTCTAGGATAATCCCAGCTCTGCCACTTTTATCTGTGTGATGTTGGGCAATTTATTTAAGTTGCCTCAACTTTAGTTTCTTCATATACAAAATGGTGATGACAATAGCAGTATATTCCTTATAGAGTTTCAGAACCAAATGATTTAATATATGTAAAATTCTTTAAACAGTGAGTGGTAAATGGTAAGTGCTATAAATATAGCATTGTTCAGTGCTCAGGTTGTTCATTGTTCAGATTCAGTTAAAATCTAGGCATTGTCTGTGTATATGATGAAAATAATATTTAAGAATTGTTGAACGCTTACCATAGAAATCAGGCAGTACTCTAAAGTCTTTCTACACATTGAATGGTTTAATTTTTAAAATAATCCTCTGAGATAGATACTATTGAAATGTATTTAAAGATGAAGGAACTGAGATAAAGAGAAATTATTGCAGCTAGCCCAAGGTCACATACCTGGTAAATGGTCAAGTCATTCCTGAAAGCAAAATAATTAAGAGTGAATCCTGAACAGATGTAGGTTGAAAAGTTCATATGATCCTATAACTGAAGTCCAAGTGTCAGGTGAATTCAGGCTTTGATAGTTCCTGGAATATTAAATCTAAGAGGCATCTCTTGAAACCTAGAAGAGTGAATTTTAAAGAAAGACAAGAAAGTACTGCTTTACATAGTGGGCAGAAAAGCCATGGAATTTATTACCTCAAGAAGCTGTAGAGGCTTCTAGAAGCCCAACCTAACCATGTAAGATTATTTTTGGGGGGAGGAGGAAATCAGTGTATTTCCCCTGTCCTACATACTACTTGTTAGGTTAAAGAATGACAGTTTGAATAAAATATTAGACTGGTTTAGAATAGTAATTTTATATTATTTTTGCCTTAGTAAGTTTTATTTTCCATTTTTAAAAAAGTTTCTCCCCCTTGCTTACACTCTAATCAAATGGTGGCTTTCAGAACAGCAGGAGGTGGGAGGACACCTCTAAACACACTGGATCCCAGCTTAACAGACTCTGGTGTATAACCCCAGATGGAAGCCTCTTTTCCCATCCTTGTCAAGAGCCAGCCTCAGAAGACTGACAATTAACTCAGGATCAGAAGGGATTGTTTTGAGAGCATCTACAAAAATTTAAACACCCCAGTGGGACAACTACAGGCATTTTAGACAATCATGAGTTTGAAATCTAGGGGCACATTAATATGTTATTTGGCTCAAAATGTTTCCCACTATGTTTTCTTGCAGTTTGTAAAGACTGAAACTTCAAAAGACATTAATTAATTGCTGACAGTTTTACCAACATGCAGTGGGAAAAAATGAACAAACAAAAACTAAAACGATTTTGGCTAAACAATTGTGTTGTTGAAAAAAACTTTTTTCACCTTTAGGTATAAAACATTTCATTATAGAGTTTTCAGATATTCCCAAGGGTTTACACATACTTCAGCCTACAAAAGCATAATTTCCTTCTTTTCCTCTTGTGCCCAGTTATCTTCTCCTTTACCATTAAAGTCGGGTAAAAATAATGTCTTGATATAATAATTGGTTGTGAATCAGTCATTTCAGTGAGTTATCTTGCTCCACAAACCTGCTTTCATTTTGTGGTTCCTACTTTAATAAATGATATCACTGGAGCTAGAAACCTCAGAATCAACTCAGAATTACCCATAGTCTACCAGATCCACACTGGCAAGTTGATCCTACCTTGGGAATACATATCTGATATCACCATAGCCGCTGAACTTACCAAGATCTTGATCATTACAGTAATTTTTAAAGACAGCCTCCATGCCACTTCTTTTCAAAAGCCTTCTTTAAGCCCTGAGTAGAATTAGTTACTCCATCATCTGTATTTTTATAGCATATTAAAAAAAAAATTAAAACAAAGCCATAAACAGTCATTGGAAATAGATAGGAGTTTGAATCTTAGCTCTGCCACTTACCATAAGCAGGTGATTTAACTTCTCTGAGCCTCAAAGCATATCAGTAAAATATGGAACCAGGAGGTTTTTGTAAAGATGGAATGAGCTAGCATAGTGGTAAGCATATTTTTGGTGATCAATAAATATTAGTTTTCTTCCCAATATTCACTACAACCTCTGTCACCTATGTGTGATTGTGTGTATAAGTGTGTATCTTGTGTGAGCTCCTTGAAGACAGGAACCTTGCAGTACATAGTAAGTGTCAATAAACGTTTGTTGAATTAAGTCCTAAGTCTATGTCTTTCCTTCAGTTATATTAACACTGTAGTCTCAATAAAATTATTTTTTTATTTAAATAGATAAGTTGAATGACTTACTTTATTAATTTTTATTATTTTACTTTCTTATTTTTTTCTCCAAGAATTTGATGGGAAAATCAATATGTGATTATCTGAGCTATATCAATTAAAATAATAAAAATGAAAACAATGAATAAAAACATTGAAAACAATAGCAGTAATAGGTTTCTTTTTTTAAGTCAGATGTTTGACATCATAGAAACTATATATATATATATATGTGAGTGTAACTATAAAAGTAAGTTTTTTTAAGGATAGGTATTCCATATTTAAAAATATGGGCCTTAATGTTAAAATTATAGCTAAAAGCGCTAAGAGCCCAGATCCATTAATATTAGAAACAAGTGGTAGAATCTAATGTCAGGAACTAATGACTCCATAATATAAGGAACATATTTTAATTGAAAATAAAATCCATAGCCTATTTGCGATCAGTGCTTTAATGGTTGCCACCCAGGAATGGGAGGAGGAACGAGTGAAGAGAGCCCTTTCTGCACAATAGAACTTCTCCAGTCTAAGCCAGTTGACTTCAATAGGGCAAAGCTAACTTTACGTGTACTGTAAAGAGAATCCCATTTCTGAGAATGTGGACCTTTTTCCTGTGACTGCATCTCCCTTTCTCTAGTAGGTCCCCAACAAAAATATAGCTTCTTGAGGGCCAGTGTCATATTCTACCCTGCTGCTTACTGTGCCTTGGTCAGGCTGCATATGTCCTAAGCTCCAATAGCTACCTAAAAATATCATTGTTTCTCTTTTGTGTCTTTTGGTTACTTCATCTTTACTGCATGAATGGGACTATTTATCCCAGTGCCTGGACTTTATTAAACCAGTATCTCTCTCTCCCTCTAGTTGTCCATAGAATACTACACAGATGGCTGCATCCCTGTAAGATTTCAGATTTCTAGGGGAAAGATACCAATTTGTGTCTCTTGTAAGCAAGAGCATCTTGTGATAATTTGCTATCCATTATGTATTTTAGCAACTTTTTATTTTGATACCATTTTTCACTTGCACAAAAGTTGCAAGAATAGTAAGAGGAATTCCTATATACCTTTTCCCCAGATTCAGCAGCAATTGTTTACTTTTTGTTCTGTTTGCTGTGTGTGTGTTTACATATCTATATAGTCGACTAGACATCTATATGTATGTGTGTATGTACATATGTATCTACCATTTATTGACCTATAGTGGAGTCTTGTTATTTGTAGTAGTTATGTTCTATAAATCTTTCTTGAACACTGAATTAGTGAATACTGAATCTTTGCTCTTAGAAGAAATACAGGATTATATTCCTCTGAATCTCTGGTCACAACCATTTTTAATCAAGTGATCAATACATAACTTTGTTTTGTGTGTTTCTGTTTAAAGACACCTTATTTAATATATAAATATAATAGATATTATTACTTAAAATATTTATTGATTTATTAACAGTATAATCAATATAACCAATAATGTCGATTCATTAACATTGAACTTTTGACCAAGAGCACTATAACTCATGTCTGAAAGAAGATTACGTAATGCACATATTTTCTCTGTAAGGCACATTATAGCCTTCTTGAACTTAGGATCACTAGACGCCACTTCTGCACTGCAATTGGGGGTCATTTTAAACATCAAAATC